>NW_023458561.1:71768651-71800008 GCF_013731165.1 Rhagoletis pomonella | reverse complement strand
TATGTTCTTGAATGAAAATCCAGTTGTAAGCAGTATTTGAATGACTGATTACACTTTCTCGTGCCCTTCGCGTGTGCGATGGCATACAAAATTTACATACACCATAATTATCAATCTCCCATAATGAATGATTTGTTTGAGTGATTTACCCAACCCGTTCAGCACTCTTACTATTGGCACGGGTTAA
This sequence comes from Rhagoletis pomonella, assembly GCF_013731165.1. Classification (NCBI taxonomy): domain Eukaryota; kingdom Metazoa; phylum Arthropoda; class Insecta; order Diptera; family Tephritidae; genus Rhagoletis; species Rhagoletis pomonella. Next base: position 71,799,821 of record NW_023458561.1, on the reverse strand, counting down.
TCTAACCATGAGCTAGCAATAGAACTAAATTGGTTAATTGTTGTAAATTGAGACATTCCGATTTGGTGCGAAATTGACAACGCATCCAATTAGGCAGAAAGCTATAACGATTAAAATAAACAACTTAAATGTGATAGCCATATTTGATGAATACATACGACTGACAGAGTTGGCATAAGAAAATAAGCAAGTAAAAGAGATGACATATGTATGTACATACCCTGCAAACCAAAGTTCCCGAAATCTTAACGAAATCTTTAGGAGTATCTGATTTCTGTAACGATTTTTTTCCGAATCTTCAAAGAAAATTATATGAAGTGGTTGACACGAACTCGTAAAGAAATTTCTGTACGAAAAATAAAGAAAATTCTGAAAAAAGTCTGCAAGAAATTCTTCACATAGCAGCATTATTTTCATTTCTTTACCGATTTTCTTCCAAAATTTCGTAAAAGAATGGAAGTGTGCGTAATTTATTTCATTCGGCAAAAAATCGGATGGGATCTTTCCGAATTCTTTAAAAATTCTTTACGATTCAGAATACTCTGTAAAAATGGTTTGCAGAGTACTCGTTCATACATACATACATAAGTACTAGGGATGCCAATATTAGCGGAAAATTGTGATCCCGAGTTTTCGGTATATTTTTTAAGTAATCCCGGGATTCCGGGATTCACCTAGAGACATAACTAATATGAACATGAGTAAAAATTCAATAACTGAAAGCTTTTAAACATACCCTAAAATAAAACTATTTAAAATTTACGATAAACTGATTTAAAAAATCACATATTTATTAATACAGACAAATCTTGAACTAATAATTGTTCTAAATTGTATTTAAAAAAACAATGTGATTGAGGAACGCATGCATCACATATAACCAGGTACTTTTGAAAGTAAAAATTAATAAAAAAAAAAATATTTTCTGCCGTTTTTCGCAATTTTCGTAATTTACTGCAAATTTTGAGGGTGTATGAGGCAAACGGACCTCAGATTTGGATTCCGGCTCGAAATATCTACATGTCGATAGGTGTGTCCGGTTCAAAGCGCACACCACTTTTTCTGTGTGCATTTAAAATTTGTACGTAAGAGCAGCAAAGCATTCAAAGCGGAGTCTTCTAATCTTCACTTGAACTTGTTACATACAACAGCTGCTGAACTGCCAAAAGGGGCCTCATGCATAAAAAGGGAGCTTAAGCTCCGACTCGATTTTCAGTACAAATTCTTGAGTTTGAGCTCACCCTTTCAGTGCAAAAATTTAATCTGAGCTTAAGCTCACTTTTTATGCATAAGGCCCAATGACCCCTATCTACTCCATAACAAAATACTTAAAAATTTTTCTACCAGCACGTCGGAAAAATTATAAGTTTCTCGATTTGAGGAAGTTTGAGTAAATTGATTTAAAAAATTATGTAACTTTTCTTTAAAACTTTCAGTTTCGTTTTCATTAGCGACGCTATGAGTACATTCATTTATATATATACAAAGGCTCAGGTGGTAATTATAAAGGTATAATTTGAAGGTTTTAGTTAATTGTAGTTAAAACGGCATTTAAAAAAAAAAAATCATACTTCAACATTCAAGAACAAATTCTTTCTTTCAATTCGATATTTAAAAATTTTCGGGATCCCGGGATTGCAATTTGCACTTTGCCTACTAAAGATTAATGGGCTATAAAACGGCATACCTTTTTTTCTAAAAGTTCTGAATAAAAAGTTTTAAATTTTTGGCGCAAATCGGTAAAGTTTGTTGAATTTAGACTTTTATAGACTTTTATAAAAAGTATTAAACATTAAATAAGCAGAGTAAAATAACCAACCAGTTTTGGTGTCACTTAACTTAAACAGCTGACTACAAGGGTGTGTATGTACATACATACCTACATACAGATGCATATGTAAAATGCATATTGAATTACAGCTGAATTTATGAAGCAAAAACAAGAAGTTCGCATTGCTCATAAAAAATGTTCATACGTATGTATGTATGTATGAATGAGTGCAAATGCAAGTTGACGCAGTACCCTGCAAGGTAGAAACATCGATGTTTTTTCCAAAATTTGTAAATTTTCGCTGGCGAACAAATTCAATCATATAAAAAATACTTATAAAAATATAGAGTTTAAATTTTTCTATATTTAACTTGAATATAATAAATTATAATCCTTTTTTCCCCCTCAAGGGCTTGAGTTCAAAAAGTCTTTTAAAAATTATTCAATAATAAAAGGTTTGCTCAGACAACAGTTTTCTCGTTTCCAAGGCACCGTGTGTCTGTGTGTGTGTGTAAGTGTAACCTTTTGTAAGGGAGTGTCAAAACTCTAATGTCACTCGTGAGAAAACCTCTATTTTTTGAATCATGTAAATGAGGTGCGTTCTTAAAGTGTTTTAAAAATGATTAAGATTTTTGCTGACTTATGAATAATTGATTATTTTACCTTTCCACGCGCCAAATAAATTTAGGGTTGCAATTTGCAAAAACATCGATGCATTGATGTTTCCATCGATGTTTCTCCAGCTCTTCTGCAGGGAGCATCTTCGAACCAGAATCGTACTGGTCTAAGATAATGTACAGGTAAAGAGTTGAATTTACTGGGCATGTTTCTTTATTAATTCCAATCGTTCGGAATAAATTTGTCCGTTTACTTCTTCGCTAAAACGTTCTGTGCCTCTAGCACAGAATTCATGGAATATTCTGCTGAACAGCTGTTATGCGCATACATATGTACAAGTGTAAACAATTGCAAGAAAAGAATGGCGCTAGAGAAACCAAGTATGTTTTCGCTAATTGTTTTACGAAACAACCGTTAGAAAATTAAATTAAATATTAATAAGCACCAAAAGGTTATGTTCTATCTGGTTCCTTCGAACTTAATTCTTTTCGATTTATTTATTCCCATTGTTCCGGATAAACTGCGATTATTCTATTCTAGATCCGGAATGAATAAAGAAACAAGCCCACTCTATGCGATGCCCCCAAATGATTTATTTCTATTTGCCGTAGTTGAAATTGGCACTAACTTACTCTATTTGACTAGTTTCGAAATAGTCCAAAGTTGCCAGTTGTTTGCGTGGAAAATGTAATAGTACCACCCACCACCGTAGTCTATTTACTTTACTAGTTATTTCTGAACTGATATCATTTCCTGCAGGGTATGTACATACGCATGTATATTAATATACATATATGAAATTAAACTCATTTGGGCCCGGGTATTTACAAATTAAGGGACAGGTAGAATTTATCACGAACCGGATTGCCTATATAACAAGCTCGATGCAAAAGCCGTTACTACGTTTGTATGTAGTTATACATACATACATATGTACATACATGTAAAAACAGCTACATCGTCTTTTTCTATAAGTTTTTTATTTATATGTAAAAACAGCCACATCGTCTTTTTCTATAAGTTTTTTATTTATATGTATGTAAATTGAATATGTAGTTCAATTGATCAAAAAAGTTAGTAAATGCATTGGGCAGAATTATTCTCTTCTTATGTACATATGTATGTAGAGTCCGACCGATAATCGGCATCGGCATCGGTTAGTATCGGCACAAAATTGAGCATCGGTATCGGCCTTTTTTCGCCGATTCTTTGCAGATTATTTGGAATTTCTTTTCATATGTTCAGGTGAAGCGACAGACAACCGGCAACATCAGAAAACATTTGCAGACAGCTCACAAAAATGATTTCTTTTTTTTTTTTGGTTGAAGGTGTTTCACGTGATTTTCCATACAAAAGTATGTTCGACAATTTTCTTTTATATGGAGAACACTGCCAGCAAAAAAATTGCCAAAAATTAACGGGATTTTATGGCAGCTTGAGACTTGCACTTCATTATACTACACCTTTTCCAACAGTATTTCAGAAAAACACAAATGTATTTCAGAAAAGGGCAAATGTATTTCAGAAAAACGCAATTGTATTTCAGAAAAGCATAGCTGTATTCTAAAAATATTTTTCTACTATGACTAAAAAGGGGAGTGAAGATTGTTATAGACCACATAAGGAAAAATTTTTGTAGAAAAAACGTACCAAAATTTTTTTATCTATTCGGATTTCCGTGTTTTCTACTTACTCTAGTAAGGATTAGACATTGATTAGACTAGGATTACAGACATGAGCCGCTTAACAGTAGTTTGGGATTTTATTTTTTTAATTTTGAATTGTGTAGTTATTGCAGAGGACAATCGATATGTACATACATACATCCGAACTGACTTCAATAACGATTATAATATATGTATTACATAATATGATGTTTTGGCGGTAAAATTTTTGCTAAGTGTTTGTTCGAGCTTCTGCTCGAATTAGTGTGGGCATCCTGATATTTTTACACAAATGGAGGGACTTACAGTTTTACGCCGCCTCCGAGTGATAAATGGGTTTTATGAGAAGCTTTTTGAAGCCAGAAATACCCTCGGAGGTTTGCAATTGCGAACTCTTCTAATTTGAATGGTTGCTCTGGCCAGGGATCGAAACTGGGTCCTAAGGAATAGTAATTCGCACCTCTAACCACTCGGTTACAGCGGCCTAAATAACGCTTATCATATTGGCAACGAGTGAACTTTTTGCTACAAATATACATATATATATATACATAAATGTATGAACTATACTGATACATATGCGCACTCCCTGTTCAAAAGAGGCACAACTCAAAATCAGATCTGGAAATATAACTACTTATGGAACGTACAGATTCAACGTAGTTAATACAAAAACTGGCATAACGATAGCTTTTTTTAAGTTAGAGAATAACATTATAAAGAAAAAAATTTTTTATTCACTTGCAGATAAATCTTACGAATAGATTTACGCAAAAAAAAATATCGACGAATTTTTTTTGTTTTAGTTATGCCTCCTATGAAGAATGTGCTTTATGTATGTACATACATACATACAATGTTAATGTGAAGTGCTTTCTTAATCGACAAGTCTGAAGATAAATGATAATTAAAACAACAAAGGTAATAACTGCAAGCTGCTAATAATTTATCGCACATCATATTATGTGTCACAGCTAGCAATAAATTGTTTCCGTGGTTTTATGTATGTATGTATGTACATACTTCGTCTGGTATGATTAACAGCTCTGCTTTGTAGGCGATTGAACTCGGCCGACGTATTAAAACTAGTCCAGAATTATGGAGGTTTTTGGGTTTTCCCCCAGGGGCAGTGAAATATGCATACAAATTTGCCATCATTTAGTTTAAGATAATAATGGTAAAAAATATTTTAAGATGTCAAATATTTAAGATCTCATTTCAAAGATAGTAGTCGAGAGATCTGGGTTTAATTTAAGCCAGGAAGGTTCTATCACCTTTTGTTTCTTTGCCAGAGCTTCCAAAATATTTGAAAAAACCGTCATATTTTGACACTTTGAACTCGTTTTTTTCAAAATATGGAGCTGATGGAAACTTAAAGCTTACGTATTCGTAATCAGCAAAACAGCTTTAACATTTGCCGTACCAAATTTTTTTTTTAAGTAGCAAGGATTACTACAGTAAATAGTTAGGATGAGCCACATAACAGTAGTTAGAGTTGTTATTTTATTTTTAATTTTTAATTACGTCGCTATTGCAGAGGCCCGATCGATGTGTATCTCAACACTATTTAATAATCAATTTTACTATCTTATCAAACTGATGCATTAATTAATTTGTCATTCTGAACCATTTCTAATTAATATTCACAATCATACATGTACGCTTAAGCTGTAAAAGTGTACCCGTAATGCGTAACACGCCTCCTCACCAATCGCCTAAATATAATAAACAAATTATTTGGATTTAACATTCTTTCATAAGTGCACATAAAAGATGATCCATACGAATTTTAAGTGTAGGCATATATGTATGTACATATGTTATTTGAATTGTTTTACAAATTTGCTGTATTATTAATTTTTCACCTTAGTGATATAAGTAAGTATATAAATATTTAATCATTCATTAGTTTATACATATGTATGTACATTTAAAACACGACAATTTTCGATAATTAGTTTACGACATACCCGTCCAATATATTGTCATTTAACCGCGCTCTCTGGTTGCCGTTCGATGCTATACTAAAGTAAGATATTGTTTAAAGCGTACATATATAAAACTCAAAACAATCAACACCTTTGCAATACTGATTTGAAGCGGAAAGGCGGCATGCGACGCAAGCAGTGATGTTAAGTATTTACTCGTAATGTATAGCTATATATATTTACATATATATATGGATGAGAGGCAGTATTAACAGCTGAGAGTTTTAAACAGTTGTGAAAATAATATAATTAACTTTCAAGTATGTGGAAAAAAATTTATATAGGTTATTACAATTCTATAGTTACTTATTGATCAATCTGGTGAGATCACTACCGAACTATGGTATATGCGGAGTTCTAAGCCTCTGAAATCGCTATTTTGTTAACACTTTTTGTCCTTTCTACATATATTGTTATAATCAAACGATTTCATCAAAACTGTAAAGTTGTCGGCTATTATAATTACATACATATGTAAATATATAGCCTACATATGTAGACAACTCAGAAATCTGTTGTGGATACATCAAAGTTTTACGATATGTATGTATATATTTTCCTCGATTTTTATATTAATACCAGTGTTGCCATTGGGACATTTTTCTGTACCGAAATTCCTTGCACGATTTTGCAACGTACCAAAAGTAAGCTTTGAACTAAAAGGGCTTTCTGCAGAATTTGGACATCCAGCGTCCTGCCATCTAGAATTCAACATTGTCACTAATAGTCATTTATTGAACAATATAAAAGTACGGAGGACTGTGCTATTGAAAAAAAATAATAATTTTGCCGAAATCAGTTTTTGCTGTTAACCCTTTCGCTGTTTTGATGCCAAATGGCGTCATGCGTTTTTGAATACTCACAGATCTAATTGAGCTTATCTGAAATTATATTTTTATATGCAACGCTGTAATGGGAAGTTTTATAAACTATATTTTAATACGGTATTGTTGTTTTTATCCTTAGTAGATGCAAAATTTCAATTTTAAAACTTTACTAAAATATCGATTTTCTTCTGCTTGGAAAGGTCTACATTAAAATACTATATTTGACCAAATAACCCAATAAATTAAAAACAAATAAATATGCTATAGTCTCCAAAATAGTGTCAAATATTGCTAGAACTTGTAATTTAATTTAAAGAAGTGCTAATAAACGCGTGGTATATTTTTAAATGTGTATGATGCCATATGGCATCAATAATATTTGAAGGAGCTGAAAGCCGCACCAGCAAATAACGATATATTTGTACTGGGAAATTGCAACTGGTAAATTTTTTAAATGAATTATTAAATCTATGCATGTTCCAACTTATTTTATTAAATTTTTGTGGTGTTATTTAATTTGATTTGAATAAAATAAAACACCATATTAAAAAATCTTTGCATATTTTTTACACCAGTTAGTACAAATGATGCCATATGGCATCATTCCAAAAAACACTTAAGAATCGCACTTTGGAAAAAAATTAAATTGAATGTTGTTATATTATGTATTAAGGATCATTTAATAAAAAAAATGGATTTTTAAAGCCCGAATCTAAAAAGATGTACCGAAAGGGTTAAATGAATAACTAAAAGTGACCTCAGGGTTAAGGTTCAGGGATGGTATTCTTAAAGATTGTAGTCGAAAGTTCAAGCCTTAATTTGAGCCTAAGTAGAAGGCTCTACATATATATCACCTTTTGTTTAATTGCGGTGGGAACTCAAACTTTGCACAAAATCTGGTTTTGCTCTTCAATAAATGATTATAAGTGACCATCAAGTCAAGGTGCAGGGATGGTATTTTCATGGTAATAGCCGAGAACTGTAGCTTTATTTTAAGCCTAAGTGGAAGGTTCTATCACCTTTTGTTGTTTTGACCTCGTTTATCTCAAAATCTGGAGCTGGTGGAGACTTTATACTTACGGATTCGTAATCATCACAAAAAAGTCTATCAAAAACAGCTTTAACATTTGCAGAAACAAAATTGTTTCCAATTTTTGTTCTCTTGTGTAATCCATCATGTTATCCAACTTATTTCGGGGGGGTATGACGGTGCAGTCTTCAATACGTTCCGCAGGTGGTTAGATTGTGAAAAAAGGAGTAAAAACTACATAAACTAGTCATCCTCTGGATATTTAAGTATACAGCAGATACATTTTGTAAAGTATTTATATACACTTTAATTTCATGACAAAAAATATGTATTCCTGAACAATTCTTTCTCACTAAATACCCAAAAAATTTTCATTAACCCTAGGGTCAATGACCCGGCACCCGGGTAGGTTTTTTGACTTTAAGTAGCTCGCATTTCTTCAATTATAGAAACATAGCCACGATACTCCGGATCGTCGTGATTTAAGTGTTAATTTATTAAAAAAAATATATTAACTATTTTAATGTTTAAAATGGTCTCAACCTAAGATAACTAATGTATCTTCATGCACTCTGTATGTTTTTGGTACTACACCTAACCTCTTTTTAGAAGCAGATCTTTTTTTCTTAAAAAAAAAAAAAATGATTACCTAAACTAGCGGATTTTGAGAAACAAACGCCATTGAAATATAATTACTTGGACAAAAGCATCGAAAAAATACATTAGGGTACCCAGTTACCTGGTCATTGACCGTAGGGTTAACGACACCATGTAAGCCATTTGAACCGAACCGAACGCACTTCTGAGATACTTACGGCCGATGCCGATTTCTTAAAAAAATCTAACTGAATTTAAATTCATTCAAGAACAAATGTTTTTGATAAAATTTTATAATAACAAAAGAAAAAAATAAACTTACAAAACAAATAATCATTCAAGAATCTATTCACTTATTTATGTATGTGGGGCGTTCCATACCAAAAGGGACGGGGTTCACACTTCATGTGTTTGATTTGTATCAAATTTTTAGGGTTGATGGATTAACATAAATAAATACGAAATTTGAGCTTGATTTATACATTTTTAAAAACTTTACAGCACAAAAACAAAAACAAATCGATTTAATAGCTTTCCAAATGAAATCGTGGCTACGGCCCTGAGTGTGAGCCCCGTCCATTTTGGTATGGAACGCCCCACATACATATATATGTATTAAAAGTAGTATATCGCCTATGCATACATATCATTGCAATACTTACTTGGTCCCCTTTCAGACACGTCAAGTCTTGCTTTCAAGTCTGCTCGTTCGTTGGTGGTGAAGAGAGGGGAAGAGTACAGATACCTCCGTACCAAGAATGATAGATTACAAGATTGCGCCTATCAGGATTTTTGAGAATAAATTTTGTGTGACGTCACACTGGTGCAATTGCGAGAAAGAAATGCCAAAACGTGAGCAAGAATGGAAGAAGAAAAAATGTTGCAAGGAAAACGTAAACAAGTTGCACAGGTGTGACGTCATACAAACAACGATTCTGTCAAATTCACTGAGAGAGGAATAGCGGTACCGTGATTGGCGCAACCTCTATTTCTCTCAATCGTGCCTCCGTACCGTCAATTCGTTTCAAGTTTTTTTGTCTCTTTTGATCTTTTCGTTGCTTCCCATTTAAAGATCCGAGGACTTGAATTCAATAAAACTTGACGCGTGTGGAAGCAAAGAGAAAACACAAAAGAGAATGCGATAAAAATTGCTTTCAAGACTTGACGTGTCTGAAAGGGGACTTTGTTCCATAGTAGTTTTCTTATTCAATGGGCCGTATGAATAAAAATTAAGCAATTGCTCTTTCTTAAAATTTCATACCTTTTACTTCAATTTTGTTTGAATAAATTGAGTAAAAGATCTGAAATTTTAAGAAAAAGCAATTGCTTATTTTTATTCATACGGCCCAGTGTTCATTCGAAATCACAATTATTATGCTGGATTTCCACTAGGCATTAAATGGCAAAAATGACAAATGACAATGAAATGGCATATAAATATTTTTTGTATTCTTAGTAACAAAAATATGCATCTTCTGCTGGCTATTGTATTGAATACAATTTGTTAATAAACAGTAAGTATATTTTAAGTTAATCCTTTATTAAAAATACCTTTACAAACATCTTTTATTTTTTAGTGCCCGTTTTTGTTTACTTGTACACTTTACATTTCTCCTCTTCGCAAAAATAATCGTTAAAACTAGATTGGACACCGAAAAGTTATCGGTTTATTATTTTATAATTACAGATTAACGAGGGCCGAATTTGGTATGGCTAATCCCTTTTGTTAATTACAGATTATGGAGCTAAGCTCGAAATTGAGGATAATATACTTATATGTAAACCTAGTATTAATTAATCTATACTAATTATACAAAGAGAAGTCCCTATTTTTTGTAACAGGTAATCTCGCGAACGGCTGGTCCGATTTATATATAAATAGCTTTCCGCAACCACCATGTCATAGGCCAATAAAAAAATTACCTTTTTCCTGTAGGTGGATCAGGGACCGATCTATTCGAAAAAATCGTATTAAGGTCCGATTTGCTTAAAATTTGGTATGTAGGTAGCTTTTTGCCTAGATTAGCATATCGGATAGGATTAGAAAAGAAAACGTCATAAAACCTGCTCACTGATATGCATTAGTATTGGTTGCCGGGACGTATGTATGTATGACGAGCGCGGGAATGAGTAAACTTTGCTATGAACTGCAAAGTCTTGAGACCACTCTGGCATATGTACTACGACAAAGCGACTTTTCCGATTATCCAAAGTTTAAAAATTTTAATTTTGGTTATATAGTTTCGGAGGAAAAGCTCAACCAATATATTTTTTTATAAGTACATACATACAGGTGTAAATAATAATTAGACAGTCACAATACGTTGCCTATATTGTTAGTATTAGTACTATTTAGTATTAGTATTAGTAGCGATCTCAAGGTGGTCTATTGGGCGTGGCCCTTTACCCTATACGTGAAGGCTTTTCACAAAGAATGTGTTCTGGCGTTTCTTCGTCCAGCTCACGGAGTCTGTTTTGCCAGGCATTCATTGCCATCATGGCTTACTTGCCCTGGCACACGGCCAAATAATTCTTCGTTCTTCATTTCAAGAGAATTTAGGGTCCTGAATGAGTCTCTTGGGACTTCTGCGCTATTAAGGTAGCCTGAGTGTCCAACATAATGCAAAGTTGTGCCTCTCTAAGGAAATCTCTGACATAGGGGCTCTTATACAAGAACATCTGCTTGGAAAATGGCGAGGTAGCTGCCTATTGGCATCGATACTTTAAAAACTTGTCCATCTTCAAGTTTTGATCCATCAGTGTACCAACTTTCATCTTCTAGTTTGATGAAAGCGTTTCCTGCACTCCAGGATGCTTGGTCCGCAATAGATACCTTAGTATTCTTCAAGATTATTTGTTCTGGAAATATAGCATTACTAATGTGCATTATGGGGGTCATTTATGAATTTCCCTAGGACCTTCATCTGTCTTGACATATTTATGGTTTTCAGTTCGGCAGTATTTAGGCTTTAGGCCACCCTATCTGTTAGGATTGGGACAAAATTCGCTGCAATTTACTTAGTTTTGTGCTACCATTTCTTTGTGTAGCTTTAGTCCACCATAATAGGGACGCGCAAGTGACTACTAGCTTCTCAACCACAACTTGTTGACGGTTGCGTCGAAATGGGCATTCCAGGTGAGTGTCTTACACCATCTTCGTGTGATGCGCAGGACTTGTTGTATGCGGTTGGAGATCGTTTCATCATGCAGCCCGGTTACGCAGATCACCAGATCGTCTGCATAGCATTGCGATTCGAAGCCATGGTCATTCATTAGGAAGAGGAGTTCCTCTATAACTGTAGTTCACAAGATAGGTGAGAGTGCACCCCCTTTTGGCTGTAATTGTCAAAAGCCCCTGGAATGTAAACGAAGGCACAAAGACTATAATCTTAGATTACAGAGCCTTTTCAATTTCTCAGAAGGTCTGCCTGGTTGATAGGCAAATCGGTTCTTATCGGTGATCGCTCCGTTAGGTTGACTTTTCTAATGAGAGGGACCGGCAATTTTACGCCGCCTCCGAATGGCAAATTGCTGTTTTGAGGAGCTTTTTCGTAGCAGAAATAACTCGGAGGTTTGGCATTGCTTGCTCCGGGACCGTAGCTGTTAAAAAATGTATAATATAGATGTTGTTCGGACCAGGGATCGAGCCCAGTTCGTACAGAATAGTATTACCAATCAGTTACGGCGGTCGTTTACCTACCTTCGGTAAAAATACGACCTTAGCCTCTGTTCATCTACCGGGAATATGGTACAGTCAGAGCGATGCTCTATATAATTTAGAGGGGACTGGGACTAAACATATCATTACTTCCTTCCGGAAGTAGACAAGCATATACCCCATATGGCCCTGGTGATTTGGAAGGGATGATACATTAAGATACCGCCGATTGCACCTTTTCTAGATTGCACATTAAATAGGTCAAATGATTCATTTCGTAAACGCAGTTGTGTATTATTTTTTGATGCCATTCTGTAGGGAATACTCCAAAATAACAAAAACTTCAATTTGTTTTTGTAAAATAAAAAACACAGCAAGATAGCACTTTCAAAACGTTATTGATACGTTGTTTGCGCAACCTGTTTATTTCTTAAGTTTCGAGTGAATTTTTTTTTTATAAAGTTGGAATAATTATAGGAACATTTTAAATGGAAAGCAAAAATATAAGTGAGTACCTATGTACCCCTATGCCTATGGCTCTTTTGGATTTCCGCATCTCTTTTTTATAGTTAGTTAGCACAAGTTTATACGGATTTCGATTCCGATCACCTGTGGCATTTACCCTATTAAATAGTTTTGCTCCACCAAGGCACTACGAGGGCTGTTCCCACCCTCTCCGATTATAAAGCGAATATACAAGTGTATTATGCACATATGTACATCTATACGTCTGTATTGTATGTGACTTATTTTTGGGAACGGTTACACTTACAGCTGAATCAGCCTATAAATAAAGACATTGATGGTATTATTTAAATCAACGTTTGTGGCTACACACACATTTGTATTTATGTGTTAGGGATGTTAATTTTTTCGATTTTTACGATCCCGGGATTTTCGGGACATCGGTCATACAATCCCGGGATCCCGGAATTAGTCCCGGGTTTTAGATACTCATTATTTTCCAACAACTTAACATGAAAAAATTGCATCAATATAGTTTGAGAAGCTGTCCTACCATATAATAAATAATAAATAAATGGGTTTGAAATCTGCTTTATTATTTAAGTTGAAAAATATTTCATTAGTAACAAAACAAGAGACAGTAATTAAATTTATACACATTTAGCAAGACATAAGCGTGTACATATCTGACAAAGTAGCTTAAGGCATGTCGCAAAAAGCTCTATGCAAAAAAAGCTTAAGTCAACATATGTATTGTGTGTGGCTGAAAAAGTTCATAATACTCGTGGCAGAAATAAAACAACGCCTTCTTTCAACCGGTTTAGTCTTTATTTCTTTTCTTTATTTAATATTTTGTTTTTTTTTTAAGTACCTCATTTTATATATAATTAACTGCATTTAAATGAGCATTTCAAAATTTGTACTACAAAAATTATAAAAATGTTTTGTATTTGCCAATTTGCCAAAATTTCAAACTTTTTACTCAGCATTTTTAGAAACATTTTAGGTACGCAGTTTTATAGCCCATTAAGTTAAAGTAGGCTAAAATGAAGTTTCATGCAGTTACAAAATACCGTTGATTTTTGGGAGTTTTTTAAACGATGCTGGATATTTTCTTCCATATAAACAAAATGTCGAAAATGTATGGAAAAAAATGCGTGACACCGCCAGCAAAAAAATTATAAAAAATCAGCGTTACTTTTAGTCACTTGAAACTTGCACTTTATCCTGTAATTTAATGGGCTAAACTTATAAAATTGCGTACCTACAATTTTTCTAAAAAGCTGAGTAAAATGATTGAAACAGTTTGAAACAAAAAATTTTCAAAACACACCAAGCAATCAATATACTCACAACACTAGGGGCAAAATATAGTAAAACCGCGTTTTTAGTTTTGGAATTTTTTTATTAGAACTTTATAATTTCAGAAATATGATGAATTCTAAAAAATTATTTAAAAAATTCAGCGCAATGTAGAATAAAAATGGGTACCAAATGAAAGAGAAAATTCTGTAGGATTAAAAAAAATAAAAATTTTTTGGGTTTACAAGGACGAACAGATATTGAAATGCTCTTTTAATCAATTTTATTTTTTTAAGCTAATAAAGTTAGAAGGACTATATTCGAGGACGTGATCGAGTTTATATTACTCCTTAACATATATTTTTTTTTTTAAATAAATTTTGCAAAATTTCAAGGATATTCAAGGATACAATTTTTAAGGACATTTTCATACCTTTTGCACCAAAAAATTTAATCTGTTCTTTCTCTACAGAATTTCCTCTTTAATTTGATATCTATACTGTTTCCTAAGTACACTGCACTAAATTTTTTAAACCATTTTCTGAATTACTCATATTATTCAGTTTTCAAAGTCCTTTTAAAAAATCCTGACGTCAGAGAGAAAAGCTAAAAACGCAATTTTACTGCATATATTTGACCCATTGCTTCGCGAATATATTGATTTTTGTGTGTGTAAAATTGCCTGTCGCACGGTGTTATGTGTATGTATGTACATATAATTAGCTAGACATATATAAAAAAAATATTAAATATTAAATAAACAAAAGAAATATAGCATTCTATTATTGCCACCATTGCAAATTCGGGACTTAAAAAATTCCGGGATCCCGGGATTAACATCCCTAGTATGTGATAGGCTTTCATAAAGATGCTAAAACCATTTCACAGCTATAAAGGTGAAGTGTGAATATGAGTAAAAAGTAGGTGAAGCAGGTGCGGTTGAATTACACTATGAAGGTTAAGTGTCAACCACTTTAAAAATATGCGAAAAAGCATGCAGAAAACCCTTTTCGAAGACAATCGCAGGATTTTTCATTATTTTCCTCACAGCCTTGTATATTACTTATCGCGCTGTAAGACAATTTTATGTGAACCGCGAAGCCAAGTAGAGTCACTAGAATTTTAAAGTATTTAAAGTAGAAAATTATATTATTTCCTAGCCACGGGGATGTTAAAAAGTCTAGAAACATATAGATATGTACGTGGCCTTTAAATGAGAAATTGAAATACAGATTTTCATAGTTTTCGAAACCGCGAAAAAGTTGTATTTGCATCTGAAATAAATAATTGTAAACGAAAATCAACCATGCTTACATGGTAGGCACTAGAGGGCTGCATGAATGCATTCAAAACGGCTTTTGAATTATTCATATACAAAACGAATGAATGATTTTGGCTTAAAATTTTTTTGAATTTGAGTGAATAGCTATTCTGATATTTGTGTCGACATCACAATATTCAAACAAAGTGAAAATAAATTGAATTGAAATAAATGACAATTTTTTGTATGAATATCCAAAAATATTTTTTCTATGCACATATGTACAAACATACATATGTATGTATGTATGTATTGCGGCGCTCCTATTACATACGAAAAAACTTGTTTGTAGAAAAAAACTTTTACCGAAATGAGTTTGAATGATGTGAATCATGATACAAATATTTATAAGGTACAATCGCTGAGAGCCAGCTTTAGAAATTTTGACGTTTGCTAGCATTTTTGAAATTTTCTCTCGCCCTCATTTCATACGTTTGTTTGTTTCATGATGTGAATGTTTTCCATTCATTCATTCACATTCTTCCATTTGAAGGTAGAAAATATAAAACAAAATGTATATTCATAACTTACAAAATTCCAAACGCTGAGTGTTTTGAATGTGAAGTAAAATATTCAAATCTACTGTACTCTGTTTGGCTAGAAGTTTGAATGAATTCATGCAGCCCTCTAGTATGCACTTACATCTTTCCAAATTTACAGCCGGAAACCGACAAACAGGAAATAAGCTCAATTCGTCGTCGGACGCAAGCGGAAGTATTATAATGAACTGTACTTTTACTGGGTTTAGCATAAAAAAATTAGGCTCGTAGGGAAATTTTCTACATTGATGATTTTTAGCCTACTTCAAAATATGCTAATATTAAAAAAAAATTATTATATAGTTATTTTTTTTATCGAAATTTGGTTTAGCTCCGATTATTTTTAATTAGTTAAAAGGTTCTTATTTGTGTTCCCTGCACTAGGTTTTAACGCAGAGGACTTTCCAATCCTCAATTATTCTTGCTTTCACAGAAACACAGAAAATGGTTGGGTCTGGTCAGTTTTTACATAATTTTTGAGAATCATGACTCAAACGTTTCGCTGAAGAAACGGAGCCTGATGGTACCGCAACCATTAAAATGTGTCGCTAGCTTTATGTACTGCAGTGCCATTCTGATGAAAAATATATTATATTTATTCTTATACCTTTGGAGATTATGTGTAATTCCTCGCGATTTCTTTGATTAGGCTTTCAATGATTTCCTTACAATTGCAAAAGTTATACATACGTTAATCTTATGTGGGGATCTGCTTTTTCCATTTTGTTTTTTTTGTTCCGTAAATATTTGAACCAATATTTCAAAAAACCTCGCACTACTTTGTCCAATGCCAATCTTCGAACTATTTCACGAATTTCGGTGTTATCTTTGCAATATACTAAATTATATCCTTTTTCAGTGTCTGATCCCTGCCTACCGAACGACATTGTTAAATAAACTAAGGAAATGACAAGAATCAATCGTTATCTTATAATAAACATGGTTAACAAGCTTGATATGCACGTTTAGAAATAATGGGTCTTTAGCTACGCACCAGAAAAAAATTAAATTTTTCGTTGCACTTTGTTTTTCAAAGGTCTTAAAAAATTGATTAAGCCCTTGATTTAATGAATGTAAATGGCGGCCGCTGTGGTATAGTGGTAAGCAGTGCGCGCTTACACTCCGCAGGGCCTGGGTTCAATCCCTGGTCAAAGCAACATCGCAAAAATAAAGAAAAAAGGTTTTTTCTTAACAGCAGTTGCTGTAGGTCCCTCCCCTTTGTGTGACAACATCAAGGCGCGCGCCACAATTTGGAGGAGAAGCTCGGCCAAACACTAACATATGTGTAAGCGCCAATCTATTATTATATTATTAAATGGCCTTTAATCTAGCATAGCCGATTTTTACCTGAATTTCTTTAACGGGCCGGAAACTCGAAAAAATGAATGCGTCTATAAATATATTCCGCAGAGAATAAACACCATTGAGTTTGACGGGCGAGCAGGTATCTCGCTTGAGGGTGTATGTCACCTGGACAGATTGACTCATTGCAGCTTATTCGCCAATATTTTAACCAGAGAGCTATATTATTTAAGCTTTCCTGCAGTTTGCGTGAAGCCAAATTAGGGTCAGTATCCACTGATATAACAGCGGTATTATCATGTGAAGAGAAAACATAGTATTTATGATTCATATCAAAGCATATGAAACAACATTTACATATATATTGTCGTTTAAAGTACAAAACCGCGTATCAACAAAATGCAAAACCGCGTATGTGAGGTTGCATAAATTATTTGCAAGAGAGTAGAAACACTCATATTTCAAAATGGTTCTCTTTTCTTATAAAGCAATCGTATTTCTGGCTAGTATATTTCAGGATGAATGGTTAGCTTGTGTGAGCAAATCCAATTTTTGGCAGCCAATGTCAGTTACGCGGTTTTGCGGAATGACGATACACGATTTTGTACTTTAAACGAGGATATGTATGTATGCAATTTTTGATCTTATGCGCTAGAGATGTTCGGAGATCATACATATGTACATACATCTGTTGAAACAATAAGCAGATAATGCAGATACATAATTCAGATCTACAAAAATATTTATTATAAAGAAAAGCAAGAGCGTTCATATTATTTCTTTGGTAAATTAAAGGCGCTGATACCGAATACTTCCTTCATTTTTTTTTGGGTTAAAATTTAGGGAACCTATAGTTATTTCCAAAGCCGCATAAAAAAATGTATATAAATAAAGGAGTACAATTTTTGAATATTTCTCAAACTAGAGTAAAATTGTGACTACTGGTGTCATTCTAAATCCTGCAACCCAAAATATAACTTTTTATTACATAATTGACGCATTTTCTAAGAATATATTTGTGTATTTTTGACTTACTGACCGACATGGAAAACGTGTTTTCGTTGATAAAACTGGCTTTCCATGGTCCATGTAAAATCTGTCAAACGAAAATCAGTTTTCGCTGAAAACTACTGGAAAACGTGGAACGTGGGCACTCCAATCGGTGTCTGCACTAGTTTCTTCGATTATTCATCGAAGTGGAAGTCATAATTGATCATCTTTAATGCGCCATTTCAGATTTATTGTTAATTGGCTGGCCAAAGTAAAATAGGAATGAAAGTAAGAGGTTGCTAATGGAAAGAAAATGAGAGATAAGTATTTTGGTTTTGTTTTTGTGTAGCAAAACTGTAATCAAAGGATGTAGGAAATGTCAACGAAAACACTAACAACCGGTGTAAACGGCCTTCAGCGCACAACATCCCCAAAACTCGTTTTCAAAGTGTTTTCGTTGTCGGTCAGAACATGGTATTACTTTTTAAGCTTTTGCTACTTTGCAAATAATTGGAGTTGTGTATTTTTTTTACAAAAACCAAACAATAAAACTAAAGTGGTGTCTACTTTAAATGTGCCACACATCCAGCATCGCAGGTAAAAATCAATTTATGGATTTTTGTCTCAGTGCACACACACACTAAACAGCTTTGTTTACATAATTTGGAGTTAGATAGCCTAAGAATATTATATGTACATATGTATGTCATATATGTATACATGCATGTGCGTAAGCTCTTGCAATTGCCATGGGGCGCGTTGTTCGACGAAATTACGTTGGACCACCATTTTTGACTGAGTGAGGGAGGAATTAGGTGCTTTCTTGCTTATGTAAATTATTTCTCAAATGATGCTCGGATGCCGTATCATATCAGCTGTTACTGCAGCAGAGGAATATAATACTGATTATGATGCTATTCAAAGTGAACTGACACACTTAGTGTCCACAAAAGCACGTTGCTGCTTAAAAATTATTTAATTTATGATAACAGCATATGGAATCAGAAAATCAACAAATAAATTGAATAATTTGCGAAACCAATGCCAAAGGGCCATTTCCATTTGAGTGGGGGTGAGCTCAAAAAATAAATTGAGTAGTCCACTTGCAAAGTGTGCTATGTAAAATTTTTTCGATTTTTAGTTTTTGGTGGATTACGTGCCAGTATTTAAAGTAGTTTCATGTCCACTAACAACACAGTGCAAAATCTTTTTTTTATTCTGCAAAAATAGCATAAAATGTTAACTCTTCTTCCAAAAGTCGCTATAATGCGTATTTATAAACTTTCAAAAGTATCCATCTTCTGAGGAACCTAGAAAACTGCTTAAGGTCGTGTAGACTGTTAATGTTATCTTATGTCATGGTATTTTATGTTATAATTTTATAAGGCTCTTATTTATCCAAATTTTCAGGTAATAATAAAAAAGATTCAATTTAAATGTTACTTGTTGTCGTAGTCGTTTTTTTCAAATTTATGGCTTTCTATTACAAAATCAAATAATGCTGTTTGCAACTGGACGACTACTCAATTAACAAGTAACATACGCTTGGTAAATATTATTTTGATATTTTCATTTATGCCAATGCAACACTATGCGTCTGAATATATGTACATATCTCGGGGCTAAATCCATTAAGCAACACATTTTGCGCGCGAAATCACGGGAATTAATGAGTCAGGACTATACAAAGTGTCGCTTATGATTTCCAATGCCTTCCCTTGTGTGAGATCTCTTATCAGCTTAACCAGAGATGGGCGCTGATTGAGCAAATCAATACATGTTTTTGCTCCATATGTAAATATGTATGTAGTTGTTTGTTTTACATGAGTGTTCTTGAGGTGCCTGTGAGGTATTATTTAATAATCTACTCTTTCTGTATTCACGTTTATTATTTTCTTTTTGTTTGTAGCTTACATTTTAAACCACACCACTTGAACTTAAAAACTTGCATCTCTTCTAAAGCAACACAGCTTGGAGAAAATGTCACTGCTGCTTTTGAAGCTGTCAGCGCGTAACATAACTCTCGAAAGTCGACGTCGAACTGAATTCCGCAGGCATGTGGCTGACTATTTTTATCCCTATTTTTGCCGCCATTCTAGTATAGGCCACTGAGTGCAGCTTCTTTTCATGGAGAACTCGTATATCACACGAGGGGAATATGGCGCAGATATTACTGTTGAAATGATTTCTCTACCGACCACCCACATCTTGTCTAGTCGTCATCATGTACATACATACATATGTATCAACGCACTCTTTAACTACCACGAAATCAGCAACAACACCAATAACAACTTCTATTACAACTATTGCCACCAGGGATGCCATCTCTGCTAAACCGAATTCCTCTGAGTTCTCCTCCAAAAAATGCTCAATTGCCTAAGTGCGGCTTGGTTATACTATCGTTACAAATACAACTAAATCAGAATATATGAATATATGTATTTATGTGGTATAACACAAGCAGGGCGCTCAGATTTTATTTTAAGAATATATTACATACATATATACATAACAATAATAATAATAATAATCGATTGGATATGTGTAAGTATGAATGTTAGTGTTTGGCCGAGCTTCTCCTCCGATTGTATTTTTACGAAAGCTGTTTTTCATGGCAGAAATACACTTTGAAATTTGCCATTGTGGGCGACCGCAATTAGAAAATACTTGTTTTTTTTTATTTTTTGATATTGGGTTGAACCGGGCTTAAACCCAGGTCCTGCTGTAGAGCGTACTGCTAACCAATACACCACTGTGGACGCATAAATATGTTTACCAAAACAAACTATCACATATAGTACCACAACAGCTCGAAAATTACTGGAAATTTCGTGAAGGGTTCGTTGTAAGCGAAAGAACGCTTCGTGATTTTTTTAACCAGGAAAATTTAACATGCAGAAAACTAAAGGGCCATATAGGTATGTATGTATCTTCCGTAGAATCTTTCTCTTTTAAAGTCGAAGTCCTCAAGAGCTTAAAAGTTATAGCTGTCAACAGTGACGTGGGTGACTACTTGTTTGATGACAGAAGATAGTTCGTTTTTATTCCTTCACCACCAGACATACGAGATTTGCTTCTCTATCTAATTTCTAGAAGGCAGAACAGACGTTGCGTTTGTTGTTACCGATGACCCCGATACTATTCTTTCATCTAATCTTCAATGGCATATTCCATGCCAACAGGATCACAGCCATGACCGAAGTTAATTAACTCAATAATAAACAGAATCAATTCTGAGGTATTTGTGCGACCACAAATTCTCATAGCCGTTTTTTAAAAATCAGTTTTTGCAAGATAGACTTTTTATACTGTGACTGCCTATATAAATTGTATAGAAGATTTTCTACGCTCCACGCGGATGACCATTAAATGGCCAACTCTTCTTTAATGTTTTATTTTTTCAAAACTCGCCGCTGAATGTGGAAATTAGGTCCCTCTGTTATCGGCTGTTATAAGAAAATTTCGCACCCCGATCTCAAAATCTCCCAAAATATGAAGTCCTTCCTCCATTGCACTCGAATGCACCAAAATGACCGAATCATACCTCGGTCGACATCCCTGATAACATCAAAAGCTCTGAGGTAACAAAATTCTCGCTCAGCCTCCACAGCTCTTACACTAACACAATTGAATAAATTTGATTCAATCGCTCTTTGAGGGTGGTTCTTACATTGTATTTACCCTGCAGGAAACGGGGCTAGTTTGTAGCTAACTTTTAACTACCCAGCAGTCTACTAGATGCAACTTTTTATTATTTATTTCCTTTGGCCGTAATTAACTATTTTTGAAGGGCGATGGCCGCAATAAAGTGAGAACTGGCTTCCTCTGCATTGGGTGTCAACCAACTAGTAACTAACTACTTTTGGACACAAAATGTCAATAAATAAATACCTTTTTTAATTTTTATTTATTTCCTTTATTAAACATTACATATTTGCTTATTTGTTTAGATGTTTTTTGTTTTTTTGTAGGTGGTCCCATATTTGAATTCCGCAGACATAACATCAAAATATAATATAAAATTTCGATCTATATTTTATTTGTCCTGAATTCGAAAAAGCAAAAATAGAAACTCGTTTAACGAAAACAAACTCCAAATAACGTCTGCATGACTTAACAACTCACTTACGATTACATAGTTTTGTGACATCTTTTGTAATATGGGTGCTTCCATGATGTCGGACGTGACACCCGTACAACTTTAGAGTTAAATAAATCATACGAAAAAGGAAGTCAGTTATAAAAAAAAAGTTTGCCGTTGTGTAGCTTTTAAACCGTCCTTTGGGCGGGTGTCGGCAAAATCGATGAAAAGGAGGTAATAACGGACGTGACAAAAACAGAACTCTGTGAATCCTGTGAGGTTTTTCTTTCTTAAATATTCTTTAAATAAAATCACATTACAGACCATTACAACCAATTCATATTTAATCAGAAGCAATTCGAGACAGATTTTTCCCCAAACACAATGGACCTTATGCAAAAAGAGTGAACTAAAGCTCAGACTGAGTTTTTGCACTGACGAAGTAAGCTGAAGCTCAAGAATTTGTACTGAAAATCGAGTCCGAAGCTTGAGCTCACTTTTTATGCATGATGGCCAATATTTTTACTAGTAATACATATCTACATATATAATACAATTTTTTATTTAACTTATTCAGTTCTTCTCTCCACCGTGTCGTGTTTTGTAACCTATTTTCGCCATCTGAATACGAAAATTAAAGTTATTGAGTCTTTTGCACCTATTTACTGGCATTTTCGGTCTACATTTTGATGGAAACACCAAGACGTAAGTGGCTAATTAAAACTCAGGCATTTACCGAAATCGCGCAAAGACCTATAAGTTGGTAAATTTTTTTATCAATTGATATTTTTCTACGCAGGGTAGATATGTACATTAGGGTTATGGTTTTTTTTACACTTTTTTTAAATTTTGATTTTCCTGTGCTTGCATTTAATGAACTTTTGTCCATATATTACTTTTTTGGCGATATTTTTGTTGGTTCGTGAAAATACCTACCGCGCACACTATCATTTCATTTACAAGGCTATTGCATGGCAAAGCCCCATACCTAGTATAAAAATTCGACCGAAATGCCTTTTTGCCTACCAAGTTTTGATTTAAAAACTTAGGCACAGAGATGAGATCATAACAATAACAACAATAGGTTTAATTTCTTAAAAGTAAATTTAAATCAATTAATTAATTGCATAACATTATGTTATTGATACTGTCAATCTTAAGTTTATTTCTTAGTTTAGTTTTTATCAAAGACGTCGTTGAAAATTTGCGTTCCGCAGACGCAGAGCAATGTAGTAACGAAATTATATTAACAACAAAGTTGGCGAGCTATTTTCATTCATTCCATTTTTAAAAGAATTAACTTTTTCCCCAAAACATATCAGTATCCAGATCACTGGAAATATCAAGCTTGCTTTGCCTCACTTAGCTCCACTGCGTGGTAATTATATCAGGATCGCAATCTATGAGATGGAGAAACTTTAACAAAAGAGGTATAATTGGTAAATCTTCTATAGAAACTACCTTAACTGGTATTATTATTTGTAAAAGTTTTATATCTTCCGACTTCGTAGGACATCGCCATGTAAAAAGAGACAGTTGAAAGCATTGCGTTGGGATAGATCGAGTACCAGTACCGCCTCTTAAAGAGCTAGTTCTGCGCTAGTTCTGAACAGGCGCGATTTACTTCAGGGTAGGTATCCCCTATGTTGTAGTTGGATGCGAGAGACAAAATGAAATGAAAAGTTGTTGCGTCACAGAACCACCGTAGTGCGATTCATGAAACGTCGCAAAGTGGCATTTTTCCCAAACGGCAACGTTGCAAACAAAATTGTGTATCATATACTAGATATGATACTCCCAAGCATGAACCAAAATATAATCCGAGGGGGTCTTAATATTCTTGGAAGAAGAAAGTTGCTTAAATTTAAATATTTTTTAACCGGGAACGTTCTTTTTTCAGAAAAAAAGTGCAGTACGAAGTAAGAAAAAAAAGCGGAGGGACATGCACTTTAATATTTTAATCTACCGTATCTATATTTTATAAGTGGTAAATTTGCGAGACTCAATGAATTTCGTTCCAAGAGAGGAAGAGAATTGAATTTAATGCAAAATACATATATTTTCGGTTGGGGAAACCGGCTGCCTCTGATTAAGGCAATTTCCGTCAATGCGCAAGTACAAACAAGTAGAGGCAACTTAAATGGGGTTGAGGTGCGTCGGTGGATACGCGAAAGCGGTGGGGTGGTCATATTGAGAGCGCTAGAGCAGAAACAGCGTGCGACACTTGCATTGCTCACTGTAAATCAATGCCATTTTACAGCGTGAGAATAGATAATACGTACATATGTACATGCATACATACATACATATATCAAATGTAAATACCTGTGGGTGACAGACAGGGCGGCGCGACACTTCAATAAAGGGGTTGTTTAGCTGGCGAACAGGGTTCAGACCCCTCATAAATAATACAAGAAAAAAACTTGTTGTTTAAGCTTAGTATTCAGCTCACAATAAAACAGTTCAAGTAAAAATGGGCATATATTACTTAAAGTGGATAAGTAATTTTGACTTTTTATAAGCTTTTATCATTTC
Source organism: Rhagoletis pomonella (assembly GCF_013731165.1). Lineage (NCBI taxonomy): Eukaryota > Metazoa > Arthropoda > Insecta > Diptera > Tephritidae > Rhagoletis > Rhagoletis pomonella. Next base: position 71,775,130 of record NW_023458561.1, on the reverse strand, counting down.
TTCATTATGAGTCAGAGAAGAAGTGCTCGGCGTTTCGTTTAAATGCATTGCTGCATTGTTGCAAAACCAATTAAATACACATTTAAAATCTCACTTGTTGCGGTTCAACTGTAACTTTTCTTCAAGAAGTATACATAATGCCCATTTGTTCAATAGTGTCATAACTAGAAAAAGCAAAACTCGAGATTAACGGCTTTAAAGTCTAATTCTATATAAAAATTAATACACAATACAAAAGAAGAGCTGCCGGTAATTCCTGCATAATTACTTAAATTTCTGTCTTCGCAAAGACTGCGATGCCATATACATACATATCTTTCTTCAAAAAAATAACAAAAATGGGAAGATGTTTCTTTGAGAGCTGAGTAGATACTGTCTTAATGATACTCTACACAAGAAAATTTTTTCGCCATTTCCTCAGGGCCAAGGAGTTTTCGCTTTTGTTGAGAGCTGGATATTAAGCTTAATTTAGAGATAGGTACATACTTTGAAATGTTTTTTACGTGGAAAGCTGGTTTACCATCGAATCTATGTCGAAATTGAAATTCTCGTTGGAAAAAAAACCACATACCAATTTTTAGCCAAAAATTACGACAAAGTTAGAAATCATCAACTTTTACAATACTCAACTTTCAAACTAATAGGACTACAATGTGGCATACATACAAAAATGATTTGCTCGATAGATGTGACCAATAACGACGTATCCTTGTAAGAGCATTTTCTGAAAAAAAATAAATAAATTATTTTATCGTTATCGGCGCCTTTTATTTATAAGGAAAACAATTGAGAGCTTTGTTGCAAAACATTTATAAAAAACCGCCATTGGCACTTTCGTATGTCATTGCATTACTATCCTTTTTTAAATAATGTAGTAATGAAATAATGTGCCATTCTTTAAAAAGGGATTAAAGTTTAAAAATGAGTTGACTTGGCACCTTTTAATTTTTACCAAATTTCCAAAACGGACTTAATTTACTCCGATCAGAGTAAGATCCAAATGGTACCAGCAAAAGTTAACCACTTGTAAACAACGCTTGCTATGGATATAACAGTATTTGTACACGTTTTATATTATGTACTCGCACTCGCGGATATACATACATACATACATACAAATGTATGAATGCAAATGCTGTAAGCGGATTTGTGCCTAAGTGTTTGAGATGCATTCATTTAAAAAGTGTCATAAGCAATTTTGAAGTTCCGTCATACATTTGTACGTAAATAACTTATAAAATGCATTGTAGTGCGTGCCACAATAAATACGTATGTGCACACATACATATGTGTGTATGTAAGTACATAAGTATATGTATGTAAATAAAAATACTTTGTACTGTTGTGTATGTAATGTATATATAATTTGATATGAATATTTTAAAATGCCCGTCTTGAAAATTTCTTTTATTCTGGTGTGTTGACATTGAACGCTATTCAGCACTTTGGAACTTAGCTGTTGACTCAAGTCCTGTTGACGAATATCGATATTAAATTAAAAGACGCCATGCCTAAGTCAATTACATATGTACATCCAGTGGCGGATTTATCGTACAGGCAACATAGGCTGAAGCCTAGGGCGGCAGAATTAAGGGGCGGCAAAATTTAAGACAGCTAAATTAAAAGAAAAAAATTTATTTGGATTCAGCTGCACTTGAAATTGTGTTTGTGTCTGTAAAATATTATTAATGATTCATCTCATTCAATACAATTCAAAATTAGAATTACGCTGCGAATTTTTCTTTAGTATAGCAGTCGTTGAAATTTCCATTTAACTTTCATTCACGCGGCTTAGAAACCTGACGGCGCGCCTGCGCGTGACGCAAAGAAACAGCCGACACGCTGCCCCGAGTCAGATTTGTTTCTATCTATCGATTGTGAAGATATTATCCGCGAATTCGCAGCTGAAAAATCAAGACGTAAAGAACTGTGAAAAAGAAGTGTTTGAAAGAGGGTTTTTGTTGAATACCTTATCCATGCTGATGTCGAATTTGTTAATTCCGTTATGTATTTCATTATTAACGAACTATATTGTAATAAAGCACTGACAATAACAATCATATTTGATATATATATATTTTTTTTTTTCCGTGAAAAAAGGGCGGCAAGTTATGAATTGCCTAGGGGCGGCAAATATTTAAATCCGCCACTGTGTACATCCATATCTTCTTAGGTACTTATATATGTATGTATATATATGCACAAAAATATTTGCTTTATATTTCAAGGAGGTACCGCACCGGGGATTATTCGCCTTCTTTTAAGGGGAGATTCGTTTATTTTCTCCGCCACAAAATGTAGGGCACCTATTTTTGACGACGAAGTTAGTTGCACGGAACACACTTATACCCATTTCGCACTTTGTGACTTGTCGGATGGAGCACCAAACATTGACTCGTTGTTTCCGTGAGTGGCCGTGCACATTTTCCAGTAGAAGTACATATTCGGCATAAGTTTTTCTTTTTGTAAATAATTGCTTTTTCGTTTTAAAATTTATGTATTTTTCAATTTCAGGATTGAACTTTTTGAGTAAAAAAAAAACAAAGTGAAAAAAGGGTTAAGTCAATGACAATATCCATTTCAAATATACATATAGAAAATTTAGACGCCGTTGATATATTTTCTACACTTTTTAATACACCTTAATTATGTACATGGAAAATTCATTTAGCTGAGTCCTTAATGGGGCCCTTATGTACATTGGGGTGGTTCCAAAATGCATGTGAAAAAGTTAATATGGATATTTTATGCTCTCAGCCCCTGGATTGATCTATACCGGAAAAACCCTACTTTTTTATTTTAAATTAATTAAATATTTAGAGGTCGCTCAAAGCGCTCCAAGTTTTCTATGTATTTTATATGGTTAAATAAACAATTCGGTATTATTTCTTGTAGTTCCCTGAAGAGAACTAGAGTTTTTCGATCGAAGAATATAGATTTTCAAGAATTTCTACGAAAAGTTGTTTTTACCCAATAAAATATGTTTGTACATGGAAAACTTTGAGCGCTTTGAGGGACCTCTAATAATTTTTTTATTTCAATATAAAAAAGGGGTATAGTTTTTCGGTATAGAACAATCTCCTAGGATTGTGTTGGTGAGAGCATTAAAATTCCGACTTTACTTTGTTTGGGAGTAACCGGCGGTCAAAAATGGATGAATGGTGTTTTGTTTTCAATATTTCCAATGTTTTTCAAGCTAAAATTTTTTTCATATTTTTTTATAAAAATATGGTTCATGCCTTAGCAAAATCTATATAAATGACACTTTCAAACTTCATAGAGAACTTAGAAAAATTCCAAAAGTTTTTATCAAAATTTCGAGCTTTTTAAACAAAATTTCATAGGCCTGTTAACTGCATATCCAGAAAATTTCTAAAACCTCTGGTTAAAATGCTCGAATTAAAAAAAAAAATTGTGGAATTTTTCGAAGTTCTGCACGAAACTTGAAAGTGTGATTTATATAGTAGTTTTTTTTGTAAGCAAAAATCACGTTTTTATAAAAGAAATAACAAACAAATTTTAGCTTGAAAGACATTAGGGGTATTCTCCAAATCTTGCAAAACCGTAGCACGTAGCACGGATTGCATGGAAGTTGGCTATTTTTGTAGTCGACTACGAAATTTCCGACAGGGTAAATAAATATGTACATATACAGGGTAAGTATGTACATATCGTTGTTTAAAATACAAAACCGCGTATCGTCATTCAGCAAAACCGCGCAACTGATATTGGCTGCCTAAAATTGGATTTGCTCACACAAGCTCTTGGCTTAATCCTTATCCATTCGTCCTGAAATATACCAGCCAGAAATGCGATCTCGAAATATGAATGTAAAAAATAATTTATGCAACCCCACATACGCGGTTTTGTACTTTAAACGACGATATGTATGTATATGTACAGACACGGAAAATTCCAATTCAACCAAATCAAAAAAATATATTGAAGGACCCCATTTTTGATCGCAACATCATGGAATTTTTCATGTATGTATGTATGTATGTTTTTTTAACCAGAACAAATATAAAAAAACAAATTTTAGCGAAATCATTATTTTTGTTGGTTTTACATCCTTCACCACGATCTACTCATAGGTATATGAATACAATTTAAAAATGGCATATGCCTAATGTACATTAGACTGCTTCAAAATTCACTACTTCACTATTAATAGTTTATACATGGCGTATGAGTAACATTTTTTCCAAGTCATCTATACATAGTATAAAGGAAAGTCGAGATTCTTTGTACGCGGTAATCTCGAAAACTACTGAACGGATTGTGACGAGATTTTCTCTAAAACACTCTGTATCGATAGAAGACTGACCTTTTGTACTTAGAATTTTAATAAGGTTGTCACCTGTCTGTTCGTTGGATTACAAAAAGTGAGGTGCCAAATGAAAGCGATGGGTCTCTAGAAAATTGCTAATGTCTTACTTTTTAATAGGGTTGCCACCTGTTAAGAAAATTACTATATTCAATCCTAATACGCGTAGGAGTCAGTTCTGCACCGTCGCTGTCAAATTAAAAGACTTTGCCTCTAGATATGTAATAATGTATTATTTCTCTGAGTAGGGTTGCCACTTGTACAAAAACTTTAATTTTTAGTAGGGTTGCCACCTATTTAAAATTACTATATTCTATACATAGTATAAAGAAAAGGCGAGATATTTTGACCACGCTACTGAACGGATTTAAAGAAGATTTTTTAAGTATATAATAACCGAAGTACATGACTCATATGGATACATTCAGCGCTTGGCGAAACCTCGCCCATCCGTGGACGGCTAGCATTTCATAAAAAGAAATTGTTACGCATTTCCATTTGGCCATTTACAACTTTATTTAGCAGTCAATTTTCTTTGTTGATAGCTTGATGTTGTTGGAAAAGAACAGGCTTTAAAACGAATCAAAAGAATTTACAAATTCCCGGTTTAAGTTTGCATTTTTTTTTCATTCACAAACTTAAAATGAAAATATCTTGCGAAAATTACCAAAATAATGATTTGGATATTAGTCTTCCGCCATTATGTGTAGGACGTATAAATATTCGGAAAGCATATATACCGCCGCCAAAAAATTAATCTTGTTTCATTTTATTAGAATTTGAAGCGAGGCGAACTAACAAGCGGGTGTTATCTGATCCGCTGATTTCACAGCGAATTTTGTCAAAATGGTGTGTTTGTTGTCGTTTTGCTTTGTACTGATTGATGTGTTGTTGTAATTTTTATTTTTGTTCTGTCAACACCACCTTGCATAAATTTGCCTTGATTTGAAATTAGAAACCCCGATTTTTTTTTTAATTTTCCATTTAAAAAAATGTGGTATTGCATAACGTAAGTAATTTAATTCTTAAGAAAAACCAGCGATTTCATCGTTTTCAGCGTTAGATTGTGGTATAGGGACCACATTGTTTTTCTATAAAAAAAATATATATATATATTTCTTTTTAACCATGAAAAAGTATCTGTGAAGTACAGAAGGAAAGCGTATTGAACGAAAACAAAGAAAATTTTCAGAAAAACCAACCGAAAACTTATCATTTTCACCACCATTTTCGGTACTTTTCTGTACATACGTTTCTGCCGCACACTTTAGTGGGAAAACGGATCATTAAAGTATCCGGAAATGGGATCGGTAAACGGAGAAAAATCCGGTTTTCATCGACTTTTTTCCGTTTTCGGAACGGGTTTCGGATTTTTTTTGCTGGCTGGGTACTAACAACAGAAATATGGTTTAAATAAAAAAGTTTGCCTTATTCGTATTATAGAACGGTTAGTGCAACAGATACTTTTTGGGCTTCTACTTTTTTATTACTTTGACTGTACTTTATTCATTTGAACTGTGTTAAAATTTTCTTTTAATTTGTTTTAAGTTGGTTTTTAAATTTTTTCATTCTATTCAAACTTTTTCTTCTGCTGTGAACAATTGAATTTTATTAAACATAAAAACTTTAATTAAATATTTAAAAATGCTTGATATCTACATTCTACAATACTCCGTTCCTATTATAACTGGGACATTCCTACGAAGCTTCGCGAAAGAGATTTCGTGTTACTGGAAGCGAAATGTATTTTTTCTATCTTTTTGATTTATATGATGGATTTCATCGAATTACAACTTCCCACATCATTTTATAAAAAAAATTTAAATTATTAAATAGTCACTTTTTCCATTTCATTTACGATGTTACGTCCTTTTGCATTTCAGGTGACCATATGTATGTACATATGACTACGGTGCGCATCAGTTCTCGATTAGAAATGGCTTTTTTTGAAGCATAATTTTAGGCAAGAGCACATGTTGCAAGGTGCATTCGTTATTCAAAATATTTTTTGATGATGCATTTCCGAACGTTTTTTTTTTTACTTTGCTTTTATTCCGCTTTAAAAATTTTCAAACTGATTTGACACAGTTTTTAGTAGAATTTATAATAGCGCTGCCTATTTATATACAGGTATATGGGAAAAAATTCCATG
>NW_023458561.1:71738526-71768551 GCF_013731165.1 Rhagoletis pomonella | reverse complement strand
CATGGAATTTTTTCCCATATACCTGTATATAAATAGGCAGCGCTATTCGAAATTCTACTAAAAACTGTGTCAAATCAGTTTGAAAATTTTTAAAGCGGAATAAAAGCAAAGTAAAAAAAAAAACCTTCGGAAATGCATCATCAAAAAATATTTTGAATAACGAATGCACCTTGCAACATGTGCCCGTACCCTAAAATTATGCTTCAAAAAAAGCCATTTCTAATCGAGAACTGATGCGCACCGTAGTCATATGTATATACATATGGTCACCTAAAATGCATAAGGACGTAACATCGTAAATGAAATGGAAAAAGTGACTATTTAATAATTTAAATTTTTTTTATAAAATGATGTGGGAAGTGGTAATTCGATGAAATCCATCATATAAATCAAAAAGTGAATTCTGAATTTTTTATGAGTTATGACTTTTTGCATTTCAACGATGATGTTTGTTACGTCTTTTTGCATTTCAGGTGACGATATGTTGCATATGTAATAAAAACGTACATCTTATGTTTGTTTGCCCTACAAATAACTAACTACATATATATCGTCGTCTAAAGTACAAAACCGCGTAACTGACATTTGCTGCCAAAAATTGGATTTGCTCACACAAGCTCTTGGCTCAGTCCGTATACATTCGTCCTGACATATACTAGCTAGAAATACGATTGCTTTATAAAAAAGAGAACCATTTTGAAATATGAGTGTTTTTACTCTCCAGAAAGTAATTTATGCAACCTCACATACGCGGTTTTGCATTTTGTTGATACGCGGTTTTGTCCTTTAAACGACGGCATACATATACACATACTACATCCATAAATACTTGTTAATTAATTACCTTTTTTATTTACATATTAAATTTGTGTGTTTTAATGCTAAATGCTAAGAGAATTAATAGAACTAAAAGATAGAAAAAATACATTTCGCTTCCAGTAACACGAAATCTCTTTCGCGAAGCTTCGTACGAATGTCCCAGTTATAATAGGAACGGAGTATTGTAGAATGTAGATATCAAGCATTTTTAAATATTTAATTAAAGTTTTTATATTTAATAAAATTCAATTGTTCACAGCAGAAGAAAAAGTTTGAATAGAATGAAAAAATTTAAAAACCAACTTAAAACAAATTAAAAGAAAATTTTAACACAGTTCAAATGAATAAAGTACAGTCAAAGTAATAAAAAAGTATAAGCCCAAAAAGTATCTGTTGCACTAACCGTTCTATAATACGAATAAGGCAAACTTTTTTATTTAAACCATATTTTTGGTGTTAGTACCCAGCCAGCAAAAAACCCGAAAACCGTTCCGAAAACGGAAAAAAAGTCGATGGAAACCGGATTTTTCTCCGTTTACCGATCCCATTTCCGGATACTTTAATGATCCGTTTTCCCCACTAAAGTGTGCGGCAGAAACGTATGTACAGAAAGGTACCGAAAATGGTGGTGAAAATGATAAGTTTTCGGTTGGTTTTTCTGAAAATGTTCTTTGTTTTCGTTCAATACGCTTTCCTTCTGTACTTCACAGATACTTTTTTATATTTTTATATATTTTTTTTTATAGAAAAACAATGGGGTCCCTATACCACAATCTAACGCTGAAAACGATGGAATCGCTGGTTTTTCTTAAAAATTAAATTACTTACGTCATGCAATACCACATTTTTTGAAATGAAAAATTAAAAAAAAAAATCGGGGTTTCTAATTTCAAATCAAGGTGGTGTTGACAGAACAAAAATAAAAATTACAACAACAAATCAATCAGTACAAAGCAAAACGACAACAAACACACCATTTTGACAAAAGGTACAAATTCGCTGTGAAATCAGCGGATCAGATAACACCCCCTTGTTAGTTCGCCTTGTTTCAAATTCTAATAAAATGAAACAAGATTAATTTTTTTGCGGCGGTATATATGCTTTCCGAACATTTATACGTCCTACACATAATGGCGAAAGACTAATATCAAAATCATTATTTTGGTAATTTTCGCAAGATATTTTCATTTTAAGTTTGTGAATGAAAAAAAATGCAAACTTAAACAGGGAATTTGTAAATTCTTTTGATTCGTGTTAAAGCCTGTTCTTTTCCAACAACATCCAGCTATCAACAAAGAAAATTGATTGCTAAATAAAGTTGTAAATGAAAATGCGATTGTATTTTTATGAGAAACTGTTTTCCATGGCAGAAATACACTCGGAGGTTTGCCATTGCCTGCCGAGGGGCGACATTTTTTGTGATGTTGCTTTGACCAGAAAATAGTAATTTTTAATAGGTGGCAACCCTAATAAAAAATTAAAGTTTTTGTACAGGTGGTAACCCTACTCAAAGAAATAAAACATTATTACATATCTAGAGGCTAAGTCTTTTAATTTGACAGTGACGGTGCTGAACTGACTCCTACGCTTATTAGGATTGAATATAGTAATTTTCTGAACAGGTGGCAACCCTACTAAAAAGTAAGGCATTAGCAATTTTCTAGAGACCCATCGCTTTCATTTGGCACCTCACTTTTTGTAATCCAACGAACAGACAGGTGGCAGCCTTATTAAAATTCTAAGTACAAAAGGTCAGTCTTCTATCGATACAGAGTGTTTTAGAGAAAATCTCGTCACAATCCGTTCAGTAGTTTTCGAGATTACCGCGTACAAAGAATCTCGACTTTCCTTTATACTATGTATAGATGACTTGGAAAAAATGTTACTCATACGCCATGTATAAACTATTAATAGTGAAGTAGTGAATTTTGAAGCAGTCTAATGTACATTAGGCATATGCCATTTTTAAATTGTATTCATATACCTATGAGTAGATGGTGGTGAAGGATGTAACCAACAAAAATAATGATTTCGCTAAAATTTGTATTTTTATATTTGTTCTGGTTAAAAAACATACATACATACATACATGATGTTGCGATCAAAAATGGGGTCCTTCAATATATTTTTTTGATTTGGTTGAATTGGAATTTTCCGTGTGTGTACATATACATACATACATATCGTCGTTTAAAGTACAAAACCGCGTAAGTGAGGTTGCATAAATTATTTTCTAGAGAGTAAAAACATTCATATTTCGAGATCGCATTTCTGGCTGGTATATTTCAGGACGAATGGATAAGGATTAAGCCAAGAGCTTGTGTGAGCAAATCCAATTTTAGGCAGCCAATGTCAGTTGCGCGGTTTTGCTGAATGACGATACGCGGTTTTGTATTTTAAACAACGATATGTACATACTTACCCTGTATATGTACATATTTATTTACCCTGTCGGAAATTTCGTAGTCGCCTACAAAAATAGCCAACTTCCATGCAATCCGTGCTACGTGCAACGGTTTTGCAAGATTTGGAGAATACCCCTAATGTTTTTCAAGCTAAAATTTGTTTGTTATTTTTTTTATAAAAACGTGATTTTTGCTTTAAAAAAAACTACTATATAAATCACACTTTCAAGTTTCGTGCAGAACTTAGAAAAATTCCACAAAATTTTTTTTTTAATTCGAGCTTTTTAACCAAAGTTTTTAGAAATTTTCTGGGTATGCAGTTAACAGGCCTATGAAATTCTGTTTAAAAAGCTCGAAATTTTGATAAAAACTTTTGGAATTTTTCTAAGTTCTGTATGAAGTTTGAAAGTGAGATTTATATAGATTTTGTTAAGGCGTGAACCATATTTTTATAAAAAAAATATGAAAAAAATTTTAGCTTGAAAAACATTGGAAATATTGAAAACAAAACACCATTCATCCATTTTTGACCGCCGGTTAGTCGCAAACAAAGTAAAGTCGGAATTTTACATAATGCTCTCACCTCCTAGGATTGTCCTATATCGAAAAAATATACCCCTTTTTTATTTTGAAATAAAAAAATGATTAGAGGTCCCTCAAAGCGCTCAAAGTTTTCCATGTACATACATATTTTATTGGGTAAAAACAACTTTTCGTAGAAATTCTTGAAAATCAATATTCTTCGATCGAAAAACTCTAGTTCTCTTCAGGAAACTACAAGAAATAATACCGAATTGTTTATTTAACCATATAAAATACATAGAAAACTTGGAGCGCTTTGAGCGACCTCTAAATATTTAATGAATTTAGATAAAAAAAGTAGGGTTTTTCCCGATATAGATCAATCCAGGGGCTGAGAGCATAAAATATCCATATTTACTTTTTCACATGCATTTTGGAACCACCCCAATGTACATAAGGGCCCCATTAAGAACTCAGCTAAATGAATTTTCCATGTACATAATTAAGGTTTTTAAAAAGTGTAATAAATATATCAACGGCGTCTAAATTTTCTATATGTTTATTTGAAATGGATATTGTCATTGACTTAACCCCTTTTTCACTTTGTTTTTATTACTCAAAAAGTTCAATCCGGAAATTGAAACATCCATAAATTTTAAAACGAAAAAAGCAATTATTTACAAAAAGAAAAACTTATGCCGAATATGTACTTCTACTGGAAAATGTGCACGGCCACTCACGGAAACAACGAGTCAATGTTTGGTGCTCCATCCGACAAGTCACAAAGTGCGAAATGGGTATAAGTGTGTTCCGTGCAACTAACTTCGTCGTCAAAAATATGTGCCCTACATTTTGTGGCGGAGGAACTAAACGAATCTCCCCTTAAAAAAAGGCGAATAATCCCCGGTGCGGTACCTCCTTGAAATAAAAAGCAAATATTTTTGTGCATATATATACATACATATATAAGTACCTAAGGAGGTATGAATGTATGTAATTGACTTGGGCATGGCATCTTTTAATTTAATATCGATATTCGTCAACAGGACTTGAGTCAACAGCTAAGCTCCAAAGTGCTGAATAGCGTTCAATGTCAACACCAGAATAAAAGAAATTTTCAAGACGGGCATTTTAAAATATTCATATCAAATTATATATACATTACATACACAACAGTAAAAAGTATTTTTATTTACATACATATACTTATGTACTTACATACACACATATGTATGTGTGCACATACGTATTTATTGTGGCACGCACTACAATGCATTTTATAAGTAAGTCTATATACAAATGTATGACGGAACTTCAAAATTGCTTATGACACTTTTTAAATGAATGCATCTCAAACACTTAGGCACAAATCCGCTTACAGCATTTGCATTCATACATTTGTATGTATGTATGTATGTATATCCACGAGTGCGAGTACATAATATAAAACGTGTACAAATACTGTTATAACCATAGCAAGCGTTGTTTACAAGTGGTTAACTTTTGCTGGTACCGTTTGGATCTTACTCTGATCGGAGTAAATTAAGTCCGTTTTGGAAATTTGGTAAAAATTAAAAGGTGCCAAGTCAACTCATTTTTAAACCTTAATCCATTTTTAAAGAATGACACATTATTTCATTACTACATTATTTAAAAAAGGATAGTAATGCAATGACATACGAAAGTACCCAATGGCGTTTTTTTTATAAATGTTTTGCAACAAAGCTGTTACTGGTAAACGTTAAATATCATCTCAATTGTTTTCTTTATAAATAAAAGGCGCCAACCAAGTCAACGATAAAATATATTTTTTTTTTCAGAAAATGCTCTTACAAGGATACGTCGTTATTGGTCACACCTATCGGTCAAATCATTTTTGTATGTATGCCACATTGTAGTCCTATTAGTTTGAAAGTTGGGTGTTGTAAAAGTTGATGATTTCTAACTTTGTCGTAATTTTTGGCTAAAAATTGTTTTTTTGTTGGTTTTTCCAACGAGAATTTCAATTTTGACATAACTTCGATGGTAAACCAGCTTTCCACGTAAAAAACATTTCAAAGTATGTACCTATCTCTAAATTAAGCTTAATATCCAGATCTCAACAAAAGCAAAAACTCCATATAAAAACCCTGAGGAAATGGCGAAAAAAATTTTCTTGTGTAGAGTTTCATTAAGACAGTATCTACTCAGCTCTCAAAGAAACATCTTCCCATTTTTGTTATTTTTTTTTTTGAAGAAAGATATGAATATGGCATCGCAGTCTTTGCGAAGACAGAAATTTAAGTAATTATGCAGGAATTACCGGCAGCTCTTCTTTTGTATTGTGTATTAATTTTTATATAGAATTAGACGTAAATTCCAAACTTTAAAGCCGTTAATCTCGAGTTTTGCTTTTTCGAGTTATGACACTATTGAAAAAAATGGGCATTATGTATACTTCTTGAAGAAAAGTTACAGTTGAACCGCAACAAGTGAGATTTTAAATGTGTATTTAATTGGTTTTGCAACAATGCAGCAATGCATTTAAACGAAACGCTGAGCACTTCTTCGCTGACTCATAATGAAGAAATAATAAAAGCTTATAAAAAGTCAAAATTACTTATCCGCTTTAAGCAATTTATGCCCATTTTTATTTGAACTGTTTCATTGAGAGCTGAATACTAAGCTTAAACAACAAGTTTTTTTCTTATATTATTTATGAGGGGTCTGAACCCTGTTCGCCAGCTAAACAACCCCTTTATTGAAGTGTCGCGCCGCCCTGTCTGTCACCCACAGGTATTTCCATTTGATATATGTATGTATGTATTATCTATTCTCACGCTGTAAAATGGCATTGATTTACAGTGAGCAATGCAAGTGTCGCACGCTGCTGTTTCTGCCCTAGCGCTCTCAATATGACCACCCCACCGCTTTCGCGTATCCACCGACGCACCTCAACCCCATTTAAGTTGCCTCTACTTGTTTGTACTTGCGCATTGACGGAAATTGCCTTAATCAGAGGCAGCCGGTTTCCCCAACCAAAAATATATGTATTTAGCATTAAATTCAATGCTCTTACTCTCTTGGAACGAAATTCATTGAGTCTCGCAAATTTACCACTTATAAAATATAGATACGGAGATTAAAATATTAAAGTGCACACTCATTTAATTCATAGAACAATATCCCTCCGTTTTTTTTTCTTACTTCGTACTGCACTTTTTTGCTGAAAAAAGAACGTTCCCGGTTAAAAAATATTTAAATTTAAGCAACTTTCTTCTTCCAAGAATATTATGACCCCTTGGGATTATATTTTGGTTCATGCTTGGGAGTATCATATCTATATGATACACAATTTTGTTTGCAACGTAGCCGTTTGGGAAAAATGCCACTTTGCGACGTTTCATGAATCGCACTACTGTGGTTCTGTGACGCAACAACTTTTCATTTCATTTTGTCTCTCGCATCCAACTACAACATAGGGGATACCTACCCTGAAGTAAATCGCGCCAGTTCAGAACTAGCGCAGAACTAGCTCTTTAAGAGGCGGTACTGGTACTCGATCTATTCCAACGCAATGCTTTCAACTGTCTCTTTTTACATGGCGATGTCCTACGAAGTGGGAAGATATAAAACTTTTACAAATAATAATACCAGTTAAGGTAGTTCCTATAGAAGATTTACCAATTATACCTCTTTTGTTAAAGTTTCTCCATCTCATAGATTGCGATCCTGATATAATTACCACGCAGTGGAGCTAAGTGAGGCTAAGTGAGCTTGATATTTCCAGCGATCTGGATATTGATATGTTTTGGGAAAAAGTTAATTCTTTTAAAAATGGAATGAATGAAAATAGCTCGCCAATTTTGTTGTTAATATAATTTCGTTACTACATTGCTCTGCGTCTGCGGAACGCAAATTTTCAACGACGTCTTTGATAAAAACTAAACTAAGAAATAAACTTAAGATTGACAGTATCAATAACGTAATGTTATGCAATTAATTAATTGATTTAAATTTACTTTTAAGAAATTAAACCTATTGTTGTTATTGTTATGATCTCATCTCTGTGCCTAAGTTTTTTAATCAAAACTTGGTAGGCAAAAAGGCATTTCGGTCGAATTTTTATACTAGGTATGGGGCTTTGCCATGCAATAGCCTTGTAAATGAAATGATAGTGTGCGCGGAAGGTATTTTCACGAACCAACAAAAATATCGCCAAAAAAGTAATATATGGACAAAAGTTCATTAAATGCAAGCACAGGAAAATCAAAATTTAAAAAAAAGTGTAAAAAAAACCATAACCCTAATGTACATATGTACCCTGCGTAGAAAAATATCAATTGATAAAAAAATTGACCAACTTATAGGTCTTTGCGCGATTTCGGTAAATGCCTGAGTTTTAATTAGCCACTTACGTATTGGTGTTTCCATCAAAATGTAGACCGAAAATGCCAGTAAATAGGTGCAAAAGACTCAATAACTTTAATTTTCGTATTCAGATGGCGAAAATAGGTTACAAAACACGAAACGGTGGAGAGAAGAACTGAATAAGTTAAATAAAAAATTGTATTATATATGTAGATATGTATTACTAGTAAAAATATTGGCCATCATGCATAAAAAGTGAGCTCAAGCTTCGGACTCGATTTTCAGTACAAATTGTTGAGCTTCAGCTTACTTCGTCAGTGCAAAGACTCAGTCTGAGCTTTAGCTCACTTTTTTTGCATAAGGTCCATTGTGTGGGGGAAAAACCTGTCTCGAATTATGATTTTATTTAAAGAATATTTAAGAAAGAAAAACCTCACCGGATTCACAGAGTTCTGTTTTTGTCACGTCCGTTATTACCTCCGCCCAAAGAACGGTTTAAAAGCTACACAACGGCAAACTTTTTTTTATAACTGACTTCCTTTTTCGTATGATTTATTTAACTCTAAAGTTGTACGGGTGTCGCGTCCGATATCATGGAAGCACCCATATTACAAAAGATGTCACAAAACTATGTAATCGTAAGTGAGTTGTTAAGTCATGCGGACGTTATTTGGAGTTTGTTTTCGTTAAACAAGTTTCTATTTAAATATCCTCATGCAAAAATTACTTTGAATACACTTTTTTCTGCACTTCAGAGATGCTTTTTCGAATTCAGGACAAATAAAATATAGATCGAAATTTTATATTATATTTTGATGTTATGTCTGCGGAATTCAAATATGGGACCACCTACAAAAAAACAAAAAACATCTAAACAAATAACCAAATATGTAATGTATTAATAAAGGAAATAAATAAAAATTAAAAAAAGCATTTATTTATTGACATTTTGTGTCCAAAAGTAGTTAATTACAAGTTGGTTGACACCCAATGCGGAGGAAGCCAGTTCTCACTTTATTACGGCCCTTCAAAAATAGTTAGTTACGGCCAAAGGAAATAAATAATAAAAAGTTGCATCTAGTAGACTGCTGGGTGGTTAAAAGTTAGCTACAAACTAGCCCCGTTTCCTGCAGGGTAAGTACAATATTAGAACCACCCTCAAAGAGCGATTGAATCAAATTTATTCAATTGTGTTAGTGTAAGAGCTGTGGAGGCTGAGCGAGAATTTTGTTACCTCAGAGCTTTTGATGTTATCAGGGATGTCGACCGAGGTATGATTCGGTCATTTTGGTGCATTCGAGTGCAATGGAGGAAGGACTTCATATTTTGGGAGATTTTGAGATCGGGGTGCGAAATTTTCTTATAACAGCCGATAACAGAGGGCACTAATTTCCACATTCAGCGGCGAGTTTTGAAAAAATAAAACATTAAAGAAGAGTTGGCCATTTAATGGTCATCCGCGTGGAGCGTAGAAAATCTTCTATAAAATTTATATAGGCAGTCACAGTATAAAAAGTCTATCTTGCAAAAACTGATTTTTAAAAAACGGCTATGAGAATTTGTGGTCGCACAAATACCTCAGAATAGATTCTGGTTATTATTGAGTTAATTAACTTCGGTCATGGCCGTGATCCTGTTGGCATGGAATATGCCATTGAAGATTTCAAAGAATAGTATCGGGGTCATCGGTAACAACAAACGCAACGTCTGTTCTGCCTTCTCGAAATTAGATAGAGAAGCAAATCTCGTATGTCTGGTGGTGAAGGAATAAAAACGAACTATCTTCTGTCATCAAACAAGTAGTCACCCACGTCACTGTTGACAGCTATAACTTTTAAGCTCTTGAGGATTTCGACTTCAAAAGCAAGAGATTCTACGGAAGATACATACATACCTATATGGCCCTTTAGTTTTCTGCATGTTAAATTATCCTGGTTAAAAAAAATCACGAAGCGTTTTTTTGCTTACAACGAACCCTTTACGAAATTTCCAGTAATTTTCGAGCTGTTGTGGTACTATATGTGATAGTTTGTTTTGGTAAACATATGTACGCGTCCACTGTGGTGTATTGGTTAGCAGTACGCTCTACAGCAGGACCTGGGTTCAAGCCCGGTTCAACCCAATATCAAAAAATAAAAAAACAAGTATTTTCTAATAGCGGTCGCCCACAATGGCAAACTTCAAAGTGTATTTCTGCCATGAAAAACAGCTTTCATAAAAATACAATCGGAGGAGAAGCTCGGCCAAACACATATCCAATCTATTATTATTATTATTATTGTTATGTATATATGTATGTAATATATTCTTAAAATAAAATCTGAGCGCCCTGCTTGTGTTATACCACATACATATATTCATATATTCTGATTTAGTTGTATTTGTAACGATAGTATAACCAAGCCGCACTTATTATCTTGTTTTAATTAAAAAATAAAAGCAAAAAGCAATTGAGCATTTTTTGGAGGAACACCGTCTAAAATAGGTAGCTTTTTCGAGAATTCCCAGGAATTCGGTTTAGCAGAGATGGCATCCCTGGTGGCAATAGTTTTAATAGAAGTTGTTATTGGTTTTGTTGCTGGTTTCGTGGTAGTTAAAGAGTGCGTTGATACATATGTATGTACATGATGACGACTAGACAAGATGTGGGTGGTCGGTAGAGAAATCATTTCAACAGTAATATCTGCGCCATATTCCCCCCTCTCGAAAGTCATTGTGTGTGTGTGATATACGAGTTCTCCATGGAAAGAAGCTGCACTCAGTGGCCTATACTAGAATGGCGGCAAAAATAGGGATAAAAATAGTCAGCCACATGCCTGCGGAATTCAGTTCGACGTCGACTTTCGAGAGTTATGTTACGCGCTGACAGCTTCCAAAGCAGCAGTGACATTTTCTCCAAGCTGTGTTGCTTTAGAAGAGATGCAAGTTTTTAAGTTCAAGTGGTGTGGTTTAAAATGTAAGCTACAAACAAAAAGAAAATAATAAACGTGAATACAGAAAGAGTAGATTATTAAATAATACCTCACAAGCACCTCAAAAACACTCATGTAAAACAAACAACAACATACATATGTACATATGGAGCAAAAACATGTATTGATTTGCTCAATCAGCGCCCATCTCTGGTTAAGCTGATAAGAGATCTCACACAAGGGAAGGCATTGGAAATTGCGAAAGTGACACTTTGTATAGTCCTGACTCATTAATTCCCGTGATTTCGCGCGCAAAATGTGTTGCTTAATGGATTTAGCCCCGAGATATATATATTCAGACGCACAGTGTTGCATTGGCATAAATGAAAATATCAAAATAATATTTACCAAGCGTATGTTACTTGTTAATTGAGTAGTCGTCCACTTGCAAACAGCGTTATTTGATTTGATAATAGAAAGCCATAAATTTGAAAAAAAACGACTACGACAACAAGTAACATTTAAATTGAATCTTTTTTATTATTACCTGAAAATTTGGATAAATAAGAGCCTTATAAAACATAACATTATTATAACATTAACAGTCTACAGGACCTAAAGCAGTTTTCTAGGTTCATCAGAAGATGGATACTTTTGAAAGTTTATAAATAAGTATGATAGCGACTTTTGGAAGAAGAGTTAACATTTTATGCTATTTTTGCAGAATATAAAAAGATTTTGCACTGTGTTGTTAGTGGACATGAAACTACTTTAAATACTGGTATGTAATCCACCAAAAACTAAAAATCGAAAAAATTTTACATAGCACACTTTGCAAGTGAACTACTCAATTTATTTTTTGAGCTCACCCCCACTCAAATGGAAATGGCCCTTTGGCATTGGTTTCGCAAATTATTCAATTTATTTGTTGATTTTCTGATTCCATATGCTGTTATCATAAATTAAATAATTTTTAAGCAGCAACGTGCTTTTGTGGATACTAAGTGTGTCAGTTCACTTTCGAATAGCATCATAATCAGTATTATATTCCTCTGCTGCAGTAACAGCTGATATGATGCGGCATCCGAGCATCATTTGAGAAATAATTTAAATAAGTAAGAAAGCGCCTAATTCCTCCCTCACTCATAAAAATGGTGGTCCAACGTAATTTCGTCGAACAACGCGCCCCATGGCAATTGCAAGAGCTTACGCACATGTATGTATGTATATATGACATACATATGTACATATAATATTCTTAGGCTATCTAACTCCAAATTATGTAAACAAAGCTGTTTAGTGTGTGTGTGCACTGAGACAAAAATCCATAAATTGATTTTTACCTGCGATGCTGGATGTGTGGCACATTTAAAGTAGACACCACTTTAGTTTTATTGTTTGGTTTTTCTAATATAAAATACACAACTCCAATTATTTGCAAAGTGGCAAAAGCTTAAAAAGTAATACCATGTTCTGACCGACAACGAAAACACTTTGAAAACGAGTTTTGGGGATGTTGTGCGCTGAAGGCCGTTTGCACCGGTTGTTAGTGTTTTCGTTGACATTTCTTACATCATTTGATTACAGTTTTGCTACACAAAAACAAAACCAAAGTACTTATCCCTCATTTTCTTTCCATTAGCAACCTCTTACTTTCATTCCTATTTTACTTTGGCCAGCCAATTAACAATAAATCTGAAATGGCGTATTAAAGATGATCAATTATGACTTCCACTTCGATGAATAATCGAAAAAACTAGTGCAGACACCGATTGGAGTGGAACGTGAGTTTTCCAGTAGTTTTCAGCGAAACCCGATTTTCGTTTGACAGATTTTACATGGACCATGGAAAACCAGTTTTAGCAACGAAAACACGTTTTCCATGTCGGTCAGAACATGATATAAATCAAAAATACACAAATATGTTCTTAGAAAATGCGTAAATTATGTAATAAAAAGTTATATTTTGGGTTGCAGGATTTAGAATGACACCAGTACTCACAATTTTACTCTAGCTTGAGAAATATTCAAAAATTGTACTCTTTTATTTCTATAAATTTTTTTATGCGGCTTTTGAAATAACTATAGGTCTCCTAAATTTTAACCCAAAAAAAATGAAGGAAGTAGTAGTCGGTATCAGCGCCTTTAATTTACCAAAGAAATAATATGAACGCTCTTGCTTTTCTTTATAATAAATATTTTTGTAGATCTGAATTATGTATCTGCATTATCTGCATATTGTTTCAACAGATGTATGTACATATGTATGATCTCCGAACATCTCTAGAACATACATACATATCGCCGTTTAAAGTACAAAATCGTGTATCGTCATTCCGCAAAACCGCGTAACTGACATTGGCTGCCAAAAATTGGATTTGCTCACACAAGCTCTTGGCTCATTCCGTATCCATTCATCCTGAAATATACTAGCCAGAAATACGATTGCTTTATAAAAAAAGAGAACCATTTTGAAATCTGCGTTAAAACCTAGTGCAGGGAACACAAATAAGACCCTTTAACTAATTAAAAATAATCGGAGCTAAACCAGATTTCGATAAAAAAAAAATAACTATATAATAATTTTTTTTTAAATTAGCTTATTTTGAAGTAGGCTCAAAAACCATCGTCAATGTAGAAAATTTTCCTACGAGCCTAATTTTTTTTATCCTAAACCCAGTAAAAGTATATTCATTATACATACTAATACTTCCGCTTGCGTCCGACGACGAATTGAGCTTATTTCCTGTTTGTCGGTTTCCGGCTGTAAATTTGGAAAGGTGTAAGTGCATACTAGAGGGCTGCATGAATTCATTCAAACTTCTAGCCAAACAGAGTACAGTAGATTTGAATATTTTACTTCACATACAAAACACTCAGCGTTTGGAATTCTGTAAGTTATGAATATACATTTTGTTTTATATTTTCTACCTTCAAATGGAAGAATGTGAATGAATGAATGGAAAACAGTCACATCATGAAACCAGAGTTGGGCATTATTCGAATAAATTGTTATTTAGATAATTATTCGAATAAAATTTTATCCGTAATATAATTATTCGCAGATAACTCATTCACGAATAAATTATTCGTGAATAAATTGCTTTCGAAGAATTTATTCGTTATTTTATTCGTTATTTTAAATAATGAATAAAAACTCATTTTTAACACATTGAGCCACCTTTTACTTTTATTTCTATTGTCAAGGATTAAGAGTTAGCTGAATCCTGTTTACTATTTTATCAAGAATACTAGCCCATTCCCTCTTGTTTCGCGGCCCTTGATAAGATTTTTTGCGTTGGCCAATGCAAGAATAGCGTTGAAAACCAAATATGGGTAAAGTAAAAATTCTTAATTTAGGTTGAACAACTAAAGAACAGAACCCTTCTCACACATATTTCTGCCAAAAAAAAAAACAGCGCTCTGATGCTATATGCAAGAAAAAATCCCTTTCAATATCATGAGCTTTACCGATGGTCTTGTTTCCACTTGTGAGATCTTTTCTAAGCGTGCGTAATCTTCTTCTATGATCTTGCAACTACCAAATTGGTCCGATGCGTCAACCTCTAGTCTTATGTCATGTGGCCAACACAAGTCCTTATAAGGAAGCTGAAGAGCACAGATGTGCGTTTTCTATTATAAGAGAGCCAAAAATCCTCGATGTAAAATTTGGCCATTGATATACCCACAGTGGTCTTTCTTGGAAGGATGTGGTCGAAACTTTCCTTGCTGATTCGCCACTTTTAAAATATCCAAGAGCTGGATTCCTTGAGTCTTACTGCTGCAGCAATGGCCGTCCGAGCAATTTCATCAAGCGGAGGTAGATGCAAGGTCACATCTAGGGTGTATGACGACGTGAGACATCGTAAATTCGTATAATATAAACATAAAAAACAAAGTAGTGCAGACATATGACTAATGATTTCGACAGCAGCACCATTATGAATTGCAACCTGATTGTACAATAAATAGGGATTTTCTAAATAACTCAACTGCAGCGCCACCTAGCGGGTCCATTTTTCGCATAAGTATTTTTCATCATGCAGGAAGAACACATTTTGAATTTGAACGCAATCGGTTCATAAATACGGCTTTTATAAATAACTCGGCTTCATCGCCACCAAGGAGTTTTCTAGTAGCCTTTAATAGGACTTAATGCGCAGGGAATAACCTCCGAAAATTTGACTTAAATCTATCCAGGGGTTTGAGTTAAATCGCAACAACGAAAACGGTTATCATTTTATACATAAATATATGTACATATATTATATACATAAATTACTTGTTTTATTATTATTTTATTCGTTATTCGAATAATTAATGAAGATAATAATTATTCGAATAACGAATAAAATAATTTATCCGTCATTCGAATAATTTTTTTTTGAATAAACAAAATTATTTATTATCTACGAATAACAAGAAAAACAATTTATTCATTTGTTATTCGTCATTCGAATAAATTTTGCCCAACTCTGCATGAAACAAACAAACAAATGAAATGACGGCGAGAGAAAATTTCAAAAATGCTAGCAAACGACAAAATTTCTAAAGCTGGCTCTCAGGGATTGTACCTTATAAATATTTTTAGCATGATTCACATCATTCAAACTCATTTCGGTAAAAGTTTTTTTCTACAAACAAGTTTTTTCGTATGTAATAGGAGCGCCGCAATACATACATACATACATATGTATGTTTGTACATATGTGCATAGAAAAATTATTTTTGGATATTCATACAAAAAATTGTCATTTATTTCAATTCAATTTATTTTCACTTTGTTTGAATATTGTGATGTCGACACAAATATCAGAATAGCTATTCACTCAAATTCAAAAAAATTTGAAGCCAAAATCATTCATTCGTTTTGTATATGAATAATTCAAAAGCCGTTTTGAATGCATTCATGCAGCCCTCTAGTGCATACCATGTGAGCATGGTTGATTTTCGTTTACAATTATTTATTTCAGATGCAAATACAACTTTTTCTCGGTTTCGAAAACTACGAAAATCTGTATTTCAATTTCTCATTTAAAGGCCACGTACATATCTACATATATGTTTCTAGACTTTTTAACATCCCCGTGGCTAGGAAATAATATAATTTTCTACTTTAACTACTTTAAAATTCTAGTGACTCTACTTGGCTTCGGTTCACATAAAATTGTCTTACAGCGCGATAAGTAAAATACAAGGCTGTGAGGAAAATAATGAAAAATCCTGCGATTGTTTTCGAAAAGGGTTTTCTGCATGCTTTTCGCATATTTTTAAAGTGGTTGACACTTAACCTTCATAGTGTAATTCAACGGCACCTGCTTCACCTACTTTTTACTCATATTCACATTTCACCTTTATAGCTGTGAAATGGTTTTAGCATCTTTATGAATGTCTACACATACTAGGGATGTTAATCCCGGGATCCCGGACTTTTTTAATGTAAATTGCAATGGTGGCAATAATAGAATGCTATATTTCTTTTGTTTATTTAATATTTAATATTTTTTTTATATATGTCTAGCTAATTATATGTACGTACATACACATAACACCGTGCGACAGGCAATTTTACACACACAAAAATCAATATATTCGCGAAGCCATGGGTCAAATATATGTATGCAGTAAAATTGCGTTTTTAGCTTTTCTCTCTGGCGTCAGGATTTTTTAAAAGGACTTTGAAAATTGAATAATATGAGTAATTCAGAAAATGGTTTAAAAAATTTAGTGCAGTGTACTTACGAAACAGTATGGATATCAAATTAAAGAGGAAATTCTGTAGAGAAAGAACAGATTAAATTTTTTGGTGCAAAAGGTATGAAAATGTCCTTAAAAATTGTATCCTTGAATATCCTTGAAATTTTGCAAAATTTATTTAAAAAAAAAAATATATGTTAAGGAGTAATATAAACTCGACCACGTCCTCGAATATAGTCCTTCTAACTTTATTAGCTTAAACAAATAAAATTGATTAAAAGAGCATTTCAATATCTGTTCGTCGTTGTGAACCCAAAAAATTTTTATTTTTTTTAATCCTACAGAATTTTCTCTTTCATTTGGTACCCATTTTTATTCTACATTGCGCTGAATTTTTTAAATATTTTTTTAGAATTCATCATATTTTTGAAATTATAAAGTTCTAATAAAAAAATTCCAAAACTAAAAACGCAGTTTTACTATATTCTGCCCCTAGTGTCGTGAGTATATTGATTGCTTGGTGTGTTTTGAAAATTTTTTGTTTCAAACTGTTTCAATCATTTTACTCAGCTTTTTAGAAAAATTGTAGGTACGCAATTTTATAAGTTTAGCCCATTAAATTACAGGATAAAGTGCAAGTTCCATTGACTAAAAGTAACGCTGATTTTTTATTATTTTTTTGCTGGCGGTGTCACGCATTTTTTTTCATACATTTTCGACATTTTGTTTATATGGAAGAAAATATCCAGCATCGTTTAAAAAACTCCCAAAAATCAACGGTATTTTGTAACTGCATGAAACTTTATTTTAGCCTACTTTAATTTAATGGGCTATAAAACTGCGTACCTAAAATGTTTCTAAAAATGCTGAGTAAAAAGTTTGAAATTTTGGCAAATACGAAATATTTTTATAATTTTTGTAGTACAAATTTTGAAATGCTCATTTAAATGCAGTTAATTATATATAAAATGAGGTACTTAAAAAAAAAAAAAAAATTAAATAAAGAAAAGAAATAAAGACTAAACCGGTTGAAAGAAGGCGTTTCTTTTATTTCTGCCACTAGTATTATGAACTTTTTCAGTCACACACAATACATATGTTGACTTAAGCTTTTTTTTGCATAGAGCTTTCTGCGACATGCCTTAAGCTACTTTGTCAGATATGTACACGCTTAAGTCTTGCTAAATGCGTATAAATTTAATTACTGTCTCTTGTTTCGTTACTAGTTAAATAATAAAGCAGATTTAAAACCCATTTATTTATTATTTATTATATGGTAGGACAGCTTCTCAAACTATATTGATGCAATTTTTTCATGTTAAGTTGTTGGAAAATAATGAATACCTAAAACCCGGGACTAATTCCGGGATCCCGGGATTCTATGACCGATGTCCCGAAAATCCCGGGATCGTAAAAATCGAAAAAATTCAGCTGTAAGTGTAACCGTTCCCAAAAATAAGTCACATACAATACAGACGTATAGATAGATGTACATATGTGCATAATACACTTGTATATTCGTATGTAGGCAACTCTTTCGCTTTATCATCGGAGAGGGTGGAAACAGCCCTCGTAGTGCCTTGGTGGAGCAAAACTATTTAATAGGGTAAATGCCACAGGTGATCGGAATCGAAATCCGTATAAACTTGCGCTAACTAACTATAAAAAAGAGATGCGGAAATCCAAAAGAGCCATAGGCATAGGGGTACATAGGTACTCACTTACATTTTTGATTTCCATTTAAAATGTTCCTATAATTATTCCAACTTTATACAAAAAAATTCACTCGAAACTTAAGAAATAAACAACGTATCAATAACGTTTTGAAAGTGTAACATTCTGTGATTGCTGTCTTGCTGTGTTATTTATTTTACAAAAACAAATTGCAGTTTTTGTTATTTTGGAGTATTCCCTACAGAATGGCATCAAAATATAATGTAAAACTGCGTTTACGAAATTGGACTTCCCCACAGCCAAATGAATCATTTGACCTAATGTGCAATCTAGAAAGCGTGCAATCGGCGGTATCTTAATGTATCCCTTCCAAATCACCAGGGCCATATGGGGTATATGCTTGTCTACTTCCGCAAGGAAGTAATATGTTTTTAGCCCCAGTCCCCTCTAAATTATATAGAGCATCGCTCTGACTGTACCATATTCCGGGTAGATGAACAGAGGCTAAGGTCGTATTATTACCGAAGGTAGGTAAACGGCCGCCGTGGCTGATTGGTAATACTATTCTGTACGAACTGGGTTCGATCCCTGGTCCGGGCAACATCTATATTAGACATTTTTTAACAGCTGCCGTCCCGGAGCAGGCAATGGCAAACCTCCGAGTTTATTTCTGCCACGAAAAAAGCTCCTCAAAACATCAATTTGCCATTCGGAGGCGGCGTAAAATTGCCGGTCCCTCTCATTAGAAAAGTCAACCTAACGGAGCGATCACCGATAAGAACCGATTTGCCTATCAACCAGGCAGACCTTCTGAGAAATTGAAAAGGCTCTGTAATCTAAGATTATAGTCTTTGTGCCTTCGTTTACATTTCAGGGGCTTTTGACAATTACAGCCAAAAGGGGGTGCACTCTCACCTATCTTGTGAACTACAGTTATAGAGGAACTCCTCTTCCTAATGAATGACCATGGCTTCGAATCACAATGCTATGCAGACGATCTGGTGATCTGCGTAACCGGGCTGCATGATGAAACGATCTCCAACCGCATACAACAAGTCCTGCGTATCACACGAAGATGGTGTAAGACACTCACCTGGAACGCCCATTTCGACGCAACCGTCAACAAGTTGTGGTTGTGAAGCTAGTAGTCACTTGCGCGTCCCTATTATGGTGGACTAAAGCTACACAAAGAAATGGTAGAACAAAACTAAGTAAATTGCAGCGAATTTTGTCCCAATCCTAACAGATAGAAAGGCCACCCTTTCGGCACTAAAAAGCATAAATATGTCAAGACAGATGAAGGTCCTAGGGAAATTCATAAATGACCCCATAATGCACATTAGTAATGCTATAGTTCCAGAACAAATAATCTTGAAGAGTACTAAGGTATCTATTGCGGACCGAACATCCTGGAGTGCAGGAAACGCTTCCATCAAACTAGAAGGTGAAATTTGGTACACTGATGGATCAAAACTTGAAGGTGGACAAGTTTTTAAAGTATCGATGCCAATAGGCAGCTACCTCACCATTTTCCAAGCAGATGTTCTTGTATAAGAGCTCCTATGTCAGAGATTTCCTTAGAGAGGCACAACTTCTAAAAACATTTGCATTATGTTGGACAGTCAGGCTACCTTAATAGCGCAGAAGTCCCAAGAGACTCATTCAGGACCCTAAATTGAAGAACGAAGAATTATTTGGCCGGGTGCCAGGGCAAGTAAGCCATAATGGCAATGAATGCCTGGCAAAACACGGAGTCTCTCGTTTCTGTGAGCTGGACGAAGAAACGCCAGAACACATTCTCAAGACTTTGCAATTCATAGCAAAGTTTACTCATTCCCGCGCTCGTCATACATACATACGTCCCGGCAACCAATAATAATGCATATCAGTGAGCAGGTTTTATGACGTTTTCTTTTCTAATCCTATCCGATATGCTAATCTAGGCAAAAAGCTACCTACATACCAAATTTTAAGCAAATCGGACCTTAATACGATTTTTTCGAATAGATCGGTCCCTGGCCCACCTACCGGAAAAAAGTAATTTTTTTTTTGCCTATGACATGGTGGTTGCGGAAAGCTATTTATATATAAATCGGACCAGCCGTTCGCGAGATTACCTGTTACAAAAAATAGGGACTTCTCTTTGTATGATTAGTATAGATTAATTAATACTAGGTTTACATATGAGTAGATTATCCTCATTTTCGAGCTTAGCTCTATAATCTGTAATTAACAAAAGGGATTAGCCATACCAAATTCGGCCCTCGTTAATCTGTAATTATAAAATAATAAACCGATAACTTTTCGGTGTCCAACCTAGTTTTAACGATTATTTTTGCGAAGGGTAGAAATGTAAAGTGTATAAGTAAACAAAAACGGGCACTACAAAATAAAAGATGTTTGTAAAGGTATTTTTAATAAAGTATTAAGTTAAAATATACTTACTGTTTATTAACAAATTGTCTTCAATACAATAGCCAGCAGAAGCTGCATATTTTTGTTACTAAGAATACAAAAAATATTTATATGCCATTTCATTGTCATTTGTCATTTTTGCCATTTAATGCCTAGTGGAAATCCAGCATAATAATTGTAATTTCGAATGAACACTGGGCCGTATGAATAAAAATAAGCAATTGCTTTTTCTTAAAATTTCAGATCTTTTACTCAATTTATTCAAACAAAATTGAAGTAAAAGGTATGAAATTTTAAGAAAGAGCAATTGCTTAATTTTTATTCATACGGCCCATTGAATAAGAAAACTACTATGGAACAAAGTCCCCTTTCAGACACGTCAAGTCTTGAAAGCAATTTTTATCGCATTCTCTTTTGTGTTTTCTCTTTGCTTCCACACGCGTCAAGTTTTATTGAATTCAAGTCCTCGGATCTTTAAATGGGAAGCAACGAAAAGATCAAAAGAGACAAAAAAAACTTGAAACGAATTGACGGTACGGAGGCACGATTGAGAGAAATAGAGGTTGCGCCAATCACGGTACCGCTATTCCTCTCTCAGTGAATTTGACAGAATCGTTGTTTGTATGACGTCACACCTGTGCAACTTGTTTACGTTTTCCTTGCAACATTTTTTCTTCTTCCATTCTTGCTCACGTTTTGGCATTTCTTTCTCGCAATTGCACCAGTGTG
The DNA here is from genome assembly GCF_013731165.1 of Rhagoletis pomonella. Taxonomy (NCBI): domain Eukaryota; kingdom Metazoa; phylum Arthropoda; class Insecta; order Diptera; family Tephritidae; genus Rhagoletis; species Rhagoletis pomonella. The sequence goes on along the minus strand of NW_023458561.1, from coordinate 71,747,028 downwards.
ACGTCACACAAAATTTATTCTCAAAAATCCTGATAGGCGCAATCTTGTAATCTATCATTCTTGGTACGGAGGTATCTGTACTCTTCCCCTCTCTTCACCACCAACGAACGAGCAGACTTGAAAGCAAGACTTGACGTGTCTGAAAGGGGACCAAGTAAGTATTGCAATGATATGTATGCATAGGCGATATACTACTTTTAATACATATATATGTATGTGGGGCGTTCCATACCAAAATGGACGGGGCTCACACTCAGGGCCGTAGCCACGATTTCATTTGGAAAGCTATTAAATCGATTTGTTTTTGTTTTTGTGCTGTAAAGTTTTTAAAAATGTATAAATCAAGCTCAAATTTCGTATTTATTTATGTTAATCCATCAACCCTAAAAATTTGATACAAATCAAACACATGAAGTGTGAACCCCGTCCCTTTTGGTATGGAACGCCCCACATACATAAATAAGTGAATAGATTCTTGAATGATTATTTGTTTTGTAAGTTTATTTTTTTCTTTTGTTATTATAAAATTTTATCAAAAACATTTGTTCTTGAATGAATTTAAATTCAGTTAGATTTTTTTAAGAAATCGGCATCGGCCGTAAGTATCTCAGAAGTGCGTTCGGTTCGGTTCAAATGGCTTACATGGTGTCGTTAACCCTACGGTCAATGACCAGGTAACTGGGTACCCTAATGTATTTTTTCGATGCTTTTGTCCAAGTAATTATATTTCAATGGCGTTTGTTTCTCAAAATCCGCTAGTTTAGGTAATCATTTTTTTTTTTTAAGAAAAAAAGATCTGCTTCTAAAAAGAGGTTAGGTGTAGTACCAAAAACATACAGAGTGCATGAAGATACATTAGTTATCTTAGGTTGAGACCATTTTAAACATTAAAATAGTTAATATATTTTTTTTAATAAATTAACACTTAAATCACGACGATCCGGAGTATCGTGGCTATGTTTCTATAATTGAAGAAATGCGAGCTACTTAAAGTCAAAAAACCTACCCGGGTGCCGGGTCATTGACCCTAGGGTTAATGAAAATTTTTTAGGTATTTAGTGAGAAAGAATTGTTCAGGAATACATATTTTTTGTCATAATACTTTACAAAATGTATCTGCTGTATACTTAAATATCCAGAGGATGACTTTTTTCACAATCTAACCACCTGCGGAACGTATTGAAGACTGCACCGTCATACCCCCCGAAATAAGTTGGATAACATGATGGTTTACACAAGGGAACAAGAAGGGGAAACAATTTTGTTTCTGCAAATGTTAAAGCTGTTTTTGATAGACTTTTTTGTGATGATTACGAATCCGTAAGTATAAAGTCTCCACCAGCTCCAGATTTTGAGATAAACGAGGTCAAAACAACAAAAGGTGATAGAACCTTCCACTTAGGCTTAAAATAAAGCTACAGTTCTCGGCTATTACCATGAAAATACCATCCCTGCACCTTGACTTGATGGTCACTTATAATCATTTATTGAACAGCAAAACCAGATTTTGTGCAAAGTTTGAGTTCCCACCGCAATTAAACAAAAGGTGATATATAGAGCCTTCTACTTAGGCTCAAATTAAGGCTTGAACCTTCGACTACAATCTTTAAGAATACCATCCCTGAACCTTAACCCTGAGGTCACTTATAATTATTCATTTAACAGCAAAAACTGATTTTGGCAAAATTATTGTTTTTTTCAATAGCACAGTCCTCCGTATTTTTATATTGTTCAATAAATGACTATTAGTGACAATGTTGAATTCTACATGGCAGGACGCTGGATGTCCAAATTCTGTAGAAAGCCTTTTTAGTTCAAAGCTTACTTTTGGTACGTTTCAAAATCGTGCAACTAATTTCGGTACAGAAAAATGTCCCAATGGCAACACTGGTAATAATATAAAATTCGAGGAAAATATATACATACATATCGTAAAACTTTGATGTATCCACAACAGATTTCTGAGTTGTCTACATATGTAGGCTATATATTTACATATGTATATATATTTATAATAGTCGACAACTTTACAGTTTTGATGAAATCGTTTGATTATAACAATATTTGTAGAAAGGACAAAAAGTGTTAACAAAATAGCGATTTCAGAGGCTTAGAACTCCGCATATACCATAGTTCGGTAGTGATCTCACCAGATTGATCAATAAGTAACTATAGAATTGTAATAGCCTATATACATTTTTTTCCACATACTTGAAAGTTAATATATTATTTTCACAACTGCTTAAAACTCTCAGCTGTTAATACTGCCTCTCATCCACATATATATATGTATATATGTATATATGTACATATAGCTATACATTACGAGTAAATACTTAACATGACTGCTTGCGTCGCATGCCGCCTTTCCGCTTCAAATCAGAATTGCAAAGGTGTTGATTGTTTTGAGTTTTATATATGTACGCTTTAAACAATATCTTACTTTAGTATAGCATCGAGCGGCAACCAGAGAGCGCGGTTAAATGACAATATATTGGACGGGTATGTCGTAAACTAATTATCGAAAATCGTCGTGTTTTAAATGTATGTATATAAACTAATGAATGATTAAATATTTATATACTTACTTATATCACTAAGGTGAAAAATTAATAATACAGCAAATTTGTAAAACAATTCAAATAACATATGTACATACATATATGCCTACACTTAAAATTCGTATGGATCATCTTTTATGTGCACTTATGAAAGAATGTTAAATCCAAATAATTTGTTTATTATAGGCAGTTGGTGAGGAGGCGTGTTACGCATTACGGGTACACTTTTACAGCTTAAGCGTACATGTATGATTGTGAATATTAATTAGAAATGGTTCAGAATGACAAATTAATTAATGCATCAGTTTGATAAGATAGTAAATTGATTATTAAATAGTGTTAAGATACACATCGATGGGCCTCTGCAATAACGACGTAATTAAAAATTAAAAATAAAATAACAACTCTAACTACTGTTATGTGGCCATATGTCTCTAATCCTTGTATAATCATGTCTAATCCTTACTATTTACTGTAGTAATCCTTACTACTTAAAAAAAAAAAAATTTGGTACGGCAAATGTTAATGCTGTTTTGCTGATTACGAATACGTAAGCTTTAAGTTTCCATCAGCTCCATATTTTGAAAAACACGAGTTCAAAGTGTCAAAAAATGGCGGTTTTTTAAATATTTTGGAAGTTCTGGCAAAGACACAAAAGGTGATAGAACCTTCCTGGCTTAAATTAAACCTAGATCTCTCGACTACTATCTTTGAAAAGAGATCTTAAATATTTGACATCTTAAACTATTTTTTACCATTATTGTCTTAAACTAAATGATGGCACATTTTTATGCATATTTCACTGCCCCTGGGGGTAAACCCAAAAACCTCCATAATTCTGGACTAGTTTTAATACGTCGGCCGTGTTCAATCGCCTACAAAGCAGAGCTGTTAATCATACCAGACGAAGTATGTATGTATGTACATATATAAAACCACGGAAACAATTTATTGCTAGCTGTGACACATATTATGATGTACGATAAATTATTAGCAGCTTGCAGTATTACCTTTGTTGTTTTAATTATCTTTTATCTTCAGACTTGTCGATTAGGAAAGCACTTCACATTTACATTGTATGTATGTATGTACATTCATATAGCAAATTCTTCATAGGAGGCATAACTAAAAAAAAAAATTCGTCGATATTTTTTTTTGCATAAATCTATTCGTAAGATTTATCTGCAATTGAATAATTTTTTTTTCTTTACAATGTTATTCTCTAACTTAAAAAAAGCTATCGTTATACCAGTTTTTGTATTAACTACGTTGAATCTGTACGTTCCATAAGTAATTATATTTCCAGATCTGATTTTGAGTTGTGCCTCTTTTGAACAGGGAGTACGATATGTATCAGTATAGTTCATACATTTATGCATATATATATATATGTATATTTGTAGCAAAAAGTTCACTCGTTGCTAATATGATAAGCGTTATTTAGGCCGCTGTAATCGAGTGGTTAGAGGTGCGAATTACTACTCCTTAGGACCCAGTTTCGATCTCTGGTCAGAGCAACCATTCAAATTAGAAGAGTTCGCAATTGCAAATCTCCGAGGGTATTTCTGGCTTCAAAAAACTTCTCATAAAATCCATTTATCACTCGGAGGCGGCGTAAAACTGTAAGTCCCTCCATTTGTATAAAAATATCAGGATGCCCACACTAATTTGAGGAGAAGCTCGAACAAACACTTAGCCAAAATTTTACCGCCAAAACATCATATTATGTAATACATAAATTATAATTGTTATTGAAGTCAGTTCGGATGTATGTATGTACACATAGATTGTCCTCTGCAATAACTACACAATTCAAAATTAAAAAAAAATAAAATCCCAAACTACTGTTAAGCGGCTCATGTCTGTAATCCTAGTCTAATCAATGTCTAATCCTTACTAGACTAAGTAGAAAACACGGAAATCTGAATAGATAAAAAAATGTTGTTCCTTTTTTTCTACAAAATTTTTCCTTAGGTGGTCTATAACAACCTTCACTCCCCTATTTAGTTATAGTTTTGTAAAATAATTCAATAAATATAATCATGCATGTGCAGTAGCCTCCGACTTATTTTGCAACTTTGTCCTACAAAGCAAGACTCCCCCCAAAAAGGTTCACTTGGTCATAAAAACGTGAAAAATTTTTAAATCAGATAAAAGAAGGACGTGCCTCAAAGGTCCTAAAGTTCAGCAACTTCATGGATTTTTTCACAAAGCGGCCACTATTTTGCCATAAGACAGTGGGAAATTAATTAAATATATTTTGGCACTTGATGGAGTTTTGTCCCCCGATGTCAAAAATAGCTACAATATTTTTAAAACTCCCTGGAGGTTGAAATTTCATTTTTCATTCAAAAATAAGATGCACATATGTGTATTTCTATGTTTTGTGGGGCGCTTTAAAACGAATATGGCCGTCAAAAATAATGTCCACCCCCTCAATTATCCCTAATGAGCTCAAATTCCAACTATCCATAGTCAGTTCCTAGTTTTCTACCTAACAAAGACCTGGCTCTGGATAGTAAGAATTTTAAGCTTTGAGCCCATTAGAGGGTAAACTTAAAAATTTAAGAATTTAAATATGTATGCGGTTCGATTCCCCATGCTCGAAATAGGATGAAATCCTCTTCTCGCGGCACGTCATTCAAAAATTAAAAAAAAAAAACTGTCATATGACAGAAAAAATAAACATTGCTTTCTGGCAATTTATGTTCACAAAATTTCTTCCATACAAAGTATGTATGTTCGACAATTTTCTTGTGTGGAGGAAATGAGCCACAAACTTTAAACTTGCACTTTAGTACACTAAACTTGAGTGGGCTACAAACTTCATATTCAGAATGTTTCTAGATACACGGTCAAAAATTTGGGTTTAATTTTTAAATCGAACTGGGACTCATGCCATTTTTTAATCTTTTATAGTTTAGTTTTTAAACCAGTCAATAGTTTTAAGCAATTTTTTATATATTCTGGTTTCAATTTTAGTCCAAGCAGCCGAGAAAATGATGTTTTGCTATGAGTGGTTTAAAATTAAAATCAAAAAGTTCATGGTTTCAAATATAGGCCCTATTTGTTTAAAAATCAAACCAAAATGTTTTAATTCTGGTTTATAGGTTTCATATCTCGAAAATTTTGTTTAAAATCTAAACCGAAATAGAAAATGTTTGTCTCAATATGCCTTATTTTATATGACCTATAAAACTTAGGCATAAGGTTGTCTCTCAGAGAGAGAGAGAAAATCTTATAAACTGAACTGTTTAAATTCCAAACAGAACTAATGTGCTCTCTTTTTTTAAACATGGAAGGTTTGTATTTGAAACTAAATTTAGTTTGGTGATATATCGATGGCTGAGTGGAAGATCGACCTATCTCGGCAGCCAGTTCGAAAACGCCCTATCTCATAAAATTTTTGAATAACGCTCTATCTCATAAAACTTTTCAAGAACGCCCTACTTCAGAATTTTATTGAAGAACGCCCTATCTCAGCTGCCGATTCTAAATCGCCCTACCTCAGCTTATTTTCAATGTATTTTCGTTTGAGATAGGGCGTTTTTGAACAGAATTCTGATAGGGCGTTATTCAACCAAATTCTGAGATAGGGTGTTTTTCAATAAAATTTTGAAGTAGGATGTTCTTGAAAAGCTTTCTGAGATAGGGCGTTTTTGAACTGGCTGCCGAGATAGGTCGATCTTCCACTCAGCCATCGATATGTAATCCAAAAACGTTAAAATTAAAACCGAAATTTTTAACCGTGTATGTAATTAATACATAGGCAGAGTGTCCAGATTGAGTGATTTAGCGCCAAATTGGCGATTCTTTTGGATGTTTGCACGTAAAAATTTAGGAAATCGCCTTAGGCGATTTTGGGCAATTTTTTTCTTCAAATAAATTTTTTGTGCACTACTATGCAAATGTGTTTGTAATATTTCGCATTATACAAACGTAATGAAAAAAGCCAAAGAATGCTTAAATGTCGCTTCCACTTTTATAGTTTCGCTACTGTATACATATGTATAGAATCCGACCGATTCCAATTTTTTTTTCAGGTACCGATGCCTATGCCGATTAATCGGCTTATGGGGGAAAGAATCGGCCGATGCCGATGCCGACGCCGATTCCATAAAGAATTACAAATAAATGTATTAATTCATAAAATCCGTTTATTTTACCGGAATTAACAAAACAAAAGAAAACAAATAATTTAATTAATTGGCTTGTTATGTGTAAAAATATATGTATGTACATATTTATATATATCACATTTATTTACATTAAATAAAAAACTTTTTTATATGGTGCTAAGTAAGAAATATTTGGGAGCATAAAATTTCATTTCGTTTTGTGCTATAATACACTCTTTTGCACTCAATGCATAAGGACTTACATATATGTTAGGTATGTATGTCCATACATATACATAGTAGTCCATAAAATAAAAGAATTGCGATATTTTGACCGGTTTTGGCATTTAGCATTTGTCTTTTGTTCATTTAATGTTTAATATTTTGTATAAATGTGGAGCTGTTATACAACAAACACCAAATAAATTCAGATTTCAAACTTTGTACAAAAATTAGAAAATGTCTGCTTATTTTCACAAAAATTTCAAACTTTTCAATTAGAATTTTGGTATGCAGTTTTGTAGACCATTTAATTCTAGTAAAATGAAGTGCAAGTTTCAAGCTGCCATAAAATCCCGTTAATTTTTGGCAATTTGTTTTGCTGGCAGTGTTCTCCATATAAAAGAAAATTGTCGAACATACTTTTGTATGGAAAATCACGTGAAACACCTTCAACCAGAAAAAAAAATCATTTTTGTGAGCTGTCTGCAAATGTTTTCTGATGTTGGCTGTTGTCTGTCGCTTCACCTGAACATATGCAAAGAAATTCCAAATAATCTGCAAAGAATCGGCGAAAAAAGGCCGATACCGATGCTCAATTTTGTGCCGATACTAGCCGATACTAGCGATGCCGATTATCGGTCGGACTCTACAAATGTATGTACATAAGAAGAGAATAATTCTGCGCAATGCATTTACTAACTTTTTTGATCAATTGAACTACATATTTAATTTACATACATATAAATAAAAAAAAGTTATAGAAAAATACGATGTAGCTGTTTTTACATGTATGTATGTATGTATGCATAACTACATACAAACGTTTAACGGCTTTTGCATCCCAACAAGCATTTCAGTAAACGTTTTTAAAAATAACTTAAATTAAGTTTGCTATAATAAGCGTTAAATAAGCATTTTTAATATTAAGCTTATTAAAAGTTTTTTCAAACAAACCTTTAATAAGTTTTGAGAGCGAATGTTTATAAATAACTTAAACTTATAAATGAAATGTAAATGCCAACGACATGAAGTAGTAAATATAAAATTTTTTCAATCGTAAGTGACGTGTTTACGTTTTTTAAAATATATTAGTAAAAGAAAAAATTAAATAAAACCAATGCGGTAAAACAAGAAAATCCAATCCAGGACCCGCTGCGCTAATCGGTGGAGCATTCGAGTCTTCAAATGATGAGTTCCCCTTATCCTTTCTTAGTTTAACATTCAATTAAAAACGTATTAAATTTTTTTCAGAAAAGTTCATCAATGAGAATGGCGGCGATGAAGCGGAATATATAGCAGCATCGATGTCGCTTTTCCAATTTGCCAATAACCGCAAGTAATTGAAAGCACGCAACAAGATGTAATAATTAACTTTTTTATGCTTAATTTGTATGTGTTATTGTGAATTTGTATGCTAAAATGTCTATTCCCTATTTATATTTTCGCGACTGTAGATGAGTCCGCGGAAAATTCGCATTTCGTTTAGTTTCTTGATGTTAAGCAATCTATGTATGAGGTTTTAATGAAATATCTTTAAATAAAGGGTTATAAAAATGTTTATAAAAAGCTTTCTTTTGAAAATTTTTAGTAAGTTTATATTG
>NW_023458561.1:71711058-71738426 GCF_013731165.1 Rhagoletis pomonella | reverse complement strand
AATAGCGCTGCCTATTTATATACAGGTATATGGGAAAAAATTCCATGAGATTTGAATTGCAATAAATCGACTTCTGCAGCAATTATCGTATAAATTTTTCGTAGAGTGATTTCGCTTGATATCTGTAACACCCCTGCAGGAAATTGAATTAGTCTGAAAGTAATTTATAAACTACTTTATTTTTAATGATAACTAATTGAAATTCTCACTATTGTACCTGCAACGAACTCATTTATTTAACATGGCGATGTCCTAGGAAGCAGTCAATTGCCTTTTCCTGCATGCATTTTCAACTACTTTAAAATGAATTTGGCTTAAACAACTTCAAAGTCAGTATGTTTCGTTAAAATATGCTTTCGTTCTGTACTTCACAGATGCTTTTTCATAACTAAGAAAAAACGAAATTAAAATTTTTAAATTAAATGAGATTTGAACATGGACATTCTTGGCTACGACCAATTGTAGTAAACATCTTTAAACGCTCAGCTATAGCCAGACATGTCAATGTGCTTTCAAATGCTCAGTTTGAATTGTGTGTAAACAGCAAGTCGACTGTACGACCCTGCATTTAATTTCAACTACTTTAAAATGAATTTGGTTTACACAACTTCAAAGTCAGTATGTTTCTTTTGAATATGCTTGCGTCCTGGACTTCGCAGATGCTTTTTCATACTTCCAAGACACAAATTGTATTTTATTTTGAGTAAAAAGAGTATACAAATTCGAAACATTTACTCATTGCATTTGTTTTAAGGTAGTCTTTCAATTAGTTGATTTAAAAAGAAAATCACTTGTTTTCGTCAGGGACGTGTACATTGTCGTGCAAATTAATCATTTCCACACATTGTATGTAGTACAATACATACTAATTTTTCGAAAAGAGTAATTTTTGGCTATGGTTTTAAAAGCAAAGAAATTCGAATTATCATAAGCTTGACTCGTCTACGGATAACAAGCTACGCAAGCTTTAGCAGCTTTTACATTCCAATGAACGTTTGGTGTTACTGTTAGTAAAACCAAATGGTTTATGGATGGTTGTTAATCCATTGGAATATTTGTTTAATCTACTTAGGTTACCGGATAACTTTGGAACTCGTGAACCGATTTCGATAGTACTAATTTGGTTTGATTCCAATCATTGGATCATGAAGAAATTAACTGTACACCTAAATTTTCATATGAGCACTGAAGTCGGCTGTAGCTTTTGCTTCAAAATTACTTGTTTGTAAACTAATGCTGAATTTCCACCAGACATTAAATGACAAAATTTTTAGTATTGGGCATTAAAAATTACCCGCGCCTTATGTTTCTTATAACAGTCATTATGCTCGTTTCCATATGGCATTTTTTAATTTGCATAAATTTTTTGTCATTTAAATGCCTAGTGGAAATTCGGCAGAACTCAATAGCCAAAGTTACATTTCGATGGCTGACTGGAAAATCGCCCTATCTCTGCTGCAAGTTCGAAAACGCCCTTTCTTAGCAAATTGTGTAAAAACACCCTATCTCAACTGCCGATACATACATTGAATTTATATTGAGGTAGAGCTCACCGAAGTCTGCAGCGTCTGTTCTGTAGGTGTAGGGATGCAAACGATGCATCGATGTTTACAGTTTACTAACATCGCGAAATTGACGATACATCGATGGAAGTTTTACCGATGTTTTAAACATCGACTTTAAGAAGACTCTCCGACTTTCTTTCGGTATGTTTAACTGACCTTAAATTTATTATTCATTCAGAATTTTTTTGTTATTTATGGCCTTATAAAAAATATATTCAACAATTTTATTGAGCTTGAGGCCATTTCTTATGAAAAATGCTATTGAAAATCAACAATAATTTACAAAAGGTAGAAGTTATAGCTGCTATTTCGGAGACCACCACATCTCTTCAGTGGACGCGGGTGAAGAAGTCAGATTAGTAGATGTGGTGATCTCATTTAGCTTTGTAAATTATTGTTGCTTTTCACAACATTTTTCATAAAAAAACGTCCCTAAGCTCAACAAAATTGTTGGATTCATTCTGAATGCTAATAACCTAGCCGTTAAAACAGAACCAAACACCCCTTAGAATTTCAACAAGATCAGGCCTAGGATCTTTAGGCCCGAACGATCTTACGATGGTATACATTTCTAATAATAAAAAGGGTATATATAGAAAGGATAATAAAATACAGGAAAATACATTCATAATTATTAAATTATTCAATATTGCTTTAAATTTAAATAGAAATTAAAAAATTGCAAATTATCGGAAACCATCGATCTATCGATATTTCTTTGACGATGTATTTTAGCCTCGATGTTCTTTTCTCCGATACATCGAAACATCGATGTATCGATGTTACTGCTCAAAATTTGCATCCCTATGTAGTTGCGGCTGCAAGCAGGCGTCTGACTTGGAGCAAGCGGCGCGCTATATAAAATCCGCCACAAAAAATCCTCTTCCAGTGAAGAAGAACAATAAAGCCTCGGATGAGACCCTTCCTTTTGATGACGACCGTTTAAAGGACTACGATTTGTCTCTTAATGGGGAAGATGCCTACGCCCGACTGGCTGACCGACATCCTAGCAATGCGTTGGACGGGTGCAAGGCTTAGTGCCTTCCGACGTCTACTACTTTTGAAACAGATTTCACCTGTTTGAATTTAGTAAACTTATACAAAAACTATATGAAATATAGAATATGAGTGTCAATCGGAAGTGGGGTTGCCAGATTTTTTTCTCAAAATTCAGTACTTTGGGCTTTTTCAGCGCTAAAAAATCAGTACATTTCAGTACACAGTACAGTAAGCTTGAAAATTTGATGATAATTTTTTGAAATTCGTTAAATTTTCGCAAGTTTTCCACAAAATTTGGAGCTTTGCTTTATTACTAGTTTAGCTTTATACTAAATTAGTATCTAATTTTCTATATAACTACATAAAATGATAGCCGTTTTCGTTGTTCTGCGAGATGAGCAAAATAAATAAAAGCTTTTAAAATTAGGGTAAGTGTAGAGCCAGTGCAGGTAAACGTAATATTTTCCTTGCTAATTGATAATAGTTGCAAATTTTTAAGGCAGATATCGCTAATGTGCTGGTATGTTGAATGCATCTATCGGAACAATTTCCTTATAAATGTTAAAAATAATGCCGCTGATGCAAATTTTGGGGTAGGTAACTTAAATGTGCACTTAAGCACAAAGGCAGCAAAGCAAAATATACTGTATCTACTTCTATTTGGAGACCACTTTTCTGCTATCTGGCCACATTTGTAGCTACTCGTAATAACGCTACTTCACAAAGAAGTTCTTCAACCCTGGCCGGTTAAAACCAAGTATGTATGGGGTAGCATTTTTACACATACACTTAGCGATTAAAATTGACACTGACAGGATACTAGAAATATTTTGAAAAAAAAGGAAAGCACAAAATTTAGTCTGATATTTAAATAATTTTACTATCGAAGTTCTGAACACTTTTATAAAATGATTCTATCCTTCAGTCGAAAATATTAATTATTATTATTATTAATATTTAATAATGTATCTTGTTACTTTTTGAAAGACTAAGTAGTTTTTATATTACTTTGAGCTTTAGGGGGTTCACCCATAGATTAAACGTGTCTTTTTAATTTAACCTTATTTGGCAAGTTGACCCCCAAGTGGAATAGAGATTGAAAATTCCGTACAAATCAGCACACATTTCCGAAAAATAAGGACATTTACGTACTGAATTGGGAATTGCAAATTTTCAGTAAAGTGATTGAAAATTCAGCCCTATCCTTCCCAAATCAGTACGTCTGGCAACCGTAATCGGAAGAGATTTAGAAAGCTTTAGTTTGAAAATATCTTTGAATAGGCATGCTACCTTTTCGAAGGTCATACCGATCTAACTAAACATATATGTATATTATACGAGAAGGATTTTTTGTGAAGGTCATTAGATTTGCACCGTTCATTCGAATTTGAAATATGAGAGGTCAAAGTAAAGACCTTGGCCCATAAACAAGATTTTATTTTTTGAAGTTAGTACTTTTTTTAGAACCAACACTAAGCGAGACCGCTCTTCACTCAGAAACGGCTGCACGGATTTAGATGAAATATGGCAGATAGCTTATAACTCTGACTAACATTTAATGACGTCTGTTTCAAAATTTGGAGAATTATTTGTTTATATGTTCGGCATGGAAACAAAGCAAGGAACGAAAAACTTGTTGGGCACATTCCGCACTTCATGACGTGTTGCCACAGACAAAACCAGATATGCAACGGTACAAACTATAACAATAGAAATGTCACTTATACAAGGAGAAACTGAGAGAACGGAGAGAGAAGAAAGATAACAAATAAAAAAAAAATGTCAAGAGCAGACTGACAAGCTTGCATGCAATGGGGATGACGTCGACTGTTAAGTCAACTATGACGACAAAGTCAAAGACAAATGTAGACGCGGCGGAAACGCAACCCATTGAATCGCCAGCCGGTCAAAGTAACAGAGCTGCCAGCTTTCATGAGGCATGAAGTGGCATTTTACTGCAGAAAAAGTGCCAAATATAAATATTTAAGTGCAGGAGAAGGTTTCATTTGAGTTGTGTTTAGTGAGCTGCTCTAGGTTACGCCAGGTTAAGACATCTCACAAAATTGTGTTTCACGAGTATTTTTCTTGCTCCAACTTACTCTACTTTTTGTTTCATGAACCCGCGCTAAGTGGAAATATAGCAGCTTAGAGCACGATTTTCAGTGCCCCACTTTGCAAGTATTATTGTTTTCAATTTGGCACGGTACCGATTCAAATGTTGTTTGCTAATTTTTGATTCTAAAATGAAAGTTTCCATAGCGTGGTTTGCGAAAACAAAAGTGCAATAGGAAAATGAAATATGTGCATACATAGAGTTGCCAGATTTTTTATGCAGTATGTTAGACCTTTTCATGCTAAAAAAATCAGTACTTTTCAGTACATTTTTTTCAAAACAAATTTATAAATGTAAATAACAGATATTACTTTAAAACGCCAGAGTACTTGTTTTTGGCAATATTTTGGTACCTATATAAATGAAATATATAAAGTTCATAAATTAGGTGTTATTCATTTTAACATAAGTGTACACATTATTCTACACAAAAGGCAATAAATTATTTTACATTTATGACATTTTTGAATAGAAAAAATTAGATCATTTCCATTTTCAGTGTTTAAATAGTCAAAGTATTCTATACATATCAGTTTAGAATTAATTTTAATTTGAAGTTCACTTTCAAAAAAACTAATCAGAAGCCGGTTTCTCTCTCAAGATCCTCTCAGTTGCTTCATCTGAGAGTTGTATTCAAAAAAAAAAAAAATTACATCTTTGTTAAAACTGTGGAAAAGTACCACTATGTAAGGACTTCATCTATATTTCCTCATGGCTTAAATTTATTTTTTCAACTACGCAAATTTTTTGAAAATCTAATAATTCTCTAAAAAGAGTATCTAACTCTATTTCTTGTAGGCAAAACTCTTTTGCAATGTCAGCAAATTGAGAAAAAAAATTGTGTGTAAGCAAAAGCCATTCGAATATTCAAATTTGTTCTTATTAAAATTAAAGTTATTTTCGAGACAACTAACAACACTCGTCATATTATCGCAACCGGTACGTAAGGGCCCGACGATATGCCCATAAACAATTGATCTTTTTGTTGTATTAATATCTTGGGCATATCAAACATTATCTGAAACATGTCAACTATAATTAAATTATTTTCTTCTTACTTTTTACAGCACAGTTTAAGGAAGTTCCAACGTTATGTAAAAACCTTAAGAAAATCCTAAAGTATTTTCTTTGAATTGAAAATTCAGTACAAATCTGTACAAATTTTGAAAAATCAGGACATTAGCGTACTGATTGAAGAAATGAATAAAATCAGTACAAGAGTTGAAAAATCAGTACTGTACTGATAAAATCAGTACGTCTGGCAACCGTATACATACATAAATCACTTGTTTCAACGGCCAAAGATGAAAAATTTTGTTTGGTATGAAATACTAGGACACAGAAATTGTTGGGCAAAACAAAAACTTCATGTAATATACTATGCAAATATTTTGAAAATAAATGAATGAAAGAAAAATTACAAATTTTTAAAAAAGTGTTATTTTGCCACACTGTTAAAAAAAAAATCAGTTACTATTCCGAGTTTTTTTTTTTGTAAAATGGCAGGCCTGTATAAATACATATGCATGTATGTATGCAGGTATTTGATGAGCAGCAGTAAATGCAGCGCCGCAATGCCTTCTCGCGCCTCGTATTTAGTATCGCATTGCATTTCAGAAACTCTCTCCGCTCCTCCTGCGCTCAGTGACACGCTCTTTAGTTCGAACGGCACTACTGGCTTCTTCCAAACCAAGTCAGACCAGTTCGTTCGTGCGCTTGGTGCGTTCGTTTGATATTTGGCTTTTAAACCAAATCGCCGCGTCGCATTTGTTTAGGACGCGATTTTCCTACACTTTTAACATTTGTCAATACATACATATGTATGTATGTATATGTTTTCAATAAAATAAATATTATTTTAGTGCAGTGATAATTTTACTTCATTTATACTTTTGCATGAACGGATTCTTATGAATCAGGTCCGTACTATAAAGTATGGTAAAACATGAAAAAATAAACAATAAGACGCAGTCAAAGTCTGAAGTACATATGTACGTACGTACATACTTATAAATGTATGTATGTAAGTAAAAATAAATATGTAGTAGTTCATAAATGCAGCCGCAACACTGAAAATATTGCACTGTAAGTTATGTCAAAAAGCTGTGACTAACTTTAGTGTCGACTTCATTTTAACAACGAATACGTCCTATAATGGCTATAACTATGTATGTAAATTTATTTATTTATTTATTCGTCTATGCAACAGTGGTTTCTTACAGACTAGTTACAAAGTGAATATATACAGGGCACTAAAACTATTGATTAAACTAGATACCAGAATCAAAAGAAAGAATACAAAAGATTAATAAATAAATTTCTTGAGTAAGAGAAATCAAGTAAGATAGAATTCGAGATCAAATTAAACTCATTTAAGGCACATACCAAAGGGGGCATTGCGCGCGTATTCTGTTCTATGGTTCCACAATAGAACGGCAAAATGTTACGCAAGACTCGCTGAGGGATGTTGAAATTTATGCGACCTAAGAGAAAAGGACAATCAACACTACCATTAATAATATTAAAAACAAAAGTCAGTGAGAGTACAGAGCGTCTCGATTCCAAAGACTAAGGCTATCTGCATACTTGTCGTCCAATCATGCACATGCATTTCAAAGGAGATCTGCACACTTGTCGTTATCGGCTAGTTATCGGCAAATCGTAGAAGATGCAGAAACGGATAAGTACGGCACTGTCGTTTGCTAATCGTTGTGCACGCATTGTTTGTTTACATTTTATGGGGAAAAATTAATGCAAAAGTTAATATTTGCATTAAAATTGCATAAAAATTTGTATTTTTTGCATTAAATCTGTAGAAATTATTAAAAAGTGGATAATTGCATTAAAATTCAATAAATGTGAGCTTTTTTAAGTATAAAATATGACGAAATTGTAAAAAGTCTCTGTGTGCATGCACAACACACATTTCAGGAAAAGAAAAGAAGAGATATTACTGAAAAATTATGTCTAGAACTGCACAGTCTATGTTTTAAAAATTGCAGGTTTTTGTAAATATTTCGGGAAAATATCAACCAGAAAAACAGAAAATACCTGCTCCAAGTGAATTTTTAGACGCCAAATGAATTGAAATATCACGACCGAGTTTGCGAAAGTGTAGTCGTCATGTAGTCGTTGCATCATGATTGTGACGATGAAGCAACTATGATTGGACGACCAATGTGCGGAAAGCCTTAAGGTTAATTAAAAGCAAACGACTACTTTACGGTGGTAAAACAAGTTTAAGGACCGCAATACGAACTTAAGAAAAACCTTTTGGACACGTCCAAATCTAGTTATGAAAGTTTTGTGGAATGGCTTCCAAATAAATGTAGCATATTCCAAAATGAGACGAACAAAAGATGAGTATAGTAATTTGAGAGTATAGGGATCAGAGATTTTTTGCACCAAAGATTAAGATTATTAATATCAGCCTGGGACATAGTAGCATACCTTCCGTTTTTGATCAAAAATTAGCGAAAGAAAAACATGAGCTAATGTCATTTATGAATAATATAAAAAGTAAAGGACCTAAAATACTTCCCTGGTGCACCCCAGAGGAGGCAATGAATGCATCTGACGAAATGTCATCTATCGAGACAGCACAGCGCCTGTTGATCAAGTAGGATTTAATCCACTTCAAAAAAAAAACAGAATGGAAACCAAGATATGCTAACTTATTAACTAAAATCGAATTAGAGACTCTATCAAAAGCTTTACAAAAGTCCGTATAAATACAGTCAACCTGCAATCCAGCAGAAAAAGACGTCACACAGTATTCACAAATAGAGCTAGGCTAGACACAGAAGATCTATTGGAAACAAAGCCATGTTGGTTGGGCAGGATTAAACTTTTAGTGATAAAATACATTTTTTCTTTGACTATATATTCAGTCGGCCGCTGTGGTGTAGTGGTAAGCAGTGCGCGCTTTCACTCATCAGCACCTGGGTTCAAGCCCTGGCCAAAGCAACATCGCAAAAAAAATATAGAAAAGGTTTTTTCTTAACGGCGGTCGTCCCTCGGCAGGCAATGGCAAACCTCTGAGTGTATTTCTGCCATGAAAAAGAGCTTCTCATAAAAATACAATCGCCGTTCGGAGTCGGCGTAAAACTGTAGGTCCCTCCGGTTTTTTGTGAAAACATCAAGGCACACGCCACAAATCGGAGGAGAAGCTCGGCCAAACACTAACATATGTGTAAGCGCCAATCTATTATTATTATAGATTCAAAAAACTTCCATACAGTTGATAGTTTAGAAATGGGCCTGTAATTGCGAACATTATTTTTATTCCCACTCTTAAATATAGGGTTAGTAGAAGTAATTTTCCATTCCTCGATAAAGACGCCCGACGCAAGAGACAAATTAAAAATACGATGTAGAGGTAGAATTAGACTGCATCTTCAAAAAAAGTTGTGGTTTTTCCGCCCGTATTACATAGGTAATTTATTATACTTGAAGACGTCCAACAAAATATTTCGGAAAAATATGAAGATTTACGTGAGCTGGACCGATTTTTTTTATGAATAAAAATTTAATAAAAATGGATGAAAACATTGGAAAACGTGTGAAAATAATAAAAATTACTACAATCAACACTCAATCAACATTGTGCCGTCCCCGCCGGGCGGTAAAAATATAAATAAATTTAAATCAACCGAAAAACGTTGGCGGTAAAAATGCTGCCGCCGCAATTATGAGCCATTCCATATGCCTTTGTGAGTTTTAATTTTGACAGCGGCTTGGGTGAAATAACACAAATCTGCATTATTTCATTTCTCCTTGAGCAATAAGACCAACTTTTAAGCTTAACAATTGAGTAATAAAGCAAAATAGTACACATATGTATGTAGGTAGGTAGGTAGTCACCCAGTTACATTTGACAAAAAGTAGTATCTACATGAACAAGTTAAATGGGCGGATTTGTATGTATATAATTTTGAAAGTGCCCAACGTCTTATATGAAATTTTCCTATAAAGTTTGACTTAAAAGCAGCCGAATGTCAGAAAATAAAGTGAGAAGGCTGTTTTATTACTTAACCTGTTTATTGCGCCATGGTTCCATGAAAATATTTTAAGGTTTTCCAGCAATGTTTTCAACATATTAAAAAGCATGCAGATAATAATCATACAAAAGCGCTATATATACGAATAAAAAAACGCCAAAAAAATGTTCAATAAAAATTTATTGAGTCAAATTTTCTTAAACAAAACGAAGTTCTTAAGAAATTTTAGTTGAGTGGCCAGCGGTTTGAATATTTTGGTTAAAGCTTGAACAATAATAATAATAATAATAGATTGGCGCTTACACATACATATGTTAGTGTTTGGCCGAGCTTCTCCTCCGATTTGTGGCGACTACGACCGGCGATTGTATTTTCAGAGAAGCTGTTTTTCTAATTTTTTTTGCGATGGTGCTTTGACCAGGGCTTGAACCCAAGCGCTGCGGAGTAGAAGCGCGCACTGCTTACCACTACACCACAGTGACCGCTTGAACAATACTTTTTATAAAAAATAACAAAAAAAACCGTACATTTCAAGTTAAATAAAAAGTTCCTTATTACAAAATTGTAATTTTTTAAATGAAATAACTAAAAAAAAATAATAGAAGGTAATGATAGGCTTTTTTCATCAGTGGCAACCCTGTTCAAATATTTGTGTTTGTATATCTATTTATGTTTGTATCAGCTTTCATTGTGATGCGCTTTTCTGGCTTTCTTTTCCGGCAGGCCGTTTTCACCCATAAGTGTACGATTGCGTGTATTTTTGAGACACCACACAGTTCGACATTTCGTTATCGACACTCTCGATACAAGCTGAGCGCCGATTTGCACGCCAGCGACACGTCGCGACGGTTTAAGTAATGATCGCGACAGTATACTCGTATGTATGTATGTATGTATGTAATTGATAGCCACTCACCACATATAAAATATGTACATATGTACATCACCTTTATAGTTCCACGGTACCCTCCTTTCTTTCTTGTTTTAGTCTTAGACACAACCAACAAACTAAGGCCACTGTTTTTACCTTTGTGAAGATTCGCCATTTACGTGTGTCATTCCACGGCTGCTATTGACTCTGAGCACCTTTCCAACAAACCAACAACTCGTGCGTTGCTCTGAAAATAGCGCAGAGCTCCACCAACTCAGCGCTTAAAGTTGATGGCAGCCATGCGCTCCCTGCAAATTCTCAATCGCGGCTCGTCTCTGGCTACGACTCCCAGCTTCAGGTCGATCATTTGTCAAACAAAACATTTATTCGCGTTTATACCTTCGTGGACAACAAATGTTTGCATCGGCGGCTAGTTCTGTTTAGTAAAGTATTTGCAGTACGGGTGGACGACGTGGAAATACGATCGCCGCTTACAGTGCAGTGCAGCATACCTTTGTACATATTTCCCATTGAAAACTGTAACAACACAAACATATGTACATTTAGTATATGTATATCTCTAATTAAATGTATGTTTAAAGTTTATAAAGATTTATTGTAAAATTCTTCGGCGCCGCATTTGGTGGGTAATCAACGGCAAATCGGATGATAAAAACTACGACGACAGTGCATTTATGTATGAATATGAAAATACATATTTACATAGTGAGGCGGAAATATCAAAACTGTTCTAAGGGTAGCGTTGACCGCGGAATCTAAAATGTTTGTGCTAACTACATCTCTTTCAAACGAATGTTAAAAGAAAATTTTTACAAAAATAACTCATCTACATATGTATGCTTGTGTAAATACACATACATGCATACATTTTGAAATCCACGTGTTTACGAGGAGTTTGAGTTTGCTGTCGTCCAATATGAGCGGTAAGTTAAAGCCTTGCACACCTGTCGCCACACCCTGCACAACGGAAATAAGTAAATAGTACAATTGTAGCTTCAGTAGTTCTTTTGTATGTACATACATACAGTGGTCGAAAAAGTTATAGCCGCACCACATTTCGACAAGTTTTAACATATTATTTTTGTTGTTATTTTATTGTGGTTAAAAAAGAAAAATCTACAAACTTTCGTAAAAATTTCGAGCTTTTTTAATTAGATTTCCTAGAAATATTCTGAGTATGCAGTTCTAGTAGAATAAAGTGCAGGTTTTAAATGGCCGGCACCACTATAGAAGTAAAAAGGTCGCCAGATCCATCAACATATAATTAAAAAAGCTAGAAATGTTTAAGAAAGTTTGTTAAATTTTTTTTTAATATTGCACAAAGTTTGAAACTTGAAGCTACACTGGTTTTGTTAATCAATGGACTATATTTGTATAAAAAATTAACAAAAATTAAATAACAACAAAATTAATTTGTTAAAACTTATTAAATATGGCGCGGCTCTAATTTTCTCGACCACTGTATATGTACATATGTACATATATAGTACATACATACTTATGTATGTACATAAAGTAGCCTACATGCATTTTTACTCCACTTGTAAAATAAAATTTTGTTATTAGTCTACTTAAGTATTTTGAATTTTCGCCTCCGCTGAGCCATTGCGTCTGTTCGTCCACCGGCCATATGACAAAGAGGTCAGTGGAGCGTGTGATAAACAATAAAAAATAAATTCAAGTAAAAAAATAAACGTAAATACAAGCAACATGCACTCATATACATATGTACATTAGACTGCATCACCAAAAAAAGTTGCGGTTTTTCCGCCGAGATTGCAAAATTTATTATATTTTAAGACGTTCACCAAAATATTTTGGAAAAATATTAAGATTTAAGTGAGCTGGACCGATTTGAAAACACCTCCAAAAATTTAGTTTTTTATGAATAAAAATAGTTTCGTAAATAACTTTTTGAAAAAAGTCCCCTCAGATGACAAAACAGATTAAGCTTAAAACATCTGCATAAAAATATTTAAAAATCTTTTCAACGGAATCGTAAGAATGAGATTTTTGATGATGTTTTTTCACTTTTTTCAAAGATTGATTTACGAAAAACTTGAATAACTGGGCCAAAACTATTCTGATTTAGACTAATGGGATCTCAGTAGAAAGGTATTTTCACACTGTTTTTATTTCTGTAAAAAAAAATCATTCGTGTCCCAACTTCTTTTTTTCAAATACAAATACATCTTAATTCAACTTTGAATGACGTTCGTTCATCCTACCTTTATCTTTCATCCTTTGAATGAGTTTATTAGCAAAGAAAAAAAGGGGGAGAAAATACCTTTCCACCGACACCTCTTAAGTCTAACTCAGAAGAGTTTAGGCTCAGTTATTGAAGTTTTTCTTATACCAATCTTTGAAAAAAGTTAACAGCATCAAAATTCTCATCATCACGATTCTGTTCACATTTTTTTTTTAATTTTTTTTAAATATTTTTATGCAAATTTTTTAAGCTTAAACCTTTTTGTCATTTGAGGGGATTTTTCAAAAAAAAAAATTAAGAAACTATTTTTATTCATAAAAAACTCCATTTTTGGAGGTATTTTGAAATTGGTCCAGCTCACTTAAATCCTAATATTTTTTCGAAATATTTTTGAGGACGTCTTAAAATATAATAGATTTTATAATTCCAATGGAAAAATAGTACCGATTTATTTTTGTATGGGGAGTGATGCAGTCTAATGTATATACATATTTATACTTAAGTGTGCATGTACATATGTAATTGCATTGCAACTAACCTCTTTTATTTCGCGGGTATTATTAAATTTTTTTGTTTTACACTCGAAAAAAGTCAGCCAAATATTATTTCTCTCAACACATGATTTGGTTTCTATAACCAATATAGAAAAACATATTTAGTTGACGTACCTAACTAAACTCTTTTCTCAGTGTACTAAATGCTGTAAGAATGAATGTATGTATGCATGGACATATGTACATATGTATGTATGTATGTAGATATAATGCTCGCTAAATGTCAATGTCATTTGTGTTACTCGTAAGTGAACTGTGGGTACTAGTATGTGAAAAGGGGGCAAGAACTGGGAGTTTCAACAACAAAAGATAAAAGTGTGTTACAAATTATACACATAATTATATATGTAAACTCACTTACATACTTGAAACATGTACATATGTATATGTATTTTTAAGAGCATTCGGTTCACAAGCCCATAATTAAATGTTTAAGAAACCTGAATATGTTTATACATATCGCACGTTTAATAATAGCTCTGATCCAATACTTTTCGTGTAAAATCCTTTAAAAATGTCAAATAGCAAAATTACTCTCTGAAGTGAGAGCAAAAAGTGAGTAACAACAAAAAGTACGGGAACAAAAAAAAAGCATTTTTCCTGTAAAAACGTCAACCAGTGATCGCTTGACACTTTTCATGATTTTGCCAGAAGAAAAAGTTCGGGGAAAATCTTACAACTTCATTCTCTACACAACTCTTCAAAAATCGCTCCCATTTGCAGGATTAAGGAGGAACTCGGAGTACGGGATCATTTTTCCTGTAATTTCCTGCAAGTTCGTGTAAAAACCTATTTTTGTGGCAAACGTTTTGCTGAAAAATGAAAAAAATCAATTTATGTGACCTTTGACCTTAAATAATTTTTTTTTTGCTAACGTAGGATTGATGGGAACTTTTGACATTTCATTCCTAATGGCGTTCGTAACATTCTTACCAATTTTCAGCTTTTTGCGAATTATTGTAACCTTGAATGTCTAACTTGACCGGGCTCTTATATTTTTTCTTTTAATTCACATTGAAAAGTTTGAAATTTTTCGGAAAACTAGCTGATTTGTTTTTTCTATTTTTAATATTCCACCGAATTCGAATTTCATATAGATATGGTTTTTGTTAAAGATTTGGAGCGTCATTTTGCAGTCCGCGAGTATATCGTTTTTGCGGTTCGCCGGCGAATCGTATTTGCGACTCCCCGGCATACTGTGCTTTTCATCCGACGGTGAGTTCATCGGCGAGTTGTTCACCAGAACAAGTTGGAAACGGTGTCGATACGAAGACATTTGGCAAATTGGGTATGCATGCATTAAAACAAAAAAAACCAGAAAATCAACATTTTCCCTGCCGTTTCACGTCATTGCTTAAATGCAAAAAGTTTACCGTGAGAATTAGTGCGAGTTTCATTAGGGCTTTTGTACATTCGAACGGTATAGCAATGTACTCGTATGTGCTCTCATGTTTATTCATACTCATCGCACGCGAGTACAAGTACTTACAGCCTTTGCTTTGGTTTAATAATAATAATAGATTAGCGCTTACACATACATATGTTAGTGTTTGGCCGAGCTTCTCTTCCGATTTGTGGCGTGCGCCTTGATGCTGTGTCACACAAAGGGAAGGGACCTATAGTTTTCAGCCGGCTCCGAACGGCAATTGCATTTTTATGAGAAGCGGAGGTTTGTTTATGAAATTCACGCAAGTGTATTTTTTATTGTCGGCGGGCAACCCAACCACTGTATATCTTATTTATTTATTAATGCCCTTATTAAAAAAATAAATAAAGTAGCTTTTAAAAAGGTTTATAAACTGAAAAATGAATGAAAACGTAATTTTATAAAGCTCTTTAAACCTACTTTATTTTTTTACTTTCGTCTACAGAAAGATCTTTTCTTACAGACCAGTGAAAAAAGGTGCATGAACATACCTATTCATAACATTTTGCAAAGCATACACATTTATGCATTTACATACCATATGCGCTATACGGATATCCGTTCGGATATTCGTGTATACGGATAAAATCCTAACAGCCGTTATTCAGGCACTTCCGAGTGAATTTCAACCCCTGCAAATATGAATTCATCTCCCAGCCCTAAAAACGTACTGTGTGTGAATGTCGCTTCCAGCTCCATCTGCTGCTTTTACCCATGGGTAAGAATATTGCCAAATTGGGCACGATTCCAATTCTTAATTTACGCCAATCACCTTAAGGTTACAATCAGTTTTATTAAAAAAAATCTCGAAATTATTGCAGTTTTCTATAAATTTACAAATTGGCGGAAAAAAAATGTCGGTTAATACGAAAGTAGTAGAAATAATAAATCTAAATTGTCCCATTTCTAAAACTTTATAAGAATTTACAATCTAAGGGGCAGTGCACGGACTTTACCACTTTATTGGTAGATCTACCAACTTTTTCGTTAAATTATTTATATTTTCTACGATTTTTACCAACAAAGGCTAAAGATCTACCAAATATTTCCGGAAAGAAAGCTAAGATATTTAATTTTTAATTTTTGAGCATTCGGTAGTGAGTTCGCTTTTTCAAATCAAATTGAAAACGGGGAAAACAGCTTTCATTTTACTTCATTCGATAACGGATGCCGTGACTCGGGCCCAGTTTTATGTATAGGTTTTTTATTGAACATTTTATTTACCTGAAATACATTAGTTGTGTTTGCTTGGGTCAGGATCATTTTTATTGGGGTTTGTAGCACTAATTTTATACTACTAGCAAGAGGAAGACGAAATTATAAAAATAAACTCAACAAATGCGGAAAAGTACATTTAAACGAAATAATATTCACTTAGATAAATATTTAACATAAAAGCGATTTATTTTAATCAAGTTGAGAGAAACAAATGGCAGAATATCTGCTTGTGTATAAATTAATTTGTCAGTGCGACCAAACCGTGCAGCAAACATAGCGGATCATAAATTTAACCAGATCTCTATCAGGATCATATCGTTCAAGGCAAATTTATACAATGTGGTGTTGGTAGAACAAAAACAAAAATTACAATAACAAATTATACGCACATTGACAATCAGTACGGAACAAAATTACAACAAACACATCGTTTTGACAAAAGGTACAAATTCGCCGTGAAATCAGCGGATCCGGTAACACCACCTTGCATAGATTCGCCTTGATATCGTTGTTGTTGCATTTGCGTCCTTTTTTTATCCGGATCCCGATCATTGCCCAAGGCAATTTTTCTTATTTTATATAAAAATACAGTTTATCCCAAGGCGAATTCATATAAGGTGATAGCAGGAGTACAAAAACAAAAATTTTACTAACAAATTTTATTGAGCAATCCGAGTAAGAATTACAACAAATACATAATTTTGACATTTGTATGTAAAATCTGCCAATATTAACTTTTTCGGAAGTCCGTGCACTGCTAAGGGGTTTATTCATAGTCATAATGGGGTCAACGGTAAAATTAGTTGACATAATTTATAACGGAATATCTGTGAAAAAAAAACTGCCACAAACTTTAGAGTCGACTTTCGATTTGACTATGAATATGTACCTATCTATATATAATTGCTCAGTCATACGACTTAGTTAGGGCGATCTGAAGCAGTGACAGAATTGCGTTATATATGAAATTAAAGTGCAAAATTTTCTTTTTGATGCAGAAATTCATCTAGATGGTCTAAGAAAATTTCTGCATCAAAAGAAAAAAAAATGTCGCTTATGTTATTTTAGCGGTTAGGGCGATCTGATATGTACATACATATTAAACTGCACATTCTTACATACATATATATGTAAATAATGCTGAAAAATAATTTCGGGATGCAAAATTGCCTATCTGAATTCAAAGAAATGTGATATTAAGAAACAGTCGAAAATTAATCTGAAGTGAAGCTGCTGCACAACCAGAAAACAAATGAGTACAAGTCCGTAATTAGCGAGCAGATAGCAAGAACCGGTTTTATTTTCTCCTTCGTTTTGCCAAAAAAGCCTCCGAATGATTCTCTTATGACAATTATTAATGATACTTTGCTTAACAGTATTACATGTTTTAAGTTAACAGAATTTGTGGTCAACCATTTAATTTTTTTATAAATTAAAAAAAGATTTCAGATATGATAACAAGTTTTACTACATAGGTATTTACTGTTTTGTAATTGGTTCGGTAGATAAATACAGGGAAAGCAATAAAAGGTACGCAATTAAATTGATGTTACTGGAGCTTTAATTCATATTTCTGTTGTCTAAATCAACAATCGTCTAAGTCAACTTAAGTCAGATTTTAGTTTTTTGTATTGGTTTTTATTCACTAACTTCTACTTATGTAAAGAAATACTTCAACGGAATTTTACCAATGAACTTTAATAATTTTTCAGAAAGAGCTTAAAGCATATGTGTAAATACTATGGGTGAGTGTTCCAAGTTGCATGTTGCTTTGTATTGATGTATACACAATATACGTTCTAATGTCTAATGCAAAACGTTCTATGTCACTTATTTCCTCTAGTGCTTAATTGATCTGTTATCTGCATCTGATCGCTTCTGGCAATCAATCGTTCATCTTCGTCGGCCAAAGGTAGACAGTTTTTTCATTCGTTTATTAGGGTGAAACGATTTGCAGATGCACTCCGGTAAAAGTAAGAGACCATCTAAGTGTCAAGGGTATCTACTAATAGGCATAGACCGTTTTGCAGTATCACCGACGATATACAATGCCAGTAGTATAACCCTGCTGCTTTGTTTCAGTTTGAGCATAAGAGCATTTTTTTATCCACGATATCAAGGCGTATTTAACAAACTACACTAACAAATTGTCGCCCCAACACCAACTTGTTAAATAAACCTTGATTTCGACATGAAACAAAATGGTTTTGAAAGCTAATGTAATTGCTTTTGAAAAATATTATCATTGAGCCGCAATTACCCCTTGATCTTAAAAAAATTGGCCAAAAATAGTGTTCTTCGAAAAAAAACCGTGCAAAATCCACGGGATTTAATTCAAACAAATTTTGTTTTATTTTTTTATTATACTAATATAATAGATTTTGAGACGAAATTTGAAAAAAAAAACTTTAACACATCTTTATATCCCCGAACAACAAGTGCCTTTTAGTGCTATTCAATAACTTTAATTTGAGCCATGGTAGAAGTCTCTACGCCCTTTGAGAGCCATAGTTGTGTATGGCGACAACTGCGCCACTTTTATTCATTTTGGTGTCCAGAACGTGCTGTAAATTATCGATGAGAGGGTAGAAAAAATAAAAAAAAAACATTTTTAGTATTCTTTTTTGGGTTTTAAAGCTGAAACATCAAAATATACAACGCACATTCATATTTCTTGGACGTCTTTACTTGAGTAACGTTTTTCCAAAATAACTTTTGCGCAAATTTATTGTGTAAAAGTCTCGGGATGCGCAATGATTTTGTGTGGTTTAGGCGCACTTTAAGGTTGGATGAAACTATACTAAATAGTTTTGTGATTCAGTTTTGAAAAATCTTACTTTGACCAATTAATATCCCAAGAATGCACACTTGTAGGTCAAAAGTTTAGATGAGAGAAATATTCCCCGTTTACATAGAAATGTTAATATTTTTGTTTCCGCTTAAACCAAGTTTTTGAGAGATATTGGTCTTTAAAACCATGTATTATTTCTTGGTAAATTTTTTTACTTTAAGTCCAAATCGAATGGCTTTTTCATACTACAGATGTTCAGATTTGTTAACAGATTTAATTTTTTATCCCAAGCTATCCGAAAACGCACGGGGAGCGAAAAACTTTAACACTTTGCATTTGTATGCTCTTATTTATATATCACATTTGGGAAAAAGTGCAAAAAATAAATAACAGCTTTTATAATGAATAGTTACTTCTGTTGTAAATACATAGGAAAAATTGCATTAGTTTACTCCACTCTGTATAACAACTATATACATATCTACATATCGCACTTTTGCTACAAGAGGGTCATAGTTTATCCAGAAAATTAAAATCTCGAGAAAAACGGCTACAAAGTTTTGAATTTACATACACATACTGAAATAGTAAAAATGAATACATATTAGGGGTATTCATTAATACGTAGATACCTCGTAGCCAAGCAAATATCGTAAACTTACTTAATTATGTATGGAATAGCGGCTTATTTACGCGTTGAAGAGGCCTATGTATATATTTAGATGAATATCTATATTTCTTAAGTAGCGCACTCGTGTTTAACTTAGTATAAATTTCCGAGTTTTTTTATAAATAAATAGATATCTACATGCTCAGAGAAAATACCCATTTATATGCAGTTAATTATATGTAATATGAGGTAGACTTTTATAAAAAAAATTAAATTTCGAATAAACAAAAGGAATGTAGACAAAACTGCTTGAATTAAGGCGCTTCTTTTATTCCTGCCACTAGTATTATGAAAATTTACAGAAAATAAATTTTTTGACTTAGTTTCTTATTTTGGATTGAGCTTTTTTCGACATACCTTAAATTACTTTATCAGGTATGTACATACACGCTAATGTATTATTTATTTATTTATTAAATGCATATAAATGTAATTACTGTCTCTCGTTTTGTTACCTATGAAATAATTTTCACTTTAAATAAAAAAGCATGTTCCAAACCCATTTACTTTTTATTTATTATACTGATGCAATTTTTTCATGTTAAGTTGTTGAAAAATAATAAATATCTAAATCCCGGAAAAAAATCGAAAAACTTTACATCCCTAATGGGTACTGAACGAAAAAAAAAACGTTTTAATTTTTCATATATGTTCATTCTAGGGATGTTAATCATGGTATCCCGGGATCATATAACACCGTGCGACAGGCAATTTTACACAAACAAAAATCAATACATTTGTGAAACCAGGCCAAATAGTTATAGTAAAATCGCGTGTTCAGTTTTTCTCTCTGACGCCAGGTTTTTTAAAAGGAAATTTAAAAAATATGAGTAAGTCAAAAACAGATTTAAAAAATTCTGTTCAATATATTTAAAAACCAGTATGGGTAAAAATTCTGTAGAGTTAAAACAGGTAACATATTGAAAATGCCCCCGAATAGCGTCTTTCCAACTTTATTTGCTTAAAAAATAAAATTTTGAATTTTCATAATTTTGCAGAATTTTCTTTTTCATTTGGTACCAATATTTTTATTCTACATTACACTGAATTAAAAAAAAAAAAAACAAATTGGAATTAATCTTCCGCCGTTTACCTTTTCTTCAAAATCTGGGAAAACACGCGTTGGTGCAAATAAGTCCCACGTAAAACAAAAACTGGGACAATATATCCCAAAATTATTTAAATTATGTGAAACACTCCTTTACTAATATTTTAAAACCGTATTTATTAAAATGCAAGCAGACAAAATGGCTATTGAAACCCATACTTTTTTGACACCTCTGGTCCGGCCAGATCGCCGAAATTTCTAAACATGTGCTCACAAACTTGACCAGTGGTACCAGATATAACGGAGTAAATATGTTTTGTGGTGAATTTTTATCATAAATAAAACCACATGTATTGGGACAAATCAGATACAAGCTTTCATAAATAGTAAAGCGGATAAATGATTTTGAATGAAGCTGGGACATATTCTCCCGGTAGTCGCGAAAGAGTTAAGTTACTTTATCAGATATGAACACACTAAGGAATTTTAAATGCATATAAATTTAATTAGTGTCTTTTGTTTTGTTGCTAATGAAATAATTTTCCCTTTAAATAAAAACATAGGCTTCAAACCCATTTATTTATTATTTTTTATATATGTAGTAGGAGAATTTCTCAAACAGTATTGATGATGCAATTTTTTCACGCTAAGTTGATGAAAAATAATGAATATCTAAATCCCGGGACTAATCCCGGAATTGTAATAACGATATCCAGAAAATTCCGGAAAATATCGAAAAAATTAACATCCCTAGTACATACATACATATGTATGTTAATTTATGGGAATTTACTCTTATAAATTCAGAATAAAAAGACTAATACTATGCAATACAAATAAAATAACTAATTTATTCTTATCGGTTTCCGTCTAATTTTCATTACATTGAAATCGTTGATAACGTCATCGTGGTTGATTTGCTTCAAAACGTCATTTTCGATGATCGGTAAAGCCGAAAAGTTCAG
Source organism: Rhagoletis pomonella (assembly GCF_013731165.1). Classification (NCBI taxonomy): domain Eukaryota; kingdom Metazoa; phylum Arthropoda; class Insecta; order Diptera; family Tephritidae; genus Rhagoletis; species Rhagoletis pomonella. Next base: position 71,716,976 of record NW_023458561.1, on the reverse strand, counting down.
CCTGTTTTCCGTCATGGACGTCCGAAGTCGGTTTTATTTTTGTATCAGCTTCAGTTTAGAAATGACCTCTCTGCTGAACTGAGAAATGTACATTCTAAGTGCAAATTCTACATTTGGGAAAGAATCCTTGACGTTATAATCAAACAAAAGTTTGTACATCCTATTTCTGTGCTAACAACCTCTTGATTTTTTTCATAGTCCGGTTGAAACTGCATGGAAAAATTTTTAAATTGTCTACCTCGTTAATAATTTTTTAATTTAATTTTCTTTTAGTTATTAGTTACTGTTATTTGAAAAAGAAAACGTGTATACTTTTTGATTTGATTTAATCTTTAAAAACTTATTGCTAAAAGGCGAACAGCATAACGCTAAGTCCTCCTCGTTGGCAGATCTTTCAAACAGTCTTTCAAAAGACAGTAACGAGCTTTCAAGATAGTTGACAATTGTCTTACGAAAGACTGTGGTGAGTTCAAAGACGGCTGCCAGAACTGTTCGATTATACTGATTTGATTAATATCTTATTTGAAAATTTGCTTTAAAAATTTTGCATACGATAGGCGAATGACAGAACATGGTAATGCGAGAAAGCTGTTTTATTAATTTACTTGCTTATTGGGCCATGTACCGCTACAAAACTTTAGGTGCGCTAAAATTCTCTAACACTTGCATGACAGCCACCGGTTTTAATATTTCCTTTATTTATACTTTTTATAAATTATTTATATTTGCAATTAAAAAAAAAAATAATTACGTTTCTTGTTGAAAAGCTGAATCTTGACAAACTCAAAAAGTTATATGTAGGCAGGCCGTTATACTCATAGAAAGTACCAAAGTTAACCAAAGTAACCTTTCAAATTTGTAATCACAATGACTTAGATCAAGGCTGTCGAAACTGCGGCCCGCGGGCATGGGTGCTATCAACCTAAACCCTATGGATATGCCGGTGGCACGCGTACTCCGTTTACCTGCCGCCGACTCCACGAAGCGACTTTGCTTACTAAACTAAATTAGCTATTTATTACTTAAATTACGTTGTACTACAACGTCGATTAGGGTAAACAGCGCACTAAACATGTCTTTGATTGATATATATGTACGCTTTTTCACTTTTTTATAACTTTTTTCTTTCTTAATATAATTTTTTTAATCTTTTATGTGGCGCCCCTAGGCTAGCGCCCATGTAGCCTGTGCTTAAATCCGGCCCTGGTGCGATATGTATCTTTATCATACGCAACATAAAATTTTTGTTTTCTTTTAGAAGAGCTTTGTTTTACCTGTTTATATGTATGTACATCAGAAATTAGCAAACAACTAGTTAAGTATTTACAGACCGGGAGACTACGCGAAATGGATATTATATATGTATGTATATGTATGTATATGTACTCACATATTTCTTTAAAAAAATTGAAATTTTGAACAGTTTCAGGTTAATCTAATTTAGAGAATAACAAATTAAATATTTCAAAAATGTGAAAGCGAATAACTTTTTAGTAGGAAATAATACTCGTAGTAAATGAAAATCAAGCGCACAAAATATTTTGTATTTCTGAGTGATATCGAATTCATTTTGTCACATCATCCATGGCATTAATCAGATTGCACCGCAAGCTGAGGCATTAATCGAGTTACGTTACCAATGTGATGACGGTGTATTTTTTTTATTAGTGTTTTTGATGTCGTAAAAATTGTATCTGTTGTAATTTAATTACTTTGTGGCGCACAAAGAGAAACAGAAGAAAAAAAACGCTTTCCGTTGCAAATGAAGTATTCAAACAGATCTCCGGACTTGTCAATGCACGAACTTTAAGCCAAGCAAACAAAAAGTCTACGATTAGTTTGTCGTTTTGGTGGCCATAAAAATTTTCATTGTGCTGCTGAGAAAATTTTCAACTTTGAATCGGGAGTAACAAAGCTCTAACTCCTCATAAATATTGCAGACAATATGCATTCATACTTAATTACCTGTGTACTTACATACATACATACATACATACGCATGCAACTACCTAATAAACACATTTTTGTTAAATTTTAATTTGAAATGCATTTATGAACCAGTCCTCTTTTCAAATCTCAAACGTTAGTCACGTCAAATACATCTCAAATAACCGCCGAAAGGCACTTTCTTAGTGTGAAATGTTCCTTTATTTTCAAATTGAGAAATGCATACCTGGATTCTCAACTTTTTCTCAAACGTGAGTGAAGCGGAACGAATTGGAATCCAGTTACTCTCAATAGGTCCATTCAATAACTTTTCCACAAAGTACTTGCAGCGAAAGGGTAAAAGCAAAATAGAGAATGAAAATGAGAGGAAGAGAAAATTTTCAGAAAAAGTAATTGAACACAAAATTAGTAAAAACTTAAAACTTACGCCATTTTGAAAGTTTCTGATAGTTAAGTTTTGGCGCGCGATTTTCTGTTTGGTTGGGAATATTTCCCATTCTTGTAATTTTTTGGGTTACTGAACGGATTTCCAGTAAAAGCTTGCAACTACTAGTAACAATTCGTGGCAATTTGTTTATTGCTGAATGGACCTAATGGAATATATAATGACCACTGTTGCCAATGACTGTATGTAAAAGAAAGATAAAGTTTTTATAGGATAGGAAAGTTTATTTATGCAGTTTAACATTTTATAATAATCTTTTTATACATTTGTATAACACAAATACATTTTATTTTTAACATAAAAAATTATTTCATTTCAAGCAGGCAAACTGTCGGTCACTACGTATGCAGCAGACAATTTATTTCTTTCCTGTTTAAATTTTAATGACCGGTCAGTAGACTATTATTTCGGCGGATCAGTTACAAAAAATCAATCACGAAATGATATTCTCAAAATATTTTCACTTAGATCACTAAACTAAATGCATCTCAATTCACTCGATCGAGAAGAAATTTTGCAACAGACAAATGGCGGATGACAGCGACCGCGTGGTCGAGGAGCCATTTTGCGACTGTTGTAGCCGACTACCGACCACGGTTGCCACACGACCAAAAATTTTATGGCCATAATTTATAAAAAATGTTACCTAAAAGTTACCAGGTAAAAAACAGCGTTTTATTGTACAATAAACTGTAAAAACAAACCTCGTTTATTTGCCATAAATAAGACATGGGTACAATAAGTTAAAATATTGATTTTACATAATATGTATGTATGTATGAGGCCATGAGGGCCAGAGAAGCCTATCTACAAAAAAAAATGCCAGTAATATGAGAAAGAAGGATCTATAAAAAATAAATGCGGTTTTTAACTAAAAAATTCATTGCACCTACTTGTTGCTACATATTATAGTAAAATAAAACTAAAACGGCGTGCCTGGGGCTATTACCGTTTCGATTGTCGTAATGCGTTTTAAGGTGCACCTCAACTTTTTTTTTAAATGCCAGTTAAGCTACTCTGGCGCTCAAGGCCTTACATAATAGATACATTCACATAATTACGAATATAAATATATTTTTATTCAATCTCTGTATAAAGAAGAATATAACAAAAATTAGTGAAACAAAAAACAGCACGCGTACATATTTTTGCAACGCACGCGTTTACGGGCCTTTACGCGTTGGCGACGGCGAGTACCGCAGACGATGGAACGGTGAGCTTTGCAACGACATGGGCATAGTGCAGCGAATTAAAATACAGCGGCTCCGCTGGCTTGGTCATGTCGTTCGAATGGACAGACACCGACGCTCCAGCTCTGAAAGTATTCAACTCGGAACCCGCTGGTGGTAGCAGTGAAAGAGGAACGCCCCTTGGAAAGACCAAGTGGAGAAGGACTTGGCTTGACTTGGCATTTCCAATTGGCGCCAGTTGGCAGAGCAAAGAAACGACTGGCATGCTTTATTGAACTCGGCCAAAATCGCTTAGGCGGTTACAGCGCCAAAAAAGGGGAGAAGAAGCGTTGTCTCTTAAACGGGATCTGAGCCTCAGAACAAAAAAAAATAAAAATATTTAAAAAATCGATCTACGATCACAACTATTGTTTGTATGACTGCAGGTGGAATATTTGTTCCACCACTATTTATATTTCCACGCAAGAAACGCTCAGATTTGTCGTTAAAAGGAGCGCCACCTGGATCAATATACGAATGTCACCAATCCGTTTGGGTTCAAACATACATTTTTACAATATGGTTTCGCCACTTCATAAATCACGTAAAACTATCAGCTGCTTGACCAGTATTGCTCGTCTTGGATGGTCATTCGAGTGATACAAGAAATATTGAGCTTGTCGATTTGGCTAGGGAAAATCACGTATCTATCGTATCCATCCCTTCACAAAATACAGCCGCTAGATAAAACTTTCATAGGACCTCTTATTTAAGAGTTATCTTTCGGAAGAAATACGTGTTTGGATGCGTTCGAACGGCAGAGCTTTCGATATGGCAGAGCTATATGGAAAGGCCTATTTGCGATTTAGAGTGGGGAAATCGCAATTAATGGATTTCGCACAATCGGTATATTTCCTCTGAACCGGTAAATATTTCGCGACGATGAGTTTTTAGCTGCCGATGATGTAGCATCGCATTCTTCGCCTCGAGAGTCTGAAAGCACTAATGAAGTACCAGAGGAAATACTAAATAACGAAATCATTGTAGAGTGTCCGCATCCAATAAACGATATTTGTAATGGAAATTTAAATCGTTCAGTTCTAAGCGAATCAGAAACCACGTCTAGGGTAATAACACCGATGGATGGATATCTCCGGTTGCTATAAAAAAACGAGGCTTTCCAATCGTGGCAAATGTAGTGCTTACCAAAGGGAGAATGACCTCAGTGGGTAAAACCGCGAATGTATTCCACGCGATGAAAGAACAGAATGTAGACTGCCTAGACCTATTGTAGCGGTCCTCACAAAATTTATAGATGCGACAAATTTCGCTATTTAGAGGTAAATGCAAAATCCAAGTTCGTAAAATAATCACGGGTATGTGTGAACTGCTTAAGAGTCAATTTCAAATTTATTCGGAAATTACGAATTTATTAAAGCAACTTACTTGGGCATGATTCCATGAAAGTATTTATTTATCAAACACTCGCTCAATCTGAGATTTGTTTATGTATTTTCTATTAAAAACGTTAAATTATACTGCATAATCGATTTCGATAATTCTTTTTTAAAGGAAAGGTGGCACTCAGAAGTGGTCCCATCCTAATTTGGCTTAGAACCGATTATTGGATCTTGAAGAAATTAACGGTAATCTTAAAGTTTTACATGAGAATTGAAGTCGGTTTTGTTTTTTTGCTAAAAAATTAGATACTTGTTTATTTAAACAACAGTTTTCGAGTGTCTTCTGCAAAGCGATAAATTGTTTTAGTGATGATTTCATTTGGGTTTTTTCTACAAAACCTCTGTGATTAATAGATTATAGCTTAGCGAAATTCCTACGTTTTTTTTTTTAGTTTTAATAGAACAGCCCTGTAATTAATTGTTTACTAAATACATATATAAAAATCAGTAAATCTTACCCAAAAACTAAAAACTCCAAAACATTTTAGCACATAAACTTTCGCTTGACGTTGACTTTGACTTCGGTGTGGCATGGCGTGGTCGGACAAATGTCTGACATGTAGTTTATCAACATCAATGCCAATATTGATGATTAAGTTGTTTTTGTTGTTAGCTCTGTCACAAAGACACTACATGGTTGCTTGTTGTAGTCTCGCATTTTTCCCTTTTTTTCATGGCTGCTTTCCACATTCCTATTTGTAGGTCGCAACAACAGGCAGTATGATCGTATCAGCGGCAGTAACATCATTCAACAGCTTATGTACTAACAATGTAGAAGCGACAACAATATAGCCAACGGCAATATTGAATAGAGAATCTTAAACAGTGTACGGACTTTACCACTTTATTAGTAGATCTACCAACTTTTTAGCTATATTATATTTTTTACCTTTTTTT
>NW_023458561.1:71708679-71710958 GCF_013731165.1 Rhagoletis pomonella | reverse complement strand
TTTTTTTTAATCCCAGCCAGAAAAATCATCGTAAACGAGCTCGTAACTGGATATTTTCTCGGAGAAAATCCGGCTAAAAAGTCGTTTATGATAGCCGTTTACGATTCGTTTACGACTCGTTTTCGAGTACTTTTTCGCTTGAAATTGTCGAGCGCCTACGAACAGTCGTAAACGGATCGAAAAAGCATTCGTATGCGAATATTATATATTATAAAATATTGTGGTTCAAGAAAAATTTCGAACAGAATGAAAATTTTTTCTTGTGCTGACAAATTACTATAAATTACTCTCAAAAATACTCGATCCTTAAAAGTGTCGACATCAAAGAACTCGATCCTCAAAAGTACTCGATACTTCTCAACACTAATACATTGTAGCATGATACAAATATAGTAAGGTAGAACCGCTGAGAGTCACTTTTAAAATTCTTGACGTTTCCAAACCATTTAATTTTTAAATTTACTCACAAACTCACACACACACTTTCATTTTCAATCTCAAGCAACAACAATTTCGAACAATTTCAATTTTTTATTTTCACTTTTATATGATTTTAAAATGTTGGCAAACTTCAAAAAAAAATCATGGCCGACAAATTGAGAGAACGGTTATACCTTGCTATGTTTTTATCATGCATTGTAGGACGTTTCACACGATTTGTAAATTTGTAAGAATTTGTATAATTTTTATTGTGGCCTATTGGTACAAAAATAACATGAACTACTCAATTGAAAATTTGATCGACAAATGTAAAAAATGCCCGAGTAAAATGAAGTGAATTCATGCTTTTTTGCGTTGCATGAGTATACTTACATAGGTGCTTTAAGATATGCATAACATGAACAGTCAGTCCTAATTAATGTTATCGTGGTCCATTCAAATCCAAATAAATAAAAAGTCCTCTCAGATAAAATATGTATGTATGTATATCCTATAAGCCATAGGGGGGCAAGGCCGAGGCCGAAAAGAGGGGTAAGCAGAAAGCTGAAAATTGTTAAGAATGTTGCGAACGCCATTACGAATGAAATGTCAAAAATCCCCAACGCGATCCCAAGTCTGCAAAAAAAGTTGTTTAAGGTCAAAGGTCACATAAATTGATTTTTTGCGTTTTTTCAGAATAACGAAAAGCGTTTATCATAAAAATCGGTGAGACGAAAGTGTAGATCACACAATTATCTATAAAAACTGTTATACAATTTCTCTTCCTAAGGTTACTACTTCTGACATATAGCGATTCAAAATTGTAGTAACAGGTGTGTACTCCATAAATAATACGCAAATCACAAATTTGTATAGAATGTATCTCTACTTTGTAGTATGTATCTCTACTTAAATGCTCAAAACTTCTACGTTTACTTATTATTCAATTTAGATGAGCAGGGCCTTATTGTATTAATGAAGGTTTTTGCTTTGACGTGCAAAGAATCCTAAAGTTAACAGGTTCTTTTATGTTGATATTTTTACCGAAAGTAACTTTTTTATAATTATGCAAAATTGTCGATAAATCAGTGATTAGCTCCTAAACTACTAATCCCTTTGGAAAATATCGTCCATGCAGAAGATAGTAAATTTAATGTGCTTCACTACTGTAGAAATAAATTTGAGATCCGCCAGCTATATAAATGAAGGTAGGCAATTAAATGACGGCACTTTTTCACATCCCTAAAATTCAGATTCAGTGGACAATTTTCCATGAGAAGTGATGGTGTAGTGTCACAGGTGGGATTTATTGTAGACTAATGTAATTATAAATTAGATAAATAGTTTTCTCTAATTACTTGTAATTCACACCGCTTTCATCGCCTCCAATGGTACTATTTTTATTTCATGCAATATTATTTAGTCAAATAGGACTACAATAACTCGTGGAGTAGGCCTACCGGGGAAACCACGTTAAAAAAACGCGCCAAACACACTTCCCCACAAGTACAGTGTAAATTGCGCATATTACGGAAAACACAATTTTTTGAAACGCGATATCTCAGAAATGGTAATTCTTAGGCAGGGATGGGCGTTTTTGAATGAATTTTTATTCAAATAAAAAATAAAATTTTATTCATAATTTTTATAATTTTGAATGACGAATGAATTTTTATTCTTTATTCAAGCACTTTAGAATAATGAATAAATTTTTATTCTTTATTCAAACATTTTCGAATGATGAATAAATTTTTATTCTTCATTCAAGTAATTTCGAATAATGAATAAATTTTTATTCTTCATTCAAGTAATTTCGAATAATGAATAAATTTTTATTCTTCATTCAAGTAATTTCGAAT
>NW_023458561.1:71704377-71708579 GCF_013731165.1 Rhagoletis pomonella | reverse complement strand
TTTTTTTACCAACAAAGGCTAAAAATCTACCTACATATATTTTGCTGAAAGAAAGTAAGATGATTTGAATGCACATATCGCACACCGTCTTCAAAAGAGTCACAACTCAAAATAATACGTTTGTCAGAAAATGCGAAAAACTATTTCTTAGCACAAGATAATCATATAGGCAAGGGCGACTTTACCTTAGGCTTTTTTTAACAAATTTTAACAAAAATTTGCTCCAGCTTTTGCTGAAAGGTAAATAACAGCTCTGTGTAAATTTTTAGCGCATAACCTCAAAAATGCCAGATTTTGAGTTGTGACTCCTTTGTCATCGAGCTCACCTTAAATAAAAATGAAAAGTTAACTTTGAGGGAGAATAATTACACTGGTTTACAGCAAAAATGTTCAATGAATGACACTATCCAATTCCTATAGAGAATTGCTCCGTGATTCCGAAAATCGACATTCTTTTTTTTCTATAGATAACTTTTCAAGATATTTGTAATTTACCGTTATTCAGCTTAAAAACAGAGTGGTTTCACTTAATAACGTATATCTTACAAAATAATTGAATAATTGTAATACGAGATACGGGAAATGAAATCTAATAAAATTCTCCATAAACGGTATATACATACATCACTTATCGATAGCCCGATATTTTCTGGGGAATTAATTAATCATTTCTGACACCTCCCAGCATAAAACACGAAGTTAAAATTGGATCAAATTAGGCGATGGGAATCGCTTACCAGTTCGCTTCAAGAAGGCATTATTTTAACATGATCATGTCATTGGCGGTAAGCCCTTACCCGCAGCATTACCTTCGAATGAAGGGAGAACGCATGGATAAACAGACTCCAGAGAAACGAACAAAGAATGCCTTGCGGAGAAACTACAATAGAAAGCCTAGATATATTAAATTTAAAACAGAAAATACAGATTAAAATTTTTATAAAATAATTTTTATATATACATATGTACTAGAGATGTTGCGGATGTGGAATTTTAACATCCGCGGATGCGCATGCGAATGCGGATGACAAGTATTTAAAAAAAAAAACAATTAGAATGTAGCATAATAGTACTTCTAGTACTAGTACTTCACTTCATTGACTGACTGACTTCAACTTCGGTGTAAATTAAACAAAGCAAAACGTGATGGAAAGAAGAAAGTACAGAAAGTAACGGTAGAAAAGAATTTCAGCTGACTATGGTGAAGCATTCTACTTAGCATTCCCCGTAATGAATAAAAGCAGCGAAATTAATAAAATATTGTAGAACATTCTGCTATGCATTACCGGCAATGCCTAAAAGAAGCGAAAAAATTAGAAGACATTATAAGGCAATCCGTTGTAGAACCACCACGTTACCACTAAAAGCGATTACCGTTTTTTTGCTGGGGCTCTTGCTTTCGAAGCGAACACTCTACTAAATCAGGTGCACGTGGCGTATGAGTAATACTCTTTTCTGCTCATATTTCATACAAAAAAATCCTTGCGCATTTTCATTTGACCAGTCGGTTATTTTTTATCAATTGATATTTTTTTTCTGCAAGGTATGTACATGTGGGGTATTCCACCGTTACGGGTGGCACATTTGTGCAGTAAAAAATTTTCTTTATTTTTTAAATTTAAGTATAAAGTACTCAACAATTCTACATTTTGATAAAGCTACACCTGATTCACTTTTATATAGTTATTACCAAAAAAATCGGAGTTTTTTCTACCAAAAACTACAACAAAAACTATTGCTTTATTATAAAAAAGAAATCCGAAATTCCTCTGTCACGACTGGGATACGTAGGAATTTTTTAGTTGGAAAGGACCTTTTAGTGTGGTCCATTTTAAAGATTAGTTATTAAAAAAATTAAGAAGCCAAGACAGGTTCAACTAACTGACTTTTATCTTAGGATAGTCATATTAAAACTCACGATATACTGCAGCACTCAAAATTGGTTTTAGAGGACAATTATGACACCCATACAAATGTATAAAAAAAATGTGTGAGAGCATGAACCGCCGGATGCGCGGTGCATCCGATTGCAATGAAATATGGGTTATATGCTCCGAGTATGACTATAGAGCAAAACTGAATACATGGTAGTTTTTGTTAAATATTTGCAAGGTTTTTAAGTTAAATTGTTTTTTGTTAATTCGGATAAAAAATACAGATCATGCTTTAACCAAAACAATATAAATCAAACTTTCAATCTTTATACAGAGCTAAGAAAAACTCAAACAATGTTCATGAAAATTTTTAAGTGTTTCCATTGGTTTATTCTCAGATACGATCCCACAGAGCGAGACCGTGCTTTGGAAGAAACATACTGTTACGATTATCCTTGACTACTTGACGGATTTACCAAAATGCCTACGGTTCATATCGCTGGATCGTTAAATAAACGCTCAAGATGACAGTACAATTAACATTTTAAACTCATAAGAATTAGACAGATAATGACGATTCTACCGCCAACGTGTAGCTTAAAAAAAACTAAATGCGAATTAACATGTAAACATGCATTTTTATATGTAGTTTTTTTTTACGAGGAGGAAGCATTTGGACTTTAACCCAAACTAATCTTCCTACTGTCTAAGTAGCGATCCCCCGACACCATCGTCAAGTATTTCGTCGGGAAGCGGTTTAAGCACTACGCTCGCCACGTTCGTTTCAGTCGGCTGTACTCATGCCTGGGCTACACCTAGTACGTTTTGTCACGTCTTATTATAAGAGAAAGGCCTTTTCAGACTATTTATTTATCTCTTAGGTACAAATACAACTTATAGTTTCGCACTTATCAACAGCAAGAACAAATAATTTAAAATTATGGCATGCCTTATAGCTACGGTGACCATATTGCTGTGAACAAAAATCGGGACATTTCTGAAGCATCATAAAATTTTAATATACAGTTTTATTTAAAACCAAAAAAAAGAGAGAAAAAACTTGAAAAATTATCGCAAAAATGTATACATACAATATATACATCTTATGTTTTCCATATCCATGAATTTTTGGGGAAATTAGTATTATTTTTTATAAAACCAAATTCAGGTTAGTATCGTTTGATTTAAGAAAATAACAAACTTAAAAAATAATTATAAAAACCCTAAAAAAAAAGAAGACTGATTGACTGAAATATATCGTGAGAACATGGAAAATAAGAATGCTGGGTATATTTAAGGCTCCCTTATACTCTATGTTTTTTGTGATAACGAAAGTGCTGCCACCAGTGTTGCCTGCCGTTGTGCGATTAAAGGGGCACTTTCACCCTTTTTAAGCACCAATACCCTTTGACCCAATTTTTTGAAAGTTGCGATGTTTTGACCCTTTTCCAAAATTATGTGCGACGCTTGTCCCTTCTCAGGCATTTTTTTAACTAAATGTTAAAAGAACCATGCTAATAAAAAATATTTTTTACTGTAAGTACGAAAAAGTGATTTAAAACTTTTAAAGGAAATGCAAACCGATTTCTGTGTATGTTTGCAAATCTGTTGTTTGTAAAGCTAGTCCCGCTGTTCTACTTTATAATAAAATAAATTTGATTTTGACTTTCGTTTTCAGATTTATTCTTTTACTAGTAAAGAAAAGCAAAAATAATATGGCGCCCTTTTTCGTCATTTACCCCTTTTTGCGACTTTGTGAAAATTCTCGACGGCAACACTGGCTGCCCGGTTTGTCAGAAAAATGGTTTTAAGGCCAGAGTACAGGGAGACTCCTATACAATTAATAAAAAACCCTGATTAATCTTTACTTCCTATTTACTTTTTTAATTTATTAAAATATTGATGTTACTTACATTTATTTCGTCCAATTTATTTTGTTATGATTTTATGATAGGAAATGAGTTCCGGATTTTATCTACACAAGTCGTAAAAATTGGTATTCCCACTTTTATTTGAAAATTTTCAAGCTAATTCCGCAGACTGAAAATATTGTCGCAGAGAACCAGGATTTTTTTCAAAGAATAAAGGATTAAAATATCACCTGTTAAGACCTATACAATTTTCGTGTCAAACATTTTGTGTGCGTACATATATCGATTATACCACCACTGCAAAAAGTCGATTATACCACCACTGCAAAATATATGTATAGAATGAAATGATAAAAAATTTTATTTTAAAGGATTGCTGCTTGATCCAGTAGAGAGGGTCGGCATGGAAACTAGTCCTTTCCATTCGCCCTACAGTACGGCTCAAGATCTAGATCCT
>NW_023458561.1:71698230-71704367 GCF_013731165.1 Rhagoletis pomonella | reverse complement strand
TCCAGTAGAGAGGGTCGGCATGGAAACTAGTCCTTTCCATTCGCCCTACAGTACGGCTCAAGATCTAGATCCTTTCAGACCACTTGTATAACGGGAATATTTAAAGATAGATTGGCTCGGAAACTAGTACTTTCCGACTGATCACAAATTACTTTATAGCCTTTACATATGACCACAAAGCCTGAAGTGAAGTTGCGACTTGGAATAAAGTCCACAGCAATGGTACAGGAAGTGCGGCTCTGGAACTCGTCCTTTCGGGCCGCCCACCTAAACAGTACCCAACATTCGGGCTGCTCGGGATCCCGTCCATTCCGACAGCCACGGTCACACTTATAATTTAATTTAATATAATTAATAAAATTACCTTGTTTAAATGTATATATATTTGTACAGGATAAATGTTAGGATAGTCCTCTCAAAAAAATGTGTAAGAACAAAATATGTAGTGAAATAAGAATATTGTTTTCATGTATGATTGTGGATCCTGTGATGTAATGTATGCATATATCAATATAAAAACTATAAACCCAAAATTGTACCAAATAAAATAGTAAGCAAATATTGTAAATTTTCAGACTTGTTATAGGCCTTTAAAGGCTGTCAATAAATGAATAAATAAATAAAAATATATACATAGATGTAGATACATACAGTATTGGACATATCTATAGCACCCCCCTTTCAAAGCGATATTGTTTGCCACTTATGCTTAATTATTTGTTTCTAAGAATTTTCAATTAAAATACAGTTCATTTTCCAACAAATCCCATATAAACCAATGTTTTAAACTTTTTAAAAGGCCGCAAAAAAGTGCAACAAACTTTCCCTTATATTTCAAACTTTTTTCTCAGAAGCTCTAGAATTCTAAAAAATCAACGGTAATTTTGAGCCACTTGAAACTTGCACATTATTAGACTAAAATTGAATGGGCTATAAAACTGTGTATTCAAAAAAATTCTACCGCTTCTGAGAAAAAAGTTTGATATTTGGGTGAAAATTTGTTGCACTTTTTTGCGGTCTTTTAAAAAGTTTTAAAGTTGAGTTTATGTGAGTTTTGTGAGAGAATGAACTGTATTTTAATTGAAAAGTCTTAAAAACAAATAAATAAACATGAGTGGCAAACAATATCACTTTGAAATGGGGGTGCTATTGTATTGGCCAATACTGTATGTATGCATACATGTGTATGAAAGTGTATATGTATGTAGGTGCCGAAGTAGCTACCGGATGCATTTTACAGATGTTTTCATAAAATTTATTATTGTTTATTACTGTTCATTAGATATGTACATACATATGTATGTAAACACATACATGCATATACATACATACATATTTATAAACTTTTTCCTAATTTTTCATTATAGTGATACTGGCTTCAGCATAATACATAGCTGTTACTTGGCAACACGTTCAAGACGCTGGATCGCCTTGGAATGCTAAACGTTAATACCAAATAACTGATAAGCGCCCGTCCAATCCAGAAATACTACTAGTACAACGCACAAGCATGCATAAGTACGTACCAGTGATCGGACTTATACCACATTGTGGTAGATCTGCCGCTTTTTTGAGCATCTACCACATCTACCACTCAGGGTCTGAAATCTACCACATATTCGCGTTTTTGAGTAGTTTTATTTTTGCTTGACATAATTTTCTTAATTTTACACGATATGGTAACAAGAATGATATAATAAAAGATTCCGCATTCCCGGCGACCCTGAAATTTCTCAAGTAAAAGTAAACAAAGCCTCCCATAAAACAAACTGTAAAATAGTAAATTTTCTCAATAATCAATTTTTCGACAGGAAACGTGATTTTATTGTGTGAAATTGCAGAATATATGATTTGTAAAAGGAATTAATAGCGAAAATGTTAAAAAACGGTGATTTTGGTAAAAGTATTAGCAAATTTAAGTGCATCTCAAGTTTCTGAGGCGTTGTTTACATTTAGTTGAGAATTGTCAAAATCGGTAAATCCCAATTAGCTGTTTCTGGAACGTGCCAGATTTGTTCGCCACTTCGTGATGTGATAAAAAGAAAAGCTGGTAGCATTCCCTCCGCAAGGTTGCAATAATCTCCTAAAATATGTTCGAAAAATATCTTAATATGGAAGGAACTGCTTTACACTGTGAAGGAGAAAAATTGCCAAAACTCAACGCAATTTTTAGCAACTTCAATTTTGCATTTTATTATACTACAATTAAATTTTTTTAGAGTCTAATTAAAAAGTTTGCCATTTAGGTGAAACCTTCAGAATTTTTTTTAATTCTTGTACAAAGTTTGATCCAAACCCAGAGATCTAGTACCACATTTTTTTGAAATCTACCACATCTTTTCCCAGATTCTACCACACAGAATTTTTTTGAAGTCCCATCACTGGTATGTACACACATAAATACATATTATGTACTTATGTACATATGTACATACATACATATATGAATTTCACAGAGCTTTACGTTATCACTTTGAAATGTAGAAATGAAAAATAATTGCGCGAAACGCGATAAAAACACCTAAACAAAACAAATAAATAAAAACTGTATAAGTAACGAATGAGGAAAAATAAATAGAACGAAATTATAAGTATACATAAATATATTCGCACGTCGTTGAATTCATGTACATACCCTGTGGGTAAAATCTCTAATTCTGAACTAGTGCGCTTCTAGTACACTTAGACCCACTACTGGTTCGCGATAAATCTCATTTGCATGCAAACAACCAGGGAATTTAAAACGGCTATGCCCTAGGAAGTGGAAATTGTCCCCCGCGGCATTCCTTTTTGTATGTAGTTCCGAACCAGTTGTAAATTCGTCAACTAAGATGTCAAAGTAATTGGTTTTTTTTTTTTGTTTAAGTGGACTTCTAGCTAGCGAAATGTACAGTTGTTCACAAAATAATAGGAGTGCGATATTTTGACCAGTTTTGGCTATTTGTCTTTTGTTTTTTTTAATGTTTATTATTTTTCTATAAAATTTTCACCCAAATTTCAAATTTTTAATTCTAGTGCAATGAAGTGTAAGTTTCATGTTGCTGAAAAATTCCGTTGATTTTCGGCACTTTTTTTCTGGCAGTGTCCTCCATATAAAAGAAAATTGTCGAACGTATGTTTGTTTGAAAAAAACGTGAAACTCCTTCAACCAAAAAATATCTAAAAAATCAATGGGATTTTTTAAAAACTTAAAGCTTTCACTTTATATATGGGCTACAAAATTGCATACCACAATTTTTTCTAAAGATTCTTATTAAAAAGTTTGAAGCTTGGCTATCTAAATTTTTCTTAATTTTTGTGCAAAGTTTGACTTTTATAAAAGAATAATAAACAATAAATAAACAAAAGACAAGTAGTCGAAACTGTTAAAAATATCGCACACCTATTATTTTGTGGACAACTGTAGTTCTACCAAGTAAAATAAAAAAAAGTCTTTTAAAAATATCACATGTCGCTGCTTTTGAACTGGAGGAGATCTAGTTGCTATCGGACTGGTTCGTTTTTGGCGATAAAGATCTAGTACGGAACTAGAAATTGAGTTCACTAGTTCCGGGTTTCCCTGCAGCGAAGAGTGTATATATGTATAAATGTATATGTGAGAATCAGTGTGAGTGAACAAAGTAGGTTTGAAAAGATATTCAATTAAACCGACACACAGTACGAAGAAGAGACAACAACGCGATAAACACAAAGGCACTCCGCCGTCAGTAGCACAAACAAGCCAACACATCGCAACCAATTAGCGGGAGCTAGTAACTTTTCTGTGCCGCGAAGTGAAGTGAAAAACTGAAGATAATTTATTGAATTTAATATAATTTTTGTAATTTATGAAAGCGAAATGATTTCTAATGCGGGATAATGAAGCGAAAAACAAGTCAAGTTCGGCCCTAAACCCCTCGAATACTTTTTGAACATCAATACAATCATATATATATATATATGTATACAAGTGTACAAACATAAATGAAATTGGTAACAAGAACGAAATAATACCAATAAAATGTCCGCAACAGCGGGATTATTAGTGGCCGCCATCTCCAAAATCTCTCCAACGCGAGACGCCACTTTGCCGACGTCACAGCAGAAACGTTCCAGCATCATCACTTCTGATCCTAGCAGAGCACAGGTGAACGGCATCACAGAGCTCAGCTGTCGTATCAGTCGCAGCAGCTCTCAACAGAATCTCGAAACAGATAGTGGAAAGAGTTCGTGTAGCCCTGGGTTACTCGACTACAGCTACGAAAACGGTACAGGTGTGGAGGCTAACGGTGCTGCTCCTAGCGGCGCTAACACAAGAGGCGGATTAGCTGAAGGCACTTTGAGAGAGAAGCGATTGTGTGCAACAAATTCTAACAGTGAAGCCGCCGCTTCCGACAGCATGAGTACCGTTAGCTCCATTGGTATCGGCACTGGAATTAGTTGCAACGCAGAAGAAGAAATGCGTCAAAAACTGCGATTCGATCGCCTGCACAAATTCCGCCTGATTCTGCTAGCATTAGATCGACAGAGAGATCCACATCGACTGTTGCGAGAGCGCCTGAGGTGAGTAAAATTTTCTCTTAATTGATATTTTCGTATTTTTACATATCGTCACTTGAAATGCAAAAGGCCGGAAGTAACAATAATTTTGTTTGTGCATAAAACTATGTGGAATGCAGATCGATGAAATGCACAACAATCAATCAAGTGAATTTTAGACTTTTTGTTAGCTACGACCTTTTGCATTTCAGGTGACGATATGTACCAATGGATGTACATGTGCACACATGTATGTATATATGTATGCAGGTAGCTTATACCTACGGTGACCATCCGTCCTGTATTATACGGGACAGTCCCCATTTTTGACCCATTGTTCTGGTAATTTATTTATTTTATACGGGACGCCAAAGGTTCTGTATTTCTTTTAATGTCCTGTATTTGCCCCGTATTCGGTGTTCCGACGCCTTAAGAGCTCATTAAAATGGCATACCTATGAACGAGTTTTAAGTGATGTTGGTATATGATCGTAATTTTCTTTATCGAATCCTCGAATCGAGGAATGCATACACTGGCCAAAATAGAAACTAGGACTCGACAGTTTAGTAAGTTTTGGCTATTTTTCCTTAGTTTATTTAATGTTTATTATTTTTTTATGAAAGTAAAGCTCTTTTCCTAAAAAAACCATATAATACCAAATTTCCAAACTTTTCAACTAGAAAAAAATTTGGTTTGCAGTTTTGTAACTCATTAAAATTGAGTATAATAAAGGCGAGTGGAAAGTGCTGCTCATTTGCTTCTCTTTCAAAAAATGTCGAACATACTTTGTATGAAAAAAATGCGTAACACCGTCAACAAACAAAAATTGCCATAATTGCACTTTATTATACTAAAATTTAACGAACTTTTTTAACAAATTTTACGGGGTAAAAATCTCGAGAAAATTGTCCTACAAATTTGTGATGTTACTATTTATAAGGATACTGTTTCAGGGAAAACAGTGTGGAAAAAATTTTAAAAATTATTTTTTGTCCCGTATTCGGCTCCCATAAATATGGTTACCGTACTTATGCCACATAAAACACATCTATAGATATTTCGGAGCCGTAACTTCAAAACCTTAGATTTTACAAGGAAGTGTTCATATACATACATTTACATATGTACATTACGATAAGCATAGGCTTGCAAGTGACATGATTTTTAATTGTATTTGTTCGGCGCATTCTTAGATTACCCAAAAGCTGTGAAGTAACTACAAAAACAAGCACATTGGCACCATCATAGGTTATTTTTTTAGTCCTAAAAATATTAATAAATATGTGTAAACTAAATGGTTCCATTTGAAAAGACAATCTTAACTAATAGCAAAATATTAATTTAGTTTAGTAAAAAGAGTCGAGTACTGACCTTACATTTTATTGGCATGTTTTCATACAAATAGACGAATATTAACAGGAAATATGACTGCTTTTTTCTTACCACGAAACTATGTAAAACAGGTGTATAAAAAATTGAAAAATTTAAAATGTGAACTATGTAAATACATATCGTCGCCCTTATGCCAGATATATGAATGTGCAAATTTACCAATTTTAATTATTGGATTGCCTTGATTAACCCTTGGATGTTCTATGTTAAACCCATACCCAGAATAC
>NW_023458561.1:71689777-71698130 GCF_013731165.1 Rhagoletis pomonella | reverse complement strand
GTATTCTGGGTATGGGTTTAACATAGAACATCCAAGGGTTAATCAAGTCAATCCAATAATTAAAATTGGTAAATTTGCACATTCATATTTCTGGCATAAGGGCGACGATATGTATTTACACATTTTAAATTTTTCAATTTTTTATACACCTGTTTTACATAGTTTAGTGGTAAGAAAAAAGCAGTCATATTTCCTGTTAATATTCGTCTATTTGTATGAAAACAAGTCAATAAAATGTAAGGTCAGTACTCCACTCTTTTTACTAAACTAAATTAATATTTTGCTATTAGTTAAGATTGTATTTTCAAATGGAACCATTTAGTTTACACATATTTATTAATATTTTTAGGACTAAAAAAATAACCTATGATGGTGCCAATGTGCTTGTTTTTGTAGTTATTTTACAGCTTTTGGGTAATCTAAAAAATACACCGAACAAATACAATTGAAAATCATGTCACTTGCAAGCCAATGCTTATCGTAATGTACATATGTAAATGTATATGTACACTTCCGTGTAAAATCTAAGGTTTTGAAGTTACGGCTCCGAAATATCTATAGATGTGTTTTATGTGGCATAAGTACGATAACCATATTTATGAGAGCCGAATACGGGACAAAAAATAATTTTTGAAATTTTTTCCACACTGTTTTCCCTGAAACAGTATCCTTATAAATAGTAACATCACAAATTTGTAGGGTAATTTTCTCGAGATTTTTACCCCGTAAAATTTGTTAAAAAAGTTCGTTAAATTTTAGTATAATAAAGTGCAATTATGGCAATTTTTGTTTGTTGACGGTGTTACGCTTTTTTTTCATACAAAGTATGGTCGACCTTTTTTTGAAAGAGAAGCAAATGAGCAGCACTTTCCACTCGCCTTTATTATACTCAATTTTAATGAGTTACAAAGCTGCAAACCAAATTTTTTTCTAGAGATTCTAATTGAAAAGTTTGAAATTTCGGTGAAACATTGCAGAATTAATTTTTATAGTTTTTTGCATAAAGTTTGAAATTTGGTATTATATGATTTTTAGGAAAAGAACTTTACTTTCATAAAAAAAAATAATAAACTTTAAATAATCTAAGAAAAAATAGCCAAAACTTACTAAACTGACTAGTCCTAGTTTCTATTTTGGCCTCTGTATGTATTCCTCGATTCGAGGATTCGATAAAGAAAATTACGATCATATACCAACATCACTTAAAACTCGTTCATAGGTATGCAATTTTAACGAGCTCTTAAGGCGTCGGAACACCGAATATGGGGCAAATACAGGACATTAAAAGAAATACAGAACATTTGGCGTCCCGTATAAAATAAATAAATTACCAGAACAATGGGTCAAAAAAGAGGACTGTCCCGTATAATACAGGACGGATGGTCACCGTAGGTATAAGCTACCTGCATACATACATATATACATGTGTGCACATGTACATCCATCCATTGGTACATATCGTCACCTGAAATGCAAAAGGTCGTAGCTAGCAAAAAATCCAAAATTCACTTGATTGATTGTTGTGCATTTCATCGATCTGCATTCCACATAGTTTTATGCACAAACAAAATTATTGTTACTTCCGGCCTTTTGCATTTCAAGTGACGATATGTAAAAATACGAAAATATCAATTAAGAGAAAATGTTACTCACCTGAGACGCTCTCGCAACAGTCGATGTGGATCTCTCTGTCGATCTAATGCTAGCAGAATCAGGCGGAATTTGTGCAGGCGATCGAATCGCAGTTTTTGACGCATTTCTTCTTCTGCGTTGCAACTAATTCCAGTGCCGATACCAATGGAGCTAACGGTACTCATGCTGTCGGAAGCGGCGGCTTCACTATTAGAATTTGTTGCACACAATCGCTTCTCTCTCAAAGTGCCTTCAGCTAATCCGCCTCTTGCGTTAGCGGCGCTATGAGCAGCACCGTTATCCCCCACACCTGTACCGTTTTCGTAGCTGTAGTCGAGTAACCCAGGGCTACACGAACTCTTTCCACTATCTGTTTCGAGATTCTGTTGAGAGCTGCTGCGACTGATACGACAGCTGAGCTCTGTGATGCCGTTCACCTGTGCTCTGCTAGGATCAAAAGTGATGATGCTGGAACGTTTCTGCTGTGACGTCGGCAAAGTGGCGTCTCGCGTTGGAGAGATTTTGGAGATGGCGGCCACTAATAATCCCGCTGTTGCGGACATTTTATTGGTATTATTCCGTTCTTGTTAACAATTTCATTTATGTTTGTACACTTGTATATGCATAGATACATACACATATATATATATGATTGTATTGATGTTCAAAAAGTTATCGCGGGGTTTCGGGGCGCATCGACCGAACTTGACTTGTTTTTCGCTTCATTATCCCGCATTAGAAATCATTTCGCTTTCATAAATTACAAAAATTATATTAAATTGAATAAATGTCTTCAGTTTTTCACTTCACTTCGCGGCACAGAAAAGTTACTAGCTCCCGCTAATTGGTTGCGATGTGTTGGCTAGATATGTATGTACATGTTCGTACCTGTTGTTTGTGCTACTGACGGCGGAGTGCCTTTGTGTTTATCGCGTTGTTGTCTCTTCTTCGTACTGTGTGTCGATTTAATTGAATATCTTTTTCAAACCTACTTTATACACTCACACTGATTCTCACATATACATATACACATACATATATACACTCTTCGCTGCTGGGAAACCCGGAACTAGTGAACTCAATTTCTAGTTCCGTACTATATCTTTATCGCCAAAAACGAACCAGTCCGATAGTAACTAGATCTCCACCAGTTCAAAAGCAGCGACATGTGATACTTTTAAAAGGTTTTTTTTATTTTACTTTTTAGAACTACAGTTGTCCAAAAAATAATAGGAGTGCGATATTTTTAACAGTTTCGACTACTTGTCTTTTGTTTATTTATTGTTTATTATTCTCTTATAAAAGTCAAACTTTGTACAAAAATTTAAAAAAAAAAATTGCAAATTTTTACCCAAATTTCAAACTTTTTAATCAGAATCTTTAGAAAAAACTGTGGTATGCAATTTTGTAGCCCATATATAAAGTGAAGCTTTAAGTTTTTAAAAAATCCCATTGATTTTTTAGATATTTTTTGGTTGAAGTCGTTTCACGTTTTTTTTTTCAAACAAAGTACGTTCGACAATTTTCTTTTATATGGAGGACACTGCCAGAAAAAAAGTGCCAAAAATCAACGGAATTTTTCAGCAGCATGAAACTTACACTTCATTGCACTAGAATTAAATGGGCTACAAAACTGCATACCAAAAGATTTTGATTAAAAAATTTGAAATTTGGCTAAACTTATATAGAAAAATAAACATTTAAAAAAAAAGAAGAAAAATAGCCAAAACTGGTCAAAATATCGCACTCCTATTATTTTGTGAACAACTGTACATTTCGCTAGCTAGAAGTCCACTTAAAAAAAACAAAAATTACTTTGACATCTTAGTTGACGAATTTACAACTGGTTCGGAACTATACGGGCCAATTTTCACTTCCTAGGGCATCGCCGTGTTAAATTCCCTAGTTGTTTGCATTCAAATGAGATTTATCGCGAACCAGTAGTGGGTCTAAATGTACTAGAAGCGCACTAGTTCAGAATTAGAGATTTTACCAACAGGGTATGTACATGAATTCAACGACGTGCGAATATATTTATGTATACTTATAATTTCATTCTATTTATTTTTCCTCATTCGTTACTTATACAATTTTTACTTATTTGTTTTGTTTAGGTGTTTTTATCGCGTTTCGCGCAATTGTTTTTCATTTCTACATTTCTAAGTGATAACGTAAAGCTCGGTGAAATTCATACATATATGTATGTATGTACATATGTACATAAGTACGTACTATGTATTTATGTGTTGTACATACCAGTGATGGGACTTCAAAAAAATTCTGTGTGGTAGTATCTGGGAAAAAAATGTGGTAGATTTCAAAAAAATGTGGTACCAGATCTCTGGGTTTGGATCAAACTTTGTACAAAAATTAGAAAAATTCAGCAAGGTTTCACCTAAATGGCAAACTTTTAATCAGACTCTAAAAAAATTTAATTTAAGTATAATAAAATGCAAGATTGATGTTGCTAAAAGTTGCGTTGAGTTTTGGCAATTTTTTTCCTTCACAGTGTAAAGCAGTTCCTTCCATATTAAGATATTTTTCGCACATATTTTAGGATATTTTTGCAACCTCACGGAGGGAATGCTACCAGCTTTTCTTTTTATCACATCACGAAGTAGCGAACAAATCTGGCACGCTCCAGAAACAGCTAATTGGGATTTGCCGATTTTGACAATTCCCAAGTAAAAGTAAACAACGCTTCAGAAACTTTAGATGCACTTAAATTTGCTAATACTTTTACCAAGATCACCGTTTTTTGACATTTTCGCTATTAATTCCTTTTACAAATCATATATTTCGCAATTTGACACAATAAAACCGCGTTTCCTGTCGAAAAATTGATTATTGAGAAAATTTACTATTTTACAGTTTGTTTTATGGGAGGCTTTGTTTACTTTTACTTGAGAAATTTCAGGGTCGCCGGGAATGCGGAATCTTTTATTATATCATTCTTGTTACCATATCGTGTAGAATTAAGAAAATTATGTGAAGCAAAAATAAAACTACTCAAAAACGCGAATATGTGGTAGATTTCAGACCCTGAGTGGTAGATGCTCAAAAAAGCGGCAGATCTACCACAGTGTGTGGTAGAAGTCCGATCACTGGTACGTACTTATTTATGCATGCATGTGCGTTGTACTCGTTGTATTTCGGGATTGGACGGGCGCTTATCAGTTATTTGGTATTAACGTTTAGCATTCCAAGGCGATCCAGCGTCTTGAACACGTTGCCAAGTAACAGCTACATATGTATTATGCTGAAGCCAGTATCACTATAATGAAAGATGAGGAAAAAGTTTATAAATATGTATGTATGTACATATGTAATAAACAGTAATATACAAAACATTGATAGATATAACCAATAATAAATTTTATGAAAACATCTGTAAAATGCATCCGGTAGCTACTTCTGCACATACATACATATACACATTCATACACATGTATGCATACATATGTATCTACATCTATGTATATACTATGTACGTACACAAAATGTTTGACACGAACATTGTATAGGTCTTAACAGGTGATATTTTAATCCCTTATTCTTTGAAAAGAATCCTGGTTCTCTGCGACAATATTTTCAGTCTGCGGAGTGAGCTTGAAAATTTTCAAATAAAAGTGGGAATACCAATTTTTACGACTTGTGTAGATAAAATCCGGAACTCATTTCCTATCATAAAATCATAACAAAATAAATTGGACGAAATAAAAGCAAGTAACATCAATATTTTAATAAATTAAAAAATTAAATAGGAAGTAAAGATTAATCAGGGTTTTTCATTAATTGTATAGGAGTCTCCCTGTACTCTGGCCTTAAAACCATTTTTCTGACAAACGTGGCAGCCAGTGTTGCCGTCGAGAATTTTCACAAAGTCGCAAAAAGGGCACAAAATGACGTAAAAGGCCACCATATTATTTTTGCTTTTCTTTACTAGTAAAAGAAAAAATCTGAAAACCAAAGTCAAAATCAAATTTACTTTATTATAAAGTAAAATAGTGGGACTAGCTTTACACAAAACAGATTTGCTAACATACACAGAAATCGGTTTGCATTTCCTTTAAAAGTTTTAAATCACTTTTTCGTACTTACAGTAGGAAATATTTTTTATCAGCATGGTTCTGTTAACATTTCCTTAAAAAATCCCTGAGAAGGGACAAGGGTATTGGTGCTTAAAAAGGGTCAAAGTGCCCCTTTAGTCGCACAACAGCAGGCAACACTGGTGGCAGCACTTTCGTTATCACAAAAAACATAGAGTATAAGGGAGCCTTAAATATACCCAGCATCCTTATTTTCCATGTTCTCACGCTATATTTCAGTCAATCAGTCTTCCTCTTTTTTGGGTTTTTATAACTATTTTTTAAGTTTTTTATTTTCTTAAATCAAACGATACTAACCTGAATTTGGTTTTATAAAAAATTATACTAATTTCCCCAAAAATTCATGGATATGGAAAACATAAGATGTATATATTGTATGTATACATTTTTGCGATCGTTTTTAAAGTTTTTTCTCTCTTTTTTTTTGTTTTAAATAAAACTGTATATTAAAATTTTATGATGCTTCAGAAATGTCCCGATTTTTGTTCACAGCAATATGGTCACCGTAGCTATAAGGCATGCCATAATTTTAAATTATTTGTTCTTACTGTTTATAAGTACGAAACTATAAGTTATATTTGTATCTAAGAGATAAATAAATAGTCTGAAAAGGCCTTTCTCTTAAAAGAAGACGTGACAAAACGTACTAGGCGTAGCCCAGGCATGAGTACAGCCCACTGAAACGAACGTGGCGAGCATAGTGCTTAAACCGCTTCCCGACGAAATACTTGACAATGGTGCCGGGGGATCGCTACTTAGACAGTAGGGAGTTTAGTTTGGGTTAAAGTCCAACACTGACGGGTACAGGGTTTCCATGCTTCCTCCTCGTAAAAAAACTACATCTAAAAATGCATGTTTACATGTTAATTCGCATTTAGTTTTTTAAGCTACATGTTGGCGGTAGAATCATCATTGTCTGTCTATTTCTAATGAGTTTAAAATGTTAATTGCACTGTCATATTGAGCGTTTATTTAACGATCCAGCGATATGAACCGTAGGCATTTTGGTAAATCCGTCAAGTAGTCAAGGATAATCGTAACGGTATGTTTCTTCCAAAGCACGGTCTCGCTCTGTGGGATCGTATCTGAGAATAAACCATTGGAAACACTTAAAAATTTTCATGAAAATTGGTTGAGTTTTTCTTAGCTCTGTATAAAGATTGAAAGTTTGATTTATATTGTTTTGGTTAAAGCATGATCTGTAGAAAATATTTAATAAAAACTACCATGTATTCAGTTTTGCTCTATAGACATACTCGGAGCATATAACCCATATTTCATTGCAATCGGATGCACCGCGCAGAAGTGTATGCGAAAAATGCATACGGTTCATGCTCTCACACATTTTTTTTATACATTAGTATGGGTGTCACAATTGTCCTCTAAAACCAATTTTGAGTGCTGCAGAATATCGTGAGTTTTAATATGACTATCCTAAGATAAAAGTCCGTTAGTTGAACCTGTCTTGGCTTCTTAATTTTTTAATAAATAATCTTTAAAATGGACCACACTAAAAGGTCCTTTCCAACTAATTAATTCCTACGTATCCCAGTCGTGACAAGAGGAATTTCGGATTTCTTTTTTATAATAAAGCAATAATTTTTGTTGTAGTTTTTTGTAGAAAAAACTCAGATTTTTTTTGGTAATAACTATATAAAAGTGAATCAGGTGTAGCTTTATCAAAATGTAGAATTGTTGAGTACTTTATACTTAAATTTAAAAAAATAAAGAACATTTTTTACTGCACAAATGTGCCACCCGTAACGGTGGAATACCCCACATGTACATACCTTGCAGAAAAAAATATTAATTGATGAAAAATAACCGACTGGTCAAATGAAAATGCGCGCAAGGATTTTTGGTATCAAATATGAGCAGAAGAGTGTTACTCATACGCCACGTGCACCTGATTTAGTAGAGTGTTTGCAACGAAAGCAAGAGCCCCAGCAAAAAATCGGTAATCGCTTTTAGTGGTAACGTGGTGGTTCTACAACGGATTGCCTTATAATGTCTTCTAATTTTTTCGCTTCTTTTAGGCATTGCCGGTAATGCATAGCAGAATGTTCTACAATATTTTATTAATTTCGCTGCTTTAAGGAAGTAAAATTTTAAGTTTAATTAAATATGCATGTATGTACATACCGATTTTTAAGTACCCACCATGCAAAACATGAGAAATAGGCAACAATCGTCAATGGCAACAAATTGGCGACTCACCGATTTATTGCTGTGGTGACAAATCGGCAACATCACTTCATTCATGTCAATTTTGAATAAAAAAGTTCTCAAAAATTCCGAAACTTATGAATATGGCGTCAATAGTATTGGCCAAAAGCATCTAAATTATGCCCAAGGACAAGATTGATAAAATAGGAAGCCTCACAGCGAGAAAATGAATTAATTCCGATTGTAAGTTGCAATTTGGTATACAGAAAAATAAATGAAGTATTAAAAAGAATAAAATTATTCCAAATATCGCCTGAAGCGATAAGAAAAAGACTCATTCAGGCAATAAGAAAACGACTCGCCCAGGCGAGTTGCCTTCGGCGGACGTTTTAGAGCGACCGGTAATAGGAAATCGATTCGATGGCAATATTACCGGCAATAAATTT
>NW_023458561.1:71688211-71689677 GCF_013731165.1 Rhagoletis pomonella | reverse complement strand
TATACAATTAAAACTTTTGTGATCAGATACAGCCGCGACTACTACATCAATGATGATAAAGTGTCGAAAACTAGTCCGAAACACCAAATTGTCGCTACAGACGGTAGTCGACCGAGTCCGAATATCAGTGACGAACCCACAGCAGACATAGCCATCAATGAGGTAAATTGCCACACCAAAAATACATATAAGAGTATCCCGCTGTATACTGATCATAGCGACTCTCATTGGACCCTTTCCACCACTCCAGTGCATCGTAGCAGCTCCCTAAAATTCATTAGCCGTCGCTCACCATCAGAATCACATTACAATCTCACAGCAAATGCAACCTCCACTTCCACTTCCACTTATAATCAAGCACATTTACCACCACGATCATTCACCTCAGCATCCCATTACGAAAGTTCGGACCGCATACACTTTAAAGACTACTGCGGCAACGACAGCTCCAGAAACACGAATCGACGTCGCAACATTAACAGACATAGCGAATACGAAGATACCGGCAATGTAGACGCGGACAATTACAATGACATAGACAATTACAGTGACGACATACGTTCGCAACGGTCCTGGAGAAGTGCCAGCGCTGCTGCCAACTATCCTGCTACGCTTCCTAAGCGTCGTGCCCACTCCTCACTTAGTTTTTACCGAGGTGGTAGTGGTGCGTCGGGAATCTCGTTAGCGACTAAAACGCGCACGCTACCATCGAGTCATATTTGGTCACAATTCGAGAAGCAATTGCTCCACAAAGATCTCAAACGCGACAGTTTTCGTGCCGCTTCGGCGACGACCAAAGATTTCGTAATGAATCCACTTTACGAGAAGGACAATCTTAGTAATATCGCTACTGACTATGAAAACAGTCCAAATGCTGAAATAGCGCAGCGGAGATCGAGCGAACAAATGGACTCTGGAGTCGACAGTTGCTTAAATGGTCTCAGTGAGACCGACGTTAAACCGAGCAATACTAGTTTGCTCTTTTGATGAGCTACTTACATACTACAACATACATACATAGAGTTTGAGGAATGAAAGAAATATGTATTGTATGCACAACTATGCGATACTCTTTTTTTTCGCTTAAAGCCAGCCACGAGTAAACATATAACTAGTCAGTAGTGCAACGCATAAACGTTTGAGTTTTTCATGTTCTAAATATAGCATATTATCAATTTATAAATATAGCATAGTTATGTAGGTAAGGTGCGGGTATTTATGAAATATTCTCGCGAGTGTATTGACGAGGGCCATTGTAGAATAAAGTTACACCACCCACAACGTACCAACGAAGTTGTTTGCATTTAACCAAACATACATACATACATACATGTAAATAATGTCAATACATATTTGCACAAGCTAGGGCCCTATAATCTACTTTAGCGGCCTTATCACAATAGGGGTATTCACGATCCAGTGCATACTGTCTAGCATGGTGCATAGATAGCATAAATAGCATTATT
>NW_023458561.1:71686718-71688111 GCF_013731165.1 Rhagoletis pomonella | reverse complement strand
TGTGATAAGGCCGCTAAAGTCGATTATAGGGCCCTAGCTTGTGCAAATATGTATTGACATTATTTATATGTATGTATGTATGTATGTTTGGTTAAATGCAAACAACTTCGTTGGTACGTTGTGGGTGGTGTAACTTTTTATTCTACAATGGCCCTCGTCAATCCACTCGCGAGAATATTTCATAAATACCCGCACCTTACCTATGTACATAACTATGCTATATTTATAAATTGATAATATGCTATATTTAGAACATGAAAAACTCAAACGTTTATGCGTTGCACTACTGACTAGTTATATGTTTACTCGTGGCTGGCTTTAAGCGAAAAAAAAAGAGTATCGCATATTTCTTTCATTCCTCAAACTCTATGTATGTATGTTGTAGTATGTAAGTAGCTCATCAAAAGAGCAAACTAGTATTGCTCGTTTTAACGTCGGTCTCACTGAGACCATTTAAGAAGCAACTGTCGACTCCAGAGTCCATTTGTTCGCTCGATCCCCGCTGCGCTATTTCAGCATTTGGACTGTTTTTGACATTGTCAGTAGCGATACTATTAAGATTGTCCTTCTCGTAAAGTGGATTCATTACGAAATCTTTGGTCGTCGCCGAAGCGGCACGAAAACTGTCGCGTTTGAGATCTTTGTGGAGCAATTGCTTCTCGAATTGTGACAAAATATGACTCGATGGTAGCGTGCGCGTTTTAGTCGCTAACGAGATTCCCGACGCACCACTACCACCTCGGTAAAAACTAAGTGAGGAGTGGGCACGACGCTTAGGAAGCGTAGCAGGATAGTTGGCAGCAGCGCTGGCACTTCTCCACGACCGTTGCGAACGTATGTCGTCACTGTAATTGTCTATGTCATTGCAATTGTCCGCGTCTAGATTGCCGGTATCTTCGTATTCGCTATGTCTGTTAATGTTGCGACGTCGATTCGTGTTTCTGGAGCTGTCGTTGCCGCAGTAGTCTTTAAAGTGTATGCGGTCCGAACTTTCGTAATGGGATGCTGAGGTGAATGATCGTGGTGGTAAATGTGCTTGATTATAAGTGGAAGTGGAAGTGGAGATTGCATTTGCTGTGAGATTGTAATATGATTCTGATGGTGAGCGACGGCTAATGAATTTTAGGGAGCTGCTACGATGCACTGGAGTGGTGGAAAGGGTCCAATGAGAGTCGCTATGATCAGTATACAGCGGGATACTCTTATATGTATTTTTGGTGTGGCAATTTACCTCATTGATGGCTATGTCTGCTGTGGGTTCGTCACTGATATTCGGACTGGGTCGACTACCGTCTGTAGCGACAATTTGGTGTTTCGGACTAGTTTTCGACACTTTATCATCGTTAATGTAGTAGTCGCGGCTGTATCTGATCACAAAAGTTTTAATTGTATA
>NW_023458561.1:71682356-71686618 GCF_013731165.1 Rhagoletis pomonella | reverse complement strand
ATGTAGTAGTCGCGGCTGTATCTGATCACAAAAGTTTTAATTGTATAATCAGGACACAAGTATTGCATGTACTTAGAATATTTTTTTAATTTACCTTTTGTAATCAATTTCGCTACGACTGTCGTCTGCCGCATCTGTTTTTATCAGAGATATGGGACTTTTTTCCGTGTTCGGAACTATATTCGGTAAATCCATGAAACGTTCTTGGCTACCGCTGATGCGACGCTTCAACGCCTCTGGCGCGTACGGATTATTCGGCATTTCCACAGCATTATTCCACTTTTTGTACTCACGCTCTGCAATAGAGCCTGAAAGAATCGAAGTAAAGCATTCAGATATTTTTGTTTCAGAATCTTTTCATAACTAAGTAGGGAATGGAGAAAAGTCTTCCGCAAATACGAATGAGTTGCTTAATTAAAAAAAAAAAAAAACACTTACATTATATATGAACACATATACAAATATAGACACAAGTTAGCTTAATTTATAAATAATGACGGTAAAACACGAAAACAAAAAAACAACAACAACACAGAACAACGAAGCACAACACAACAGACCACAACACCGAGCGATGTTGGCATTCACTTTGTGTTACCTGGCACGAAACATCTCAAATGGATAACATCATCATCTGCACTGTTAATATCTGGTTGGTGGGTACTGTCGTTGTTAATAAAATGATCTTCTTGGTTGACGTTACAATTAGATTGTGATGGACTTATTCTTAGGTATGAGCCGTTTGTTAGTATGGTAGTAGTCGCGGTTGTGCTATTATAAATGTTAGTTAGTGGCAGATCTAGTAGTTCATTATTACAGTCTGCCAGGTATGATTCGACAGTTGTTGGCGCACTTTCGTCAGTGCGATTTGAGTCGGAACTCAATTGATCTGAGAAAAGAATATCGTTAAGGAAGTTAAATTTACAATCACTGAGTGATTTTATAAGGGAGTCATCAGTTTCATCATCTATAACATCATCTATAGGGAGAGGTGGAGGCGGTGTGCTTAATATGAGTGTATGCTCGGGGAGAACAGATTGCGTATGATATTCGTAGTCAAAATCTGTTTCAAATGAGTCAATGGAGCGCAGATACTTTTGCATGACCTCTGATTGACGCCGCTGCTTTTCGAGCGCAGCCAAGAGTCTTTTATCTCTTATAAAAGTTTTGCTCAGTGAGGCCAGGTGCGTGGCATATCGCAGTGAACAGTCTTCATCGCTCGATGTTGTGTCGACTACATGTGACTGTCTGCAAAGCCGCTTTGTCATGGGTCTAAATAAACTTAAGGAGTCAGCGAAGGCTATACCGCATGTGTCTGAGTTATTGTTAGGACCTAAAGATCTTGCTTGGGCAAAGCCTTCATCTCTATTTCCACTTGAAACAATATCTTCAATCGACATTCCTTCTATAAAACCGGTAGAACAGCTTTGACCAGTAATTGTAGCTTCAGAGGTAAAAGTGTGCGACCGCAAAGTTGATGAATCGAAACCAGAAACACAATTTTCTATTTCTACAGTGGCCGATATGTTTTCATAATTTTGTTCAGCTAAATTGTGAGCCTCGTTAGGTGCTTCTGAAGAAAGTAAATTAGCCAATTCTTTTGATGTTTCTGCTTCCACGCATTTTGTAGTATTTAGAATCATAGTCGTGGGCTCTTTACTCGGTGTTGTAGGCAGAGTTTGTGTTTCAAGATCTAGTAGTTTTTGTGATTCGGCGATCTTTTTTTAGTGCATCCGGCGTTCCAGCGTCTGTTTGAGATGCAGTCTGAGTTTCCGGGCTCAATGTTGTATGCGGAGTTTCACAAAAGACGTTTAGTGGTATTCTTGTTTCAACAGCAGCTAGGGACGATGACTCTGATATACATTCACTGGGATTCTGCAAAAGGATTGTATTCGGTAATATGCGCTCAACGAGAACTGACATTGTTTCTGTTTCATCAGTGCACTTTGATTCTATATTAGCCGATGTTACTTGCGTGTTGACTGATAATTTATCTTCTTCAATAGTTCGAAGGAAACAGTGTGATGCAGATTGTTTGTGACCATCTAAAATCATTACATCTGTTTTTGTATCCACATTGACAAGCGGTACTGACTTCAATACGTCAGCCTCTTTTCCTTGCAAAGGTGCCACGGGCACTTGTATTTCATCTGAGGCTATGTCTACTTGGACGACCAGTTCTGGCTCCAACTCGTCGATCAACAATGGTTTTGGTTCTGAAGTAACCCCATGGAGAACTGAATCTGAGGCTGTGTCCACATTGATTATTTGAACTGGCTGTACTTCACCAGTCGACGTAAGTTCGAGTTCCTGGGGAATGTCGCGAAGAATTGAATATGAGAGTGTGCCCTCATTGACTACCGTGGGATCTTCTTGAGCGATTGTTCCTGGCGGTATCTCCATATTAACGAATACCTCTGTCTCTATTTCACCAGTATACGGAGATTCTAGTTCTCGAATAATTCTTTCTGTTGGTGGTTCCACATTGACGACCGACACTGGCTCCTCTTCGGCAAATTGAATAAGTTTTGATTCCGTGGAAACCTCTCCTGCATTTATCATGGATAATGGGACAATTTCGTGGGTCTGTGAAAACTGTATCTCAGTTGGAATATTTTGAATCATTCTATCTGGCTTTCTGTCTTCGCCGACGACGGGCTGTACTCCAGGTGTCAGCATTTGAAGAATGTTATCTGTTATTTGGTCCTCAGTGTTAATTGAAACTGATTCTACTTCGTTTGTCTTCAAACATCCTGATCCCTCGACGTAGCTTTCATTGATTGTTTCTGACTGTATTTCCTCACTAATGTTTTGTATGGGCTTCACTAGGGCGGTCTGCATTGCGTCTGAATTCGTGAGAATATCTTGAAATATTGTCGTCGCTAAACTCTCTTCGGCGACTGAAACTGTATCAATTTTTGCGGACGGCGTTGCTTTTGGCTCCGTGTCAATCTCTTGTGGGTATTCTGACAGTACTGGTTCATCGGATAGTAGTGGCTTTGATTCCGTTGTAAGATTTTGAATGGATTTGTATGATGTAAATTCCGCATCGGTAACTTTGTCGATATCCGGTGGATATTCAGCTGCAGTAACGATGGGCATTGGTTCTATTTCTTCAGCTTGTGGTGGCTTTAATTCCGACATTTTATATATTTTATCTGACATTAGATTTTCAGTAAAGATAGGCGCTGAACACATGGCTTTGCTTTGAATTAAGTTTGACTGCATATTTTCACTGATATCCTGCACTGGCTTTACTTCGTCGGTTGTTGTTGTTGTAACGGTCTCCACAGCCTCTGATTTCATATAATTCTCTTCACGAATTGTATCACAAGATATGCCTTCATTGATCACTGGTCCTACTTCTAATTCACAGGTCGGCATAGGTTGCAATTCTGCAGAAAGTTGTTCCACGATGAGTGATGTTGATTCTGAAGCAAGCGCTTGAAACATGGTTTTTGAGAGTAAATCTGCCCTGATTTCGGACAATGCTTCCACTTGGGCAGCCAGCTCGGTTTCTGTTCCCGGAGGATTCTCGTGACAGGTTGTTACTGGCGGTATTTTCGCTTTAAGAATTATCACTGAATCTTTTTCGTCGGCCCGTGATAATGTTGACTCCACGATATCGTGAATGATTGTTGTTGACGGTTCGTACGGTGTAACGATCGGAGTTAGTTCTACTAGGTTGGTCTGCGATGGTTGTGATTTTATGGTATTGGTTTGCGTGAATGTTTTTGAATTTATTTCTGCACTGATTTCTTGATCTGTGTTCACTTCAGATTTCGTTGAATCCATCTCGAAATCTTGACGAATGGGATCAACGACCGATACGATACTTTCTTCATTGATCTGCCTTGGCGCTGATCCCGTGTCAAGGAGTGAATCTGAAGGTAAGTCTGAATCGCAAATTTTTACTAGCTCTAATTTATTAATCTCCAATGTTTCTGATTCCGCGGAAATCTCTTCTTTAATTATGTTTAGTGGTATTTCCTCATTCATAACTACAATCGCCTCTATTTCGTCTATCTGAGTTTGTTTTAATTCCGCGGGAAGCTCTTGAATAATTGGAGCGGAGATGATGTTCGCCTCAGCGCCTGGCACTGGCTCTGCTTCATGCGGCAGTTTTTCTTGGCTCAGTATCTCTTGAAAAATTGAATTTGGCGGTATTTCCGAATTGGCAACTGACACTGGTTCTACTTCTTCCAGTCGCGGCGACTCTGATTCAGTAAAAATCTCTCGAGTGACTGTTTTGGGTGGTAATT
>NW_023458561.1:71676132-71682346 GCF_013731165.1 Rhagoletis pomonella | reverse complement strand
CATCAGTTGTTGTTATAGGTTGTGATTCCGTAGGGACTTTTTGAATTTTTTGCCCAGACGTTTTGACCTCGTCGATGACTGATACTTGTTCTAGCTCGTTGGGTTGATATAGCTCCAACAGCGCAGAGGGTAATTCTTGAACAGATGTTTCGGGCAGTATGTCCGGCTCAGCAAGTGGTACTGACTCTACGTTTATTGCCAGTGGTAGTTTCTCTTCGGATAAGTTTTGAGCGATTTTTTTTGACGTAATTTCAGAATCAGTGACTGGGACTGGAATTACTTCGTCGACCTGCTCCATTTTGGGTAGTATTTCTTCATTAACAACTGGTACTGGGCGTACTTCGGTAAATTGCAAATTTTTTGATTCCGAATTCATGACAGTCTCTCTCGTCTCGTCTGGTTCGATAGGTATATCTTGAGTGGTATAATATGGCGAGATGATTTCACTGATGTCTGGAACTAAAGGTTTTGACTCTTTGGCAAACGGGATGGTATCCGACGATATATCCGTACCTACAGATGTTACTGTCTCTGTGCCTTGAGTTTGTATTGCTGCTAAGGGTGCCTCAGTATTCAACGCATACTTTATTTCGACACCCTCAGAAACACAGCTGTCTTTTTTAGATTCAGTACAAATTTCCGGCTGAGATGTTTCGATGGTCTGATGGATTCCATCTACCTGCGTTGCGGCAAAATTAATCGAAGCTTCTGCTACCAAATCAGGCTTAGGATTGGAACTGGTTTCAAGTAACGAAAGTTGAGAAGAGCCTTCTTTTTGTCCATCGGTCTTGTTAATCTGTAAAATTTCTAACGGGTTTGTTGTAGGTGTTTGGGAATTTCCTTTGGCTTGAACATTTTGTGCTATATCTTGTGCAATCATTAGTGATGTGTCTACTAAATCCGTCGCTTTTTCTATACCAACAATTTCTGGACTTTCTGCTGCAACGGAAGTTATCACCATTTCGGTCACATAAGCTGAGTCTAATAGACCTGCCTTGAAACCATCTACGTTCTCTGCTTTTATTTCTAAAGGGTGCGGTATTTGTAAGGAGGCAGTGCCTTCCACAATTGAGTCAGCATCGCCTATTGTCGTGTTTCTTTCAAAATCCGGAACCATCTTCTCCACCTGCCCATCTTGTAGAGCTACCACTGCTTCGTGCATCTGAAGTGTTGCAGAGGCCATCGATTTGTTCACTATATTGTCGAATTCGAGGTTTTCTTGTTTATGTATTACCGTAACTACTCCTGATCTGAAATGCTGGACTTCTGCTGATAGTTCTGTTTCACAGTTCTGTGGTGTTTTTGAAGTTATTAGCTCTTCTGATATAACGGTTACAGAAGACTTATCTTCAATGTTTAAGGGTTCTTTAAATAGTTCTTCTTCTTTCTGTTTAGGGTTATCGTTTTGTGTGGGTTTTAAAGAAATCGCTCCTTCCATCACTGCTTTGGTATCTATATCAATTATTTTGATGGGATTAGCTGGGACTGTTTCACCGACTGCAGTTTCCGAATCGACAAGCTCTTGCTTTCCGGCGATTGAGGCTGTATCTGTAGATTCGGCATTCATTTTCGGCGCTCGCTCGCCATCTAAAGACCGAGAGGGTTCAGATAGTTTGAGAGCATTTACAGCTAGTTGTGATAGCAATGTGGTGGTCGGTTTCTCAGCTGTTGGTAATAATTCTGGCGATTTTGGATCTGCTTCAATTTCTTGATGCACGCTATCAATTGGTCGCGGTTCCGCTACCGCCATGGCCTTTAACTTATATGCCTCATCATCCGCTGTAAGTAGTTGCAGGTCCTGCTTTCGAGCCTCTTCTATAACAATATTGTGGACGAGTTCGGATTTGTTTAGAAGCGGCTTCGTGGCTGTCGTTGGTGTTTCACTTCCCTTAACGATGCTTACATTCACAGACTTATTTTCGTCAGTATCAGGTTTATTATTTTCTGCTAGGATTATAACTTTCGTTTCTTCTTCTTCATCTATGATATCTAGAGAATGATGTCCCATTTCAGGCGTGCGTGCTTTTATTTCA
Organism: Rhagoletis pomonella; assembly: GCF_013731165.1. Classification (NCBI taxonomy): domain Eukaryota; kingdom Metazoa; phylum Arthropoda; class Insecta; order Diptera; family Tephritidae; genus Rhagoletis; species Rhagoletis pomonella. Next base: position 71,680,313 of record NW_023458561.1, on the reverse strand, counting down.
GCCAAAGCCAAATCACTTAATTCCCTCAGAGAGCTCAATTCGGCAGCTGTCAGAATTGGTGGCTGCTCTGAAGCAGGCACAGCCAACATGGGACTTAAAGTCATAGCTGCAAGAATTTCAATGACGGATGGACCCTGGCTGATTGGTCGAGGCTCGTGCTCTGAGGAGGGGGTTGGTTCAAAAGTTTCGACTGTACTAAATCCGGTACAGCCTTCTTCGTATTGAAAGTCTTCACTTGATTCAGAAGGAGCTGTAAACACAAACGACGTACTGAGTGTCGTCAGACAAAGATCATGCAAAGTATCTTGCAATAGAGACTTCCGGAAAGGGTAAATGGCGTTATGATATTACCTGATATACTACATGCGAGTATATTTGTTTAGCGGTTTAGCATAAATTGCTGAATTCAAGCTTACATACATATGTACATACATAGATAATGCGTAGGTATGAAGTTCATAGTATTTACACTACAGCTGCTGTGTTTATGTGAACGACCATGTGGGGGGTAAAATGTATTTATTTACTTATGTAGGTAATATATATGTATGTATTAGAATCAATAGGATATTGGTGGAATGTATGCCGATGACCTAATTTGGATTCAATTTCCGCTTACCTGGTGATGGATTTTGTTTCCGCTCGATTTCCGAATAACCTAACATAGTTTCCTGAGCTGAGCTGTTGGCAATACTGGGATTAAGGGCTTCCACTTTCGACGCTGCTTCTAGAACGTGTTCGTTTCTGGTTTCGGTATACTTTGGCTCATTGAGTGTTGAGTGTGATGTATTCGAAATCATGCTGGCTGTTTCAATCAATTCATCTAAAACCACTTTCGTATTCTGGCCACCAATCAAATGCTTATTCAGTATGCGGTCGTTAAGTGGATCTATCTTGGCACAAATTATTTTCGATGACGAGTCATCTGTATCTGAGCCCATTTCGGAGAGGTCACTAATTTCATCGGTGGTCTTATCGCCGATTTGAGCACGTACATCGTCTTTCGGTGCAGGCACTAACATTCCGACACTTCCAGTAATGGAGGCCGTTAACGATGATCGCTTTTTCTTAAAAAGCCAGTTATCCTCCCAAGTACCCTCAGCAAGTATGCTTGAAGATATAGAGGCATGATCTACTGAAAAGAAAATACTTTAAATGAGTGCCTTTTGCATTTCTATGCCCTCAGTTACCATCATCCTCCGATTCAGTAACTGCCGCTGATAAATCAGGTAGCGGCACAGTGTGGGCGGCGATGTAATCGCTTAAAACTGACTCGCGGCCAGGAACTGAAATTAGATAAGTCAATGTCGTTGCATTATTTACTAGAAAGACTTAAGCTTAGTTTTCTACCTTTGTTGATCTGAAAAATTAGGCAAAAAGATACAATTAAAATTTGACGCCTATAAAGTTAAATAAAATCTTACTTTTGGTGATTTTTCGGTATCAGTGTAGCTAAAATCGCTTCTTGGTTCCACTGAACTTCCGGAGGAAGTACTTTGATTTTCCACATTAAAGTTCGGGTCAATGTTGCAAGAGCTGAGGTCAGGCGTGCTTTCTGAAAATTGTCGAATATTGCCTTCCTTGTCAGCGATCTGCAATAAGAATCCAAACAGTAGTAGTTAAAGAAGGAAAGCTGTTAAGCTAACATTAGTCTCAATAAGCTGCATCGAGTTCATTCACGTTTGACACTGGCCTTGAATTTGTAAATGCACATACATATGTACAAAGTACCCGTCAAATCTTGTGCGTTTGAAAATTTTACAGCAAACTATTTAAGCCGCTTAAATAATCACGTTAACCGCAGCCGTACGTACGTGTCAATATAGCTTTAATGTTTTAAAAATTTCGCACAGCACAAAGTGGCAAAATACGACTTTTGTGCTATGGCCGAAAAGCGGTCACTGCGGAACATTTTCCCAAAGTGAGACAAGAAAATCGTTGCTTCGGCTGTGGTACCACATAAATACAGCTGCATTTATAAAAATCAATACTGCTGCAATAGCAATTTGGATCTTTGCTATTTGAAGCCCAGATAGCGCAAAGCTACTCAAGTAGAAACTGGCTTAAAATGTATATAAATATTATACAAATTTTAGTGAATGCAGTGACTGGTCTCCAAAGTTCAATTGTTAACTTCATATTAATTGCTCGTCGTGATGCAAAAAAACTTTTTAGTTCTGGGATTTATCACGTATTACGTAAGGGCTTACACTTAAGTCCGCCTCATTGGCATTCGGATCCATTTTCGTTCGAAATTCACTGATGGGGCACCGTAGATAAAGTTTTAGCTTTCAAATCGATATGAAAACCCTGCAAAATGGTAAGATCTACGACTGAAAACCAAGTTTTCCAATTTTATTCAATTAAATAGGACACAAAATCAAATCACTGGTAACTTTTATTAACCGCTGCAGTTAGTTAGGCTATTTGACGTCTGCACAGTTGAAAAATTACTGATCGACTAAATGACCAGTGCTGGCATTCTAATTTCGAACACGAAGACTTAAGCTGTTTCTGTGGCAAATGCACTCGTAATTTGCAGCGGAAGGAAGCCCAAAAAGTGCTCATTGAAATGTGGAAATTTGTAAAAGAAATTGTTCCAAAACACACTTTAAGCGACGACAACATTCGAACTGGGCCTATTTATATATATTTATGTACGTATGTATGTGGACGTATGAATTGATGGTAATTGCCGCATCGCGACGTTGAGACGAATGTTTAGCCGGAAAAGATTTGAATGAGGACTCTGGAGATTTGTGCCTAATAATTATAAGCCTATTGCAAAAGTCCTTATCTGTGGCGACCGGCAATTCTAACTCCATTTTTGCTATTTTTGGTTTTGTCGATTACATAAATTAAACTATTAAAACTAAATCCGTGCTTACACTCTTAATAGATGGAAATTGTTATCACATTTCACAACAATCTAAAACCTACTTGAAGGCTACCAATAATGGATTGCCCGTAGTGGTATATACTTCACTGAAAATACAACTGCACTTTTCACAAAAGGGTCATTTCATGTAAAAGAAGATAACGACATAAATTTAAAATGACTTCATTTTATTAACCTGCTGAAAAATTAAAAAAAAAATAATAAGAAGTTGTAATTTTTGTCTACGGAAACTTTTATTTCATGCATAATTACTTTACAGCAGTCACAAGTTTAAATGGAGTAAAATGTACCACCAGACACAATGGAATGCCCCAAAAGTGAATTGGAGTTATCATTTATGTACATATATACCTAACTTCACTGATATGTACATATGTAAATAGATACATATCTATGTAGATATCGCACATTATTTAGCTGCAAGAGTGTCATAATCAAAAAAATTAAAAGTTGAGTTAAGTATACAGAAATTACCGCTACTTGTTCTTCTATGTCGTACAAACATTTCATAACTGTACCGATTATCAGTAGAGAGGCCGTTTTTAAATCGATTGAATCGAAGATCGATTAATCGAGCACTTCCGATTCGATTTTTTGTCGATTTTTTAGTTCCGATTCGATTTTCGATTGAATCGATTCAAAAAATTCGAGAATCGACATTCGATTTTCCCTCAGAAAACCTATAAAATTTTGAAGAAATTCGAATTGTAGCTGGTACAATAACATAATGGGGCTGGATGTGTCAAGCCTTCTTTCTAACTTGAGAGAGCAAAGACCAAAGAATTCAATGGCCTGCCTCTCTTTCTCCTCCGTCTAAACGGTTCCTCAAAGAAGCCTCTTGGAAATAACTCTATATAAAATTATGGCTAATACTACAACGAAAGCCCAAAAAATCGGAATTCCAAACTTTATGGAAATTTTCATAAAAATTTTGCACTCCTTAATTAGTCTTTTTAGAAAAAAATTTGAGTACGTATGCAGTTTTGCAGCAACACTCTTCTAAAAAGCGTAAATATAGAGTTAGCGAAAACAAAAAAAAAAAACTGTAAAGCGTCCGTATTGCAAAAAATCCACATATTATACACTTTTAAGAATAACGGGTTAATATTTTCTCATTTGTGATAAAAACAAATAAAAAAAATTTAAGCATTTCCTTAAGTAGGGTTAATTATGAATTTCCACTAAGCATTAAATGACTAAAATTTTAATGACAATGCTGGGTATTCTTCTTCTTATTAATTGGCGCTGTAACCGCCTAAGCGATTTTGGCCGAGTCCAAAAC
>NW_023458561.1:71674305-71676032 GCF_013731165.1 Rhagoletis pomonella | reverse complement strand
TACAGCCTGCAGACCAAGACGAAGGCGCTGGACTGTTCCTTTTTTTTAGTTATTCCAATTAAGAGAAATTGAGAAATTGATTCCTTGACCTTCAATGACGCCAGTAATACCGTTATGATTAGGACTAACACCTCTATCGATCGAAATATAAATTTATTTTTAATCAGAGAAATGTACGTATTCTGCACTTATACCAAGTAATTAATCAATTTAAAGAATAAAAATCGACTCAACAAAAATGCGAAAAGCCATCGGAATCCATTTACAATGATGAGAAAAATTCTATTAAATTTCTTTTGCCTCTGAAAGTTTTACAAGAGTCAATTTCTTGAAATAAATGTTCCTCATTTGCTATTTGCTTTTGTACCCGTAGATTTTTAGATTCGAGTTTTTTGTTCTTTCCTTTGTAAAGTAAACCAAATGTCGAAAGAAATTCAAGGTATATACGTATTACCTTCATATATTTATTTATGCAATAGCCTTTCATTCAATGTAAATTTAATATTAAAATCTTAAAACTGAGAAAGTATCTGCAAAAGCGGTCCTTTATAGCATGCGAATGTAGGTATATGTATGTATATTTATATGAGTGCGTTTGAAATTTACGGATAGAAGTCAAAATACGTTTCATGCGTAGGTTCAACTTAGCTGCTGTCATAAGACCTTGTATATTCTACTTATCTGTCAAACGTACGCATGCGTATACCCGGCAAACTCAGTGTGACCGAAAAGCAAACATAAACGCAAAGGTGTTAGTAAGGGTCTGATTATGCATACTTCGCATAACTTCGCACAACCATTTGTACCAGTGCAATAAAAATGTAACTTAAGAAAATGTGAAGCAAAATCTAAACTCAACAGATCGCTAAGTTTTTAAAAGTTCTGCTAATTTCTGGGTAATGGAATACATACAAATTAGATACAAAGTACATACGAAATTACAGTTTGAAGTTTATGCGAAGTTGTGCGAACTTATGCGAAGTATGCATAATCAGACCATAACCCACCTCGTCGCCTGGGCAATAGATTGTCGTAAGCGCAATTTTGACGATTTTTAGTTCTAGATGCAGTTATATATTTTTACATAAGGTCTTTCGATTGGTGTTATCAGTCTTCGCATATCTCCTTTAGTTTCCGAGATATTGAGTAAAAAGTGTCGTTAATTTAGTAGAAATTTTGATCACAATTTTTCGCATTTCATACAAAGTGGCTGCCAAATTGTGGACAAATGACGCTTATGGCAAAATCTTACTAAAGGAAATCCTTCATAAATTCAAAACTAATTAATAATTAACATTAAAAATTAAATAATTTACGAATTTTGTGAACTAGTAATATTTTTAGAGACTTGGGACTTTGCGTTTTTGAGAAATTGCATTCCAAACTTCAATCGCGATCTCCCACAACCAGCCGAAATTAACATACGACAATCTTTCCCCCCATTACTGAGTGAGCGAATGCCTTATTAGTATTTAGTTCCGACATATCCCTCTAGAAAAGGGAAACATTCCTCCATGCATGCTTTGCAGTTTCCAAAGAATCATGGAAGCATTAGCTTTCGTCAGACAGTTAATTTAATTTTTTACATACGATGATATTAGTGGGCAGCTTTCCTCCTCGCTATCCATGTAATGCGCGGGGAAAGCTCCTCAGTAAACTTCCTCACACTTTCTTTAAGAGGGGGAGTTGAAACAATGGGCCTCATGCATAAAAGGTGAGCTTAAGCT
>NW_023458561.1:71669804-71674205 GCF_013731165.1 Rhagoletis pomonella | reverse complement strand
AGCTTAAGCTCACCTTTTATGCATGAGGCCCATTGTTTCAACTCCCCTTCTTAAACAAAGTGTGTGGAAGTTTACTGAGGAGCTTTCCCCGCGCATTACATGGATAACGAGGAGGAAAGCTTCCCACTAATATCATCGTATGTAAAAAATTAAATTAACTGTCTGACGAAAGCTAATGCTTCCATGATTCTTTGGAAACTGTACAGCATGCATGGAGGAATGTTTCCCTTTTCTAGAGGGATATGTCGGAACTAAATAGTAATAAGGGAAAGATTGTAATGGGGGAATAGATTGTCGTATGTTAATTTCGGCAGGTTGTGGGAGATCGCGATTGAAGTTTGGAATGCAATTTCTCAAAAACGCAAAGTCCCAAGGCTCTGAAAATATTACTAGTTCACAAAATTCTTAAATTACTTAATTTTTAATGTTTATTATTAATTAGTTTTGAATTTATGAAGGATTTCCTTTAGTAAAATTTTGCCATAAGCGTCATTTGTCCACAATTTGGCCGCCAGCTTGTATGAAATGCGAAAAATTGTGATCAAAATTTCTACTAAATTAACAACACCTTTTACTCAATATCTCGGAAACTAAAGGAGATATGCAATAACTGATAACACCAATCGAAAGACCTTATGTAAAAATATATAACTGCATCTAGAACTAAAAATCGTCAAAATTGCGCTTACGACAATCTTTTCCCCAGGCGACGAGGTGGATTACTCTAACACCTTTGCGTTTATGTTTGCTTTTCGGTCACGCTGAGTTTGCCGGGTATACGCATGCGTACGTTTGACAGATATCCGAAAATTTCAAACGCACTCATATAAATATACATACATATACCTACATTCGCATGCTATAAAGGACAGCTTTTGCAGATACTTTCTCAGTTTTAAGATTTTAATATTAAATTTACATTGAATGAAAGGCTATTGCATAAATAAATATATGAAGATAATACGTATATACCTTAATTTCTTTCGACATTTGGTTTACTTTACAAAGGAAAGAAGAAAAAACTCGAATCTAAAAATCTACGGGTACAAAAGCAAACAGCAAATGAGGAACATTTATTTCAAGAAATTGACTCATGTAAAACTTTCAGAGGCAAAAGAAATTTAACAGAATTATTCTCGTCATTGTAAATGGATTCCGATGGCTTTTCGCATTTTTGTTGAGTCGATTGATTAATTACTTGGTATAAGTGCAGAATACGTACATTTCTCTGATTTAAAAAAAATTTATATTTGGATCGATAGAGGTGTTAGTCCTAATCATAACGGTATTACCGGTCAATGAAGGTCAAAGAATCAATTTCTTTTAATTGGAATAACCAAAAAAACTATTGTATTAATAATAAAATATTTTGATGTCGTTTGAAAGGTATTAAAAACATCTTTTTTTATACATAGATGTTTTCCTTTTTTTGTAAGGCTTAAGAGAAAAATTAGTTTTTATAAAAAAAAATATTACAAAATTAAAAACCAAATGATTTTTATTATTAAATCACGTTATTGTCAACATATAAACATTTATTTCAAAATGTGTTCAGCCCCTCTTCTTCGGCAACACAGAATGGATAATTCTACTTTGTCAGGGTTATAATCCCTAACCTCGGCCGAAGGCCACCTACGCAGAAAGAAGTTCTGCGTAAAAGTACTTGCGATTGTTCAGATAAGACATGTTGTAGTGAAATCAAAGCTCGATTTACATGCTTTCTTACAGTGATATTTATATATAATGTTAATAAAGTGATTTTTAAAGAAAAAAGTACATTTGTTAAAAAAAAATATTTTATAAAAACTGGTTTTTTTAATTAATTAAATTATCAATAAAGAATATCATTGTTGTATGTCAAAAGAGAGGTATTTTTATTACCTTTCAACCGGCATAGAAATTCTTCAATCAATAATAGCTTACGAGATATTTTATTTTAATGAAATCCATTTTTTACTTCTTGACCTTGAATAAAACTTAAATTTTTTGTTTCCGCCAAAAAAAAAATTGTAATCTGTATAAATTCCTCTATAGAGTTTTTTTTTTTTTTTTTTTTTTGAGAAATTTACGTATACTGCATTTGTTCCACTTTAACTTTGGAGTCGACTTTATTTCGACTATGAATATGCCTCAATACTTATAGAGTCAAACGTAAACGCATTTTCCACGCGTACATATGTATGTGCGTACTCCAAAATTATTTATTGATAACGTTCTTGCGCACATTCATGCGTATGTACATATGTATATTCATGGGCGTAGCCAGGTAGGGGCAGGGGGTGCTCGAGCCCCCCCCCCCCCCTATCTTTCAAATTTTCCTTATATATAAATAAAATAGTGGCCTGAAATGCCAGCTTAATAGGGTCGAGCCCCACCCCCCTAAATTTCATTCTGGCTACGCCGATGTGTATATTCATTTATTTCTACTACTCAAGGTAGCATACATACAAATATACATAATTACTCGCATATTCATCAGAATAAGTTAAATTTCATGCTCTGTCAGTTATTTAACATTCTCTGGTTTGCGCTTCGCCCGTACAGTTGGCTTTGCAAAAAGAGACATGGCGCAATTGCGCCAATTCAATGCGCTGATACCGGCCATGGCGCAAATTTGCTGCGTTAGCCAGGCCTATGCATGAGCATACATACATTTCACTGCCTACAGCGCACACACGTTCACCCGATTTTTATCGAAAGCACGCACGCTGAGAACAATATTTGTATTTAAAAAACTGTGTACCCTAATGCTTGCTTGAATGACTTTGGGCCATTCCATTGTGACTGGTGGGACATTTTACTCCAGAATGTGATCAATTTGGAATTATAACTATGTCGTCGGAACTTGCAGAACAGCGAAAGATATTTTCTGACATAGAACGATAACTAATGTATAATATTGCTTTAATAAAAATACCAAACGATTACTTAGTTCTATGTAACTATCATATGAATAAATGTGACTGGTGGGACACTTGTGCACCCAAAAATTAATTTTAGCCAAAACACTTAATTTTCGCGAAAGATAAAATATGAACTATACGCTTTCGTTTAAAAAAAAAAGAAGAAAAATATGTAAATTTGTGACTGGTGGGACATGTCCTTGTGACTGGTGTAAAGTAATTATGCATGAAGTAAAGGTTTCCATGGACTAAAATTATAACTTCTTTTTATTTTTTAATATCCTTCGACTGATAAATGAAATGTAGTAATTTAAGAAGAGGTCACTACTTAAATAGAGATAATTAGGACATTTTAAAATTTATATCATTTTCCTGTTTTACATGGAATGACCCTACGTATGTTTAAATGCTCGCGTTAGTGACGTTTCACACATTCCGATCGCCGGTTAGCCAGTGTTTTTGTTGTTTTCATACTAGGCGGCTACGGGGGCGAGCACAGGTAGGGGTTTGGGGCATTCAACCTCGCGTGCCCCCTCCGAAATGCCTGCGGAAGATTTTAAGAAAATTTTCTTTTCATTTAGTTTGTTGCGTAAGCCAAGGCACTCCTTAAAGTATGTATGAATTTTCAACTATTTGCAAAACTCTGAAACAAAACAAGGTGAATGAACACAAGGTTGTGCACAACAAACACATCATTTTGACATTGACACCATATTGTGTGAATTCGCCTTGAAAATAGCAAAATCCCTAAAAGTATTTTCGAATTTGCATAAATTGCACAAACTACAGTGACAGCCCAAAAATTCACTTGACGAGTATCAACTAGTGAAAAAACTAAGACACCCCGATGCTGAGGACCTTATTACACCTGATTTTAGAGTAGTTCACCGAGTCCCACAGTTCCCAGTAAATAATGATGAGGTAGATAAAAATCCTAATTGGGCGTAGTTTGGTTGAGACCAAAAAATGGTCCCTTCTCTAAATTTAAACAAATTTTGGCCACCATTTTTTTTTCAAGATGCTGGGTAATTTCAGATCCCTCTGCGTCCCGAAAATCAAGTTTTACATTCCCTGTGACCTAATTTACATATTCATGTTTGTTTGCAGGTTTGTATTATTAATTTCAAAATGCGCTCGAAACACAGAGTAAAAATGTCGCTGGGACCACCTTGGGAGACGTCCTAAAAAATCAAAAAAGGTTGAAATTGTATCTTTTTATCTGAATGACTATTTATCAAAGTTACAAAACGCGAAAATAGCAGACAGCTCATCATGAGTGCAGCTAGTTTCGGTTACTATTTAGCCGTCTTATCAGTGTTATAAAATGTGAGGAGCTAGTTCACATACATTTTTGATAAGATCACTTCGCACTTGTTTCCATCGGGTTTTTTTCTTCAATATACTATACATACATATGCACATATGTAAGTATATGCATTAGGGCGGGTTGATTTTTTTTTAAATCGTGTAGCAAAAACGTAAACTACATAAAATCCTA
>NW_023458561.1:71666416-71669704 GCF_013731165.1 Rhagoletis pomonella | reverse complement strand
AAAAAAAAGATCAACCCGGCCTAATGTATATACTTACATATGTGCATGTGTATGTATAGTATATTGAAGAAAAAAACCCGATGGAAACAAGTGCGAAGTGATCTTATCAAAAATGTATGTGAACTAGCTCCTCACATTTTATAACACTGATAAGACGGCTAAATAAAATAACCGAAACTAGCTGTACTCATGATGAGCTGTCTGCTGTTTTCGCGTTTTGTAACTTTGATAAATAATCATTCAGATAAAAAGATACAATTTCAGCCTTTTTTGATTTTTTAAGACGTGTCCCAAACGTAAAACTTGATTTTCGGGACGCAGAGGGATCTGAAATTACCCAACATCTTGAAAAAAAAATGGGGTTCAAAATTTGTTTAAATTTAGAGAAGGGACCATTTTTTGGTCTCAACCAAAATTCAAATAGGATTTTTATCTACCTCGTCATTATTTACTGGGAACTGTGGGACTCGATGAACTACTCTAAAATCAGGTGTAATAAGGTCCTCAGCATCGTGGTGTCTTAGTTTTTTCACTAGCTGATACTCGTCAAGTGAATTTTCGGCTGTCACTGTAGTTTGTGCAATTTATGCAAATTCGAAAATACTTTTAGGGATTTTGTTATTTTCAAGGGGAATTCTTACAATATGGTGTCAATGTCAAAATGATGTGTTTGTTGTGCACAACCTTGTGTTCTTTCACCTTGTTTGGTTTCAGAGTTTTGCAAATAGTTGAAAATTCATACATACTTTAAGGAGTGCCTTGGTTTACGCAACTAACAAAATTAAAAAAAAATTTTCTTAAAATCTTCCGCAGGCATTTCGGAGGGCGCAGGCGAGGTTGAAGCCCCCAAACCCTACCTGTGCTCGCCCCCGTAGCCGCCTAGTATGAAAACAACAAAAACACTGGCTAACCGGCGATCGGAATGTGTGAAACGTCACTAACGCGAGCATTCAAACATAGAAAGGGTCATTCCATGTAAAACATGAAAATGATATAAATTTTAAAATGTCCTAATTATCTCTATTTCAGTAGTGACCTCTTCTTAAATTACTACATTTCATTTATCAGTCGAAGGATATTAAAAAAATAAAATGAAGTTATAATTTTAGTCCATGGGCACATTTAATTCATACATAATAACTTTACACCAGTCACAAGGACATGTCCCACCAGTCACAAATTTAAATATTTTTAATTTTTTTTTTTTGAAAACGAAAGCGTATAGTTCATATTTTACAACACAAAAACATCTTTCGCGAAAATTAAGTGTTTTGGCTAAAATTAATTTTTGAGTGCGCAAGTGTCCCACCAGTCACATTTATTCATATGATAGTTACATAGAACTAAGAAATCGTTTGGTATTTTTATTAAAGCAATATTATACATTAGTTATCGTTCTATGTCTAAAAATATCTTTCGCTGTTCTGCAAGTTCCGACGACATAGTTATAATTCCCAATTGATCACATTCTGGAGTAAAATGTCCCACCAGTCACAATGGAATGGCCCAAATTCATTCAAGCAAGCATTAGGGTAAACAGTGTTTTGAATACAAATATTGTTCTCAGCGTGCGTGCTTTCGATAAAAAACGGATGCACGTGTGGCGCTGTAGGCAGTGAAATGTATGTATGCTCATGCATAGGCCTGGCTAACGCAGCAAATTTGCGGGCGCTAAAGCCAGCGCCATGGCCGGTATCAGCGCATTGAATCCGCGCAATTGCGCCATGTCTCTTTTTGCAAAGCCAACTGAACGAGCGAAGCGCAAACCAGAGAATGTTAAATAACAGCCAGAGCATGGAGTTTAACATATTCTGATGAATATGCGTGTAATTATGTACATTTGTATGTATGCATGAGCGCAAGAACGTTATCAATAAATGATTTTGGACTAGGTACATATATACGCGTGGAAAATGCGTTTACGTTTGACTCTATTCTAAGTTTTATTCAAGGTCAAAAAGTAAAAAATGGATTTCATTAAAATTAAATATCTCGTAAACTATTATTGATTGAAGGATTTTTATGCCGGTTGAAAGGTAATCAAAATACCTCTCTTTTGACATACAACAATGATATTCTTTATTGATAATTTAATTCATTAAAAAACCAGTTTTTATAAAATATTCTTTTTTTTAACAAATGTACTTTTTTCTTTAAAAATCACTTTATTAACATTATATATAAATATCACCGTAAGAGAGCATGTAAATCGAGCTTTGATTTCATATACAACATGTCTTATCTGAACAATCGCAAGTAATTTTACGCAGCACTTCTTTTCGCGTAGGTGGCCTTCGGCCGAGGTTAGGGATTATAACCCTGACAAAGTAGAATTCTCCAGAGGGGCTGAACACATTTTGAAACTAAATTTTATATGTTGACAATAACGTGATTTAATAATAAAAATCTTTTGGTTTTTAATTTTGTAATATTTTTTTTTTATAAAAACTCATTTTTTCTCATAAGCCTTACAAAAAAAAGTTAAACATGTATATATAAAAAAAAGATGTTTTTAATACCTTTCAAACGACATCAAAATATTTTAAATTAATACAATAGTTTTTGACGTAGAATACGTCTTACCTTAAGGTATGGGGGCTATGTTCAAATGTTGTAGTTGTAATTTTTAGAGCTTCACAAAAACGCGTATTGCACGAGAACTAATAAAGCGATTTCAAAGAAAAGTGTCGCGTTTCAAAGATAAAATTCCAAACCTGTCGACAGATTCATTTTTGTAAATAACCAATTCGGTTTCTGTCGTAAAAACAACGGTAAACATTGCCTTATTTTGGGGTCAATTTTGAGCCTTTAAAGTGCTCTAGCAACTTATTGTTGGCATATATAACTTTCATTTTCGGGATATAGGTTCTTTGGAGCAGTAGAAATATTATCGGGTACAAATTTTATATAAATTTAACAAATATTGAGCATTTTAAGGCAAAAAATTGTTGAACAAATTTGCAAATTTTTTTCATTACCAAAATGCTCGAAAACCGCTCGAATGATTTTGTTTTTGTTTTCTTTAATCAAAAATTCAAGAGTTTTCCTTTCGTTTGGTATATGGGAAGTATTGGTTGATATCTTCTATATATGTTTATTTTATTCAAATATATGGGCATAAATGATTTTCCATACAAAATCACCTCGTCATCATTTTGCAAACACGTGCATATGTTGGAAGTGTGGGAAGGAGACAAAAAGTATGTATGCGTATGTAATGCGGCTTTTGATAAACAGAGGTGCGCTATTTATAACCTAATCGCAGCGTGTGTACATATGTAAATACAT
>NW_023458561.1:71663465-71666316 GCF_013731165.1 Rhagoletis pomonella | reverse complement strand
AAAAAAATTCAAACCTGAACTGTTCGAGTAAATTCACAAGTTTTCATGGCACTCACTGGGTATCAGTCGTAGTAACGATAGGCAATTATCTATAGTATGTATGTATGTATGTATATTAAAACTTAAATTCTTTATTTGTTTACTCAATTTGTCTATGAAACAATAATTTTACAGAATATATAATAATAATTCTTAAACTAGTGTATTTGTTTATTTAAGAGGTTAGTAAATGCTGTTCGGCATCGAGGTGGACAGAATTTGATTTGAAGCACGAAGACACCTCCGCGGAACGTTAAAATTGATTCTTTCCAAAAGCTGTGGACAGTCTCAATAGTTTATTTGCTTTAAATGTTAATCGCTTGCTCACAATTTGTAGTAAATATTGTGACCAACACTGTACGGGAAAGCAAGCCACAGTTCAAAACAAAACATGGAAATTGCAAATCTCTCGTCGGACTCATAGAGGATTAACGAAGGTAAATAGAAACAAGTAAGAGCAGCGCTGTCTTCGGCTATGCCGAAGGCTTCATACCTTTCATGAACATCTGCAAATTTTACTTTGACAGATTACTACTTTTGAATACATCTGCATACATCGATAGAGGAGTTACATACTTATATAAAAAATCGCATCTAAACAATCAGAGGTATGGAAGATATACTTTATATAGCACCAATCTAAGTGATTTTCACCGCTATGTGATCGGTATGTAAACCGGTAACACAATTTATTGGGTTTAGTTTCGTACATAAAGGAGATATATGGCAAAAACTGGTATCTTAACAATCAGTGCTATAGGAGATAAAGCTTATACAGCATAGATTTTGACGATTTTCTCAGTAGACTTTGTATTATTATTTATAAAATATCTTACGAAATTTATCGGTTTTAGCTGTTCAAATAAAGGAGTTTTACAGTAAAATCCCATATCTGAACAATCAGATGTATGGAAGATATATCCGATCCTTGTTATTTTCACTGTAAGTATTCTGTTAATAATGAGTGAAAATGGTGCGAAATTTCATGTTCCTAGCTGCATAAATGGAGGAGTTATGATAAAAGACCTCATATCTGAACAATCAGTTGTATGGGGGCTGCAGGTTATAGTGACCCGATCTTTGTTATTTTCGCTGTAAGTCTTCTGTTGATAATGAGTGAAAACAGCGCGAAATTTCATGGTCCTAGCTACATAAATGGAGGAATTATAACGAAAAATCTCATATCTGAACAATCAGTTGTATGGGAGCTATAGGTTATAGTTACCCGATCTTTATAATTTTCACTGTAAGTTTTCTGTTGATAATTATTGAAAACAGTGCGGAATTTCATGTTCCTAGCTATATAAATGGAGGAGTTATAACGCAAAATTTTATATCTGAACAATCAGTTGTATGGGAGCTATAGGTTATAGTGACCCGATCTTTGTAATTTTCACTGTAAGTATTCTGTTGGTAATGGGTGCCAGAATTGCAAAATTTCATGTTCGTAGCTGCATAAATGGAGAAGTTATAATGAAAAATCTCATATCTGAACAATCAGTTATATGGGAGCTATATGTTATAGTGGTCCGATTCTTCCGGTTCCGACAAATGATTAATACATTATAAAAATACACCCACCTACCAAATTTGATCCGGATATCTCGAAAACTGAGAGACTAGATTGCATACAAACAGACAGACAGACGGACAGACGGACATGGCTAAATCAACTCAGCTCGACGTTCTGATCATATAAGTATACATTTTCATGGGTCTATCTCTTTTTGTTCTGGTACTTACAAACATCGGACCAAAGTTATAATACCATTTCATGCTCATGAAAGGTATAAAAATAGCTTCTGAAAGCACGTTTTGTGTTCAAAGAGAATAAATAATCAATATGTTCAAGGAAATAAAATGAAATACTTAAAGGCACATGGGGGATATGGGTATGTTTTAATATTTGAACAAAAAAATTAAGAAGAATAAGTTCTATGCAGTGATCAGACTTTACAAAAATTCTGTGTGGTAGAATCTGGGAAAAATGTGGTAGATTTCACAAAAATGTGGTAGATTTCACTCTGGGTTTTGATCAAACTTTGTACAAAAATTAAAAAAATTCTGCAAGGTTTCACCTAAATGGCAAACTTTTTAATTAGAATCTAAAATAATTTAATTTTAGTATAATAAAATGCAAAATTGAAGTTGCTAAAAATTGCGTTGAGTTTTTGCAATTTTTTTCCTTGACAGTGTAAAGCAGTTCGTTCCCTATCAAGATATTTTTGGAACATATTTTAAGAGCAAATAAAATTTCAATTTCACAAGAGCTTAACTATGGGGGCATGCTGGTTTAAACTTTTGTTAACTGAGCGTTGTGTATATTAAAATCAATAGTTAAACTTTTGTCAGTGGTTAACAACGCACTGTGAACTTGGCCCTTAATGACAAAAACGAAAAGGACTCAACCTCATAAACATATATCGTCGTTTAAAGTACAAAACCGCGTTACTGAAATTTTTTTTGCAAAAAAATTGATTTCCTCACCGAAGCTCTTAGGCCAAGTCTTATCCATTCGTGCTGAAATATACTAGCCAGATATGCGATTGCTTTATAAAAGAGAGGACAATTTTAAATTATGAGTGTTTTTACTCTCTACAAAATAATTTATGCAACCTCACATACGCGGTTTTGTATTTTGTTAATACGCGGTTTTGTACTTTAAACGACGATATATAGATATATAACCTCAAATATGTACACATGTACATATATCATCAAAAGCAAGAAGAATGGAAAGAGCAACAATTTTATACATATATGTACATATGGCTTTATTTCCATTGGGAAAGTGAAATAAAGCCATAAACAA
>NW_023458561.1:71622068-71663365 GCF_013731165.1 Rhagoletis pomonella | reverse complement strand
CTTGATTAACCCTTGGATGTTCTATGTTAAACCCATACCCAGAATACCAGTCGTACACGGAAACCACAAATTTCACAATGTCAATTATATGAATGCAGAGTTAAGTCTCGTAAACAAAAACTTTCAAACTTGGTTTCTCGGCCTCGGCCTCAGCAAACCGGTTAATCGTTTCGGCAATTATTTCACATCCCTGCAGTGAAAAGCCAAACCAGTTAGAAAAAATACTAGCTCATTAACTAGTATGTGCCTACCAGTTCGACAATTTCGAAGAACTTAGGCGATCAGCGACATCTGCCTTTGAATTGCCAAAGCCAAAAATAAAACGCAATTAATTGCTTTTCTTACAAATGTCGGCTGTGGCGTCACGTCAAGACTACTGGTTCTGGTTCTGAAATCGCAGGTTCGAGGCCGCTTGGAGGTGGTTAAGATTTTTAAAGTTAAATAAATGTAGGTAAAAATAATTTATTCAATTTATAAATAAAT
This sequence comes from Rhagoletis pomonella, assembly GCF_013731165.1. NCBI lineage: Eukaryota > Metazoa > Arthropoda > Insecta > Diptera > Tephritidae > Rhagoletis > Rhagoletis pomonella. The sequence continues at coordinate 71,662,882 of NW_023458561.1, read as the reverse complement.
AACAAATTTGAAAATCTAATTGCATTGCAAAAAAACATTTAGGAAGAAATGCTTGTGCTATAAAAACAAAGAAATTAAACAAAAATATTTTTTTTATTAAATTTAAAAATTACAATAAACAGCCTAAACAAAAAATAAATTTATTAAAAATAAAAATAAAATAAAAAATATAAAATAAAAAAATTTTCCCTGCGCCAGGATTTGAACCTGGGACCTCAGGCTTACCACGCGAGTGCTTTGCTCTGTCGGCTACTGTGACTGCTGGAGCGTCGCGAGCAAAAAGGCACACTAATGCTTTTCACGGGGCATGAATTGGCAGACTACCTCATCAACTGGTATGATGCTACTAGTATTTATACTAGTAGATGCTGATGCATAGCCTGACAATTGACATCTCGTAGCGATGTCCTGCAGCGATTGGGCACGTTCAGAAGGAGCAATAGCTCAGTAACTGTTGCGATTGAACCTTCTGAACGCGTTGTTGTGGACTTCTGATCAACTAAACAGTTGCGTGTTAGATGATCGTAATATTTTTCTGATTATTTGAGACAACATGTTGGTTGAATTTGACAGCTAATGTATCAAGCCGTTCAGAAGACGCATAACGATCATTGATTTTGTTAGCAATGGTTGGGCTCAACTGCTGCGCCTTTCGATGTATACTTAAGATGTATAAACCTAAAGGTAAATTTTATAAGAAATTAACTAAAAAATTGATTAAAGCTAGTAACCCCCGAAATTCGGGGGATCCAGTATGAAAATACGATGCCGTGCAATAAAGTCATAGGAAATAACGCCATATTGCTTTATTTCTCTTCACATGGAGAAATAAGGCCATATGGCTTTATTTCCGTTGGGAAAGTGAAATAAAGCCATAAACAAAAATTTTACGTATGAGAAATAAAGCCATACGATCTTATTTCAATACAAGAAGTAAATGTTGTCTCTTTAGAAGCGGGCCGCGAGGCGCGATCGCGGCGCGTCCGGACGCGTGGCTTGGAGCGTGGAGCGCGAGCACGGCGCGGGGTGGCAAGCCAACGCGGACCGCCGCTAAAGAGACAACATTTACTTTTTGTATTGAAATAAGATCGTATGGCTTTATATCTCATATGTTAAATTTTTGTTGATGGCTTTATTTCACTTTCCCAATGGAAATAAAGCCATATGTACATATATGTATAAAATTGTGGCTCTTTTCATTATTCTTGCTTTTGATTATATGTACATATGTACATATTTGGGGTTATAAACCGCGTATCAACAAAATGCAAAACCGCGTATGTGAGGTTGCATAAATTATTTTGAGAAGAGAAAAACCATAATATAAAATTGTCCTCTCTTTTATAAAGCAATCGCATATCTGGCTAGTATATTTCAGCACGAGTGGATAAGGCTTGGGCTAAGAGCTTCGGTGAGGAAATCCATTTTTTTGCAAAAAATTTCAGTAACGCGGTTTTGTACTTTAAACGACGATATATGTTTATGAGGTTGAGTACTTTTCGTTTTTGTCATTAAGGGCCAAGTTCACAGTGCGTTGTTAACCACTGACAAAAGTTTAACTATTGATTTTAATATACACAACGGTCAGTTAACAAAAGTTTAAACCAGCATGCCCCCATAGTTAAACTCTTGTGAAATTGAATTTTTTTTTTTATCTTAATTTGTGTTCGAAAAATATCTTGATAGGGAACGAACTGCTTTACACTGTCAAGGAAAAAAATTGCCAAAATTCAACGCAATTTTTAGCAACTTCAATCTTGCACTTTATTATACTAAAAATAAATTTTTTTAGATTATAATTAAAAAGTTTGCAATTTAGGTGAAACCTTTTTAATTTTTGTACAAAGTTTGATCAAAACCCAGAGATCGATCTACCACATTTTTGTGAAACCTACCGCATTTTCCAAAGATTCTACCACACAGAATTTTTGTAAAGTCTGTTCAAATATTAAAACATACCCATATCCCCCATGTGCCTTTAAGTATTTCATTTTATTTCCTTGAACATATTGATTATTTATTCTCTTTGAACACAAAACGTGCTTTCAGAAGCTATTTTTTCTATTTACCTTAGTTAATCCTCTATGAGTTCGGCGAGAGATTTGCAATTTCCATGTTTTGTTTTGAACTGTGGCTTGTTTTCCCGTACAGTGTTGGTCACAATATTACGAATTGTGAGCAAGCGATTAACATTTACAGCAAATAAACTGTTGAGACTGTCCACAGCTTTTGGAATCTATTTTAATGTTCCACGGAGGTGTCTTCGTGCTTCAAATCAAATTATGTCGACCTCGATGCCGAACAGCATTTACTAACCTCTTAAATAAAAAAAAAATACCCTAGTTTAAGAATTATTGTTATATATTCTGTAAAATTATTGTTTCACAGACTAATTGAATAAACAAATAAAGAATTTAAGTTTTAATATACATACATACATACATACATACTATAGATCATTGCCTATTGTTACTACGAATGATACCCAGTGCCATGAAAACTTGTGAATTTGCGTCTTCCCAAAATTTACTCGAACAGTTCAGGTTTGAATTTTTTTCTAAAATAGGGGTCCGAATTTGTTCTTGTCTTCTGTTCCCACAACAAAAACTTATGGATTTGATTCCCTGGTTCTGTAAATGTAGTTTGCAAAAAAAACTAGCTAAACTAAACTAAACTAATGAAAACTTGCATGGCAAACCACAGTTGAAAAATATGCGCCACCACTGTATTTTGAGCGGTTTGAGCGGCAGGTTCATTGTAATATAATACTTTGAGCTTATTTTTATCATTCATTTTCATGTTTGCTTCCTTCTTTTGCAAAAGACAAATCGAAGGGTTACAAGTCGTATGTATGTATAATTTGCAGTAGTTCCGTTTATGTAGTTCAACCGAAGCGCACACTATTTGTCCCTTTAAAAATACATATTTTTTGTAATAAATACATATAAAAAATAAAATACAGAAAACCTGCTTTGAAAAGGCCTTTAAATTAAAAATTGTGTTAAAAACTTAAAGTTTGTTAATTAGAAGCTAAAAAAGTCGAAACCAACAACTTTCGAAAGCTGCAACGGGTTAAAATAAATTAAATAAACTAATATAAGTGGAAGAAAAGCTAGTAGAACCAAAAACGCAAAACAAAATAAAAGATAAGAAAATAAAGCAAGAATTTTGCTTCAATTTAATTAAAAAAGTGTAACTAAAAATGGAAATTGTTAAGTAGAAAATAAGTAAACTAGTAGAGTTCAATAAACGGCTATTAAAATAAAAACGTCAAAAAAGGGCTAAAGTAACTTTTACAGTTTAGTCAGTTCGTGTCGGTACTTTACATAAAGAAGCGAAAACTCTCAGCAATAACGAAACATCCAAAACCTTCACTTCACTATCGTACTGAGCTTTTTCAAATCGGCCGATCTTAGCCATATTGAAAGCTAGTATTAGGTTTGTATAGTAACTTCTCCAGTAAAAGATTACAGCGAGAGCGTAAAAGCTAAATGGAGCGTAAAATTGAGAAGAAGAGAAAACTAGCAGAAAAAGTTACTGAACACAAAACTAGTAAAAACTTGCAAGTGAACAGTTGTTGCACTGCTTTGAAATTCTAGTTGCGATCCCGTACGAGTCCGGACTAGTCAGAAGTAGTCAGAATCAGTCAGATTTTACTGGAAATCGATCCCGAACTCGGTTCCCTGACTATTGAGGGGACAAAAAAGAGAGTAAACAAAGGTCCTCTCTCTCTGTTACCAGTTTTAGTTGACAACCAAAATTTGGAGGCTATGTTGAAGTAGACAGAAGTTTCCGTTTATTACTAGAAAGCGATCCCATACTTTCCATTTCCATTTTGCTTTTGTTTACGCTTAACCTATTCAACAAATGGCAGTTTTGGACATTTATTCTTCTTCTTCTTCTTCGGCTAACTAATTTCTGCCAGTAAAAATTTCACTAGCAAGAATTTGCACCTCTCCCGTGTTATTACGCTCTCGATTCAGGGCTCTCTTGCAAATTTTATGGGTTATTATACACTTTTCCAGTAAAAATTTGCAGGTTCCTGCACAAATTAGTACTGACTATTTGTTACTATACAAACCTATCTATTATTTTACTCAAACCGCTCAGCTTTCCAGTTAGCTTTTCACATTTATCTATAGAATAAAAATAAATAGGAAATTCACCACGTCTTCTTTATCAATCAGCCGCTTATCAGAGATACATATGTACAACAAATAAATTCGTTCACACATACCCTTACAAACTCTTGCTACCCTGTGGGGAAAATCTCTAGTTCTGAACTGGTGAGCTTCTAGTACATTTAGACCCAGTGCTGGTTCGCGATAAATCTCTTTTGCATGCAAGCAACTGGCGAATTTAACATGGCGATGTCCTAGGAAGTGTCAATTGCCCCCCGCTGCATCCCTTTTTCGATAGTTCCGAACTAGACCCAAATTCTATAGTTCCGAACCAGTTCTAAAATCGACAGACGAAAGAAAAAAGTATCATGGTTTTTCAATCTTTTCGGTTCTTCCGTGTGCGATTTTACATTATTTTCAAAGAAACGTTTTTTCAATTTGAAATTAAATTTGTTTGAATGATTGTGAGAAATGTACGTTTACATACCTTTAGCTGTAGCTGAGTTTGCAGAGGTGCTCGCTGTTATTTCTTAGATTCCAGACTGTCCCAAGATGTTGAAATGTTAACACAAATTTTTGTTTTGTATTACCAAGCTATGAAAAAGCATCTGCAAAGCACAGAATAGAAGCGTATTTGAACGAAAAAGCCGCCGAACACATATCTATGTAAAGTAAACAAGCCCCCTGCTGCATCCCTTTTTCGATAGTTCCGAACTAGTTCTAAATTCGACAAATAAGATCTAGTTCGTTCTGCATCCCTTTTTCTATAGTTCTGAACCATTTCTAAATTCGTCACTTTAGAAAAAATTAATATTTTAAAAGTACCACTTTTCGCCGATTTTGGACTGGTGGGGATCTAGTTCATGTCGGACTAGTTCCTTTTTGGCGATAAAGACCTAGTACGGAACTAGAAATTTGATTCACTAGTCCGCGTTTTCCCTGCAGGGTACAACCTGCATTTATGTATAGTATATCCATGTATCTGTTGCTTACACCTTGATACGATTGCATTAGTGTTTGTATGAAGTTATTTGTTTATCTTCAAATTAGCAGTTCATCAAAGAAACGAAAGTAAAAAGAATCAGTAGGAAAAAAGCTTTGCTCAACGGATAAGCGACCAAATAGCTTTCCGAAATTGTAAGTAGTTGAGTAACACGTCGGGCACGGTGCACAACTCCCCCGCAGCCGAAAAAAAAATATATATAACATTATTTTAAAAGACGTTCTTGATTATCACTCCGCCCCTTGCTGATCAGCTCCGCGTTTCGGCGTGAAATTTAAAAATATTTTTTATACACACTGAGCAAGGGATTGATGGTGGAAATTTTCGCAAACATTTGTGCGGGGAATGTTTTTATTTTAAAGTGCACAAACTCACCACTTAATAAGCTTTTTATTGTGTCTTAAAAATTTTTGCAAAAGGTGCTAAGGTTAAAGAAAAGTGGTTAAAAAACACTTACTGAAGTTCATTGCTGAAAATTCAATTTCGCCGAGTTGAAAGCTGCGGTACATGCAAAAATCATTTTTTACACTCGGGTAATCGCATTCAACTCACCTAATTAACAGTAGGTGCAGCCATGAGATGTGGTGGAAATGAATCTCGCACAAACGTCATAGTTAAATGGTTCGTACATGTAAAAATTGTCCAGTAAATTGCAAGCAACTCTTCGTTAACTTAATTTCTGAGAATTCGCTCTCATAGAGAAAAATATCCAAAAAAAGTACGTGAACGCAAAACTAGTATCTAACAATTTGCAAGTTTCATGAACAGCTGATAAATTTGTTTTCTTATTTTTTATTTAAATTGGTTTATGGTAGAACCCCATAAATAGTTTCCTTATTAGCTTCAATTGCACCCAGCAACATGCGATCAGCTGAGCTCAGAAGAATATGCATATATTTTCGTAGAAATGTCCTCAATGTACAAGATAAAATATTCTGCGATCCAGAGCGAAAATCCATTCCAATATTCTCTTATTTGAAGGCACATTTAGAAAATACGTCAAAACCCTGCAAAAAATTGTGCGACTAATCTCTAAAGAGAGTATTCCGAGATTACCCTCAATCGAGTACAATTGGGCATTAATTAGTCGCAACTAGTCTCATACGGGTACTAATGGAGGTCAATTAGTCTCGACTCATCCCTTATGGGTATAATTGGAGATCAATTAGTCTCCAACTCATCTCTAACGGGTACTATTAACGATTTAATGATATGTACGCACTTAGTCAATGAAATGTCATGTGCATCGTTGGCACACAGAGAGAGTATTCGCCTAACAAAACTGATCACCCCAGTTCGAATCTCAGCTGGAGCAAATTTTTATTTTTATTTTTTTAAAGTGACTAGTCGCTTTTTATACCCATAAAGGTGAACAATTAGTCTCTTCATAGGACATGCTCGAACAAAAGCGAACAGTTCATCCCATATAAAGAGATCTAAAGTGGTATTAGTCGCATGCTCCTTTGCGATTGCTCCCGGAGTCATCCCGGATTAGTCCCATTTTTTGCAGGGAACTGTTTAAATCCTTTTGTAACTACTAGTCCGTATAACATTATATATGTGTATGTACCTAACGCTGGTATCTTTGTACACTTTTTTAGGTAGTATAATAATTTTTTGAATTTTTTTGGATTTCAAAAATGCCTACTGCGTTTTTTTTTTTCAAAATACTGCTTTATACAGTGTTCGTGGGAATACGTTTTAAAAATGCATGCATACATATATGTATGTATATACTGTTATGTCAAAGAAGGGACACGACATATTGACCAGTTTTAATTATTTTCCTTTTGTTTGCTTAATGTTCATTAATATTTTATTAAAGTCTAGTTAACTATATAATGCTTAACACTATATAAATCCGCATTTAAAATTTCGTAGAGTAATTAAAAAAAAATCACAACAGCAAACTTTGTATTTATAATTGTTTTATTATGAATTTTCATACGATAGACGATAAAAGCTTGCAAGCGTATCGTATGAAATCAGCTCTCGTATTATCCTTTCCATACACCGGATAGATGTGTGGTTGGTTTCTGTTCACTTTTTATTGTGAAGAAGCACTAACTATCGGATTTCATACGACAACATCGATTCGTAAAAGAGAATAGCAGAATGCAAGCGTTTATCGTGCATCGTACGAATTCATAATAGGGGAGTATATTTGTCCGAAAAAAGGCGCAGAATTATATATTACATATATATACCTGTAAAATGCTTAAAAAAGTGTCACTAGAAGTGATTCACTACCTTTAGTGAGGCTCTTCCTTGTAGTGAGTATATTTCGAGCGAGGTATCAAATCATCTTTTTTTGACAAATATTCTGATAGTTGGCTTTACTTAATTAAGGCCTTCTTAATTTAATGGCGTCTCCAGTTTTGCCAGATTGGTTCCACTTTTCAATATAGCGTTACTTGAAATGTTGCTTAAATTTTAACTATTTTATAAATAACTCATTCAGTCTTGAAGTTATTTTACTAAAATTTTTGCCATGCCTATTTTTAATATTACCTTAACTATTCTTTAAAATCATCAAAAGCTATTCCTCTCATATAACTAGTTTTTAATAGACGGTGTTTTGCGTTATAACTCCTCCAATTAACCAGGTACGAAATTTAGTACTATTTTTATTCATCATAAACACAAATTTAACAGTGAATATCATCGAAGTAAGTTGACTTTAATATATAACAGCCATACAACTGGGGGAGCTATATGTTAAAGCTGTCAACAGAGACGTGGGTGCCAAGGCGCGAATGTGCTGACTGTTTGTTTGTTGACAGGAGATACTTCGTCCAGACCCATTCGCTTTGCTTCCTTATCCAACTTGGAAAAGGCAGAACTGACTTCACGGACTTGGTTACCGATAATATCGATGTCATCGGCATAAGCCAGCAATTGCACGCTCTTGTACTAAATTGTTCCTGAGCGGTTGAGTTCTGCAGCTCTTATTATCTTCTCCAACATCAGATTAAAGAAGTCTCATGAAAGAGAGTCGCCCTGTTGAAACCCCGTTTGGTGGCGAACGGCTCGGAGAGGTCTTTCCCAATTCTGACGGTGCTGGTGGTATTGCTCAACGTCATTTTACACAGCCGTATCAGTTTGTCGGGGACGCCAAATTCAGACATAGCGGCGTATAGGCAACTCCTTTTAGTGCTGTCGAAAGTGGCTTTGATATTCTGCATAAAAGTTGATGCATGCACCGTATCAACTCCTCGTCACCGCACTTGAATAGCTCAGCTGAAAGGCTGTCAGCTCCAGCAGCTTTGTTGTTTTTCAGACGCGTTATTGCTATTCGTACCTCGTCATGGTCAGGCGGAGCAACATCGACACCGTCATCATCCACTAGGGGCTCGGGTTCTTCTTCTCCACAACTTTCCGTGCTTCTACCATTCAGTAGCGTGGAAAAGTGTTCCCTCCATAATTTAAGTACGTTCTGGACACCGGTAACTAGGTCGCCATTGTTGTTCTTACAGGAGTACGCCCTGGTCTTGAAACCTTCCGTAAGTCGCCTAACCCTCTGGTAAAATTTTTGGGCATTCTTTCTGTCGGCCAGCATTTCAATCTCTTTACACTCACGTATTTCGGCGCCTCTCTTCTTATTGCGGCAAATACGCTTTCCTCTTTAGATCCCTATAGCATTCCCACATAGCGCGCGTTCAAGCGTGGCCCTGTAGGCAGCCTCTTTGTTCTCTGCAGCTTCCTGACACTCCTCATCGTACCAGTTGTTCTTTCGGGCTCGCTGAAATCCCACTACTTTTTCGGCGGCGGTACTTAATGAGCGGGAAATGTAGTTCCACTGCTCGCATATGCCGGCTTGTTGAAGAGTGTTCTCTGAGAGCAGGTGTGAGAGTCGAGCAGCGAATGCATTGGCTGTCTGTTGTGATTGCAGCTTTTCGACGTTAAGCTTTCCTTGCATATTTGGGCTCACATTTTTTGCTGCACAGAGGCGGGTGCGAATCCTGGCTGCAACAAGATAGTGTTCCGAGTCGATGTTTCGGCCTCGGACATTTCGCCGTGGAGGCTGAATTTTCCGACGGTGGTTCCAAAGATCCCTTCCTAGGCCACCCAGGGATTGAAGTCGAAAAGCATGATTTTGATATCGTGGCGGGGACAGCGCTCGTACGTGCGCTCCAAGCGCTCATAGAAGAGATCCTTGGATACCTCATCCTACTCTTCCATCAGGGCATGGGCGCAGATGAGCGAGATGTTGAAGAATCTCGCTTTGATGCAGATCATGGCTAGATGCTCGTCCACTGGGGTGAACGACAGTACTCGGCGACGGAGTCTCTCTCCCACCACAAATCCAAAACCGAACTTGCGCTCCTTTACATGGCAGCTGTAGTATACGTCGCAAGGTCCCAGACATTGCTTGCCTTGCCCCGTCCAACGCATTTCTTGGATGGCGGTGATGCCAGCTTTTGTTCTTACGAGGACGTCAACCAGCCGGGCAGAGACACCTGCCCCATTAAGGGTCCGGACATTCCAGGTGCATGCCCACAAATCGTAGTCCTTTAAACGTTTGCCGTGGTCGTCATCATAAGGGGGGTCTCATCCGAGGCTTTGCCTTGCTTCTTCACTGGAAGTGGTTTTTACGTGGCGGGTCCCAAACCCAGCGCACAACCCATTGCTGGGACGGGGATGGTTTCGCAACCAAATACACGTTTATATGGCGAGCCGATTACTCCAAGACAGACGCCCGCTTGCAGCCGCGCCCACCGGTGAACATACGCTGCAGACTTCCGTGAGCCCTTAAACCGAATAGATCGGAGTGGCCCGTTGCCCAGAGTGCGCGAACGAGGACGCAAGAGTCGGGATTGAGTATAGCCGTGCAACTGTAACTACATACACAGCACAACGACTAACCCCATTGCACTCCTAACTTTAGAAGCTTAAATAAATTGCGCCGTAGACTTTAGAAGCTTAAATAAATGGCTAAAGGACTTGAAACTATTTTTTACCACTGTGAAAATCCAAAATATCACTTTTATGGTAGTTTGCGGACCCCTTAACATATTTTTAGTAATTTAAAGTTTACGACAGCAACAATACGATACTTACGACACCGTTGTGAATACCCCATGTATGTATGTTGCAAATGAAGATTCGTCTATGTTACGCACAGCGATCTAAAATTATTCCACATATTCGTATAGAAAAACTGTACATTCAGCTTATCTGGTTGTCATCAACTTAGTTATGTGACTACATCTTATCACATTGTGCAAATAGATCATACAAATTTCTGAAGACATATAAAAATCAAGCAACCACCCAACCGGCAAAATTAGAATGTGGGAACCCTTATTTCGGATATTTTGAAACGATTTTTTACTCTTTTTTTTATCTTGTATGGAATGGTCAGAGTTTCCAGACCGTCTGATTCAGCTTCCCTTAGAAGGGAAAGATTTACATGAAATAATAATGAACCAGTTTGAAGGCATTTATTTAGAAACGCTCCTCATATTGCCGACTGGGCAATCATCAATCACACAAACTAGATACATACTATTGTTTAGTCCATAGGCCTTCAAAGGATCTTCTGAGGGCTCTAAAATTTGATTACATATATTTCAGTAAATCCCGGTAATCAGTTTCGGCAAAGACATTTGACTCTCATGTAAACTTTTCCAAATCTTTTTTCTTATATTTTTAGTTATTTTTACAGATGAAAAGCAATTAGGAAAAAACTTGCGATTCATTGATGTTTTTCATCAGATCTTTGACAAATACTGTTCGTTCGTTACGAAACTTTTACCAAACTAAAGGTAATTTTTAAGGACATTAGAAGGCAGACGTTGGCGGTCACAAGGCCGGACAAGTAAATACTATTATTTTGCTAAAAAACGAATATCACAATAGTCCGCATTTCAGATGATTCAAAAGAATATACATAATATCAAAAGCGAATCATGAAAACATGATTTAAAATTTCGGAACATGCTTTCTTCTTTCATGGCTACTAGTTTTTTAATTTAAGATTGGTCCAGAAAGATACTTTTTGTGCGCTTTTTTTGCGCGCGTTCATTTCCGCATATTTCATGGTAATATTAAACCGCATACAATTTTAACTAACGAAATTACCACACAAACAATCGTTAACTCTCCCCGCGCGTTTACACAGCTTTCACATAATGCGCCAACAGATGCAAGTAGTCGAATTTCCATCAAACGGCAAATGCAACAACCTGCTGGCCGGCATCAGCGCCGTAGTCGGAGTCATCGGCGGCGTATGCTTGCTAACATCGGCCACGAAGGCACTGATTGAGTAAGTACCAGACATAATTACATACATACATTTGTATGTACAAATATGTAGTATGCTTTATACGTATGTATGTATGTATGTATGTATGCACATTTCCCATACCCATGCCTATTACGGGTTGTAATCCTCCCTCTAAAATTCGTAGACTTTAGTTATTGAGTAAAAGCATAGACAGACGGCAACGTTGATCCGGATTAACGTCGCAGTTGATTTGAACAAAATTGTGCCTTGACAGACGGCAGTAGGTTCGAGTCCCATAGCCAGTGGAATATTCATTAAATTTTTATTATTCATTCAATTATAACTTCTTTATTTTTTTATGTTGTTTTTAGCTAGTTGTTTTTCACTTCTTTAGTAAAATTAAACGTTAAAAATTTAAATCAACTAATAGGAAAATTAAAAATGTAAAATAAAGTGAAACAAACGAAAATAAAATAAAGTAAAATTAATGCCGAATTTCCACTGGGCATTGAAATGACAAAAAAATATATGCCATTTAAAAAAAATGCCATGTGGAAATGAACTCAATGACTATTTTTTTAACGTAATGGCACGATTATTTTTTAATGCCCAACTTTGTCATTTGTCATTTTTGCCATTTAATGCCTAGTGGAAATCCAACATAAATCAAATAAAATTTAAAAAATTGAGGAAAAAAAAACAATTTTTTTTGGCAGTCGCTCCAACCGAGGATCGAACTTGAGACCTGCAGGCTTGTGGCACTCGGGTACGGTGAACGAAGAAATCGGCTGCTTTGTTTGTGCATTTGTTTGCTCAGCTAGCGTAGAACACAAACAAAATGCAAAACTAGCATGGATGTCCACCTTGTCGTCGGTAATGCAGTCGCCGTATTAATTCAAACAAGTTCTTATTCAATTTAAATTGGATTCCTATCTGAATCAGGGCCGGTTGTTGAATGTCTGATTAGCACAAATCGGAGGTGGAAGCTCCGGTTAAAAATAACGACTGCTTTATCGATCACATGTTATATGCATGATTTCGAAAACGTCGATAAAGATGTTTAACCGGGAAGTAGTGATAACCAGACATTGAACATCCGGCGCTTATTTAGTATGGTGACTGCATTGCCGATGATGTATTCTACGCTCTCTGAGTTTTGGTTAGTGTTGTCATCAAAAATTCACTTTATCCGAGTTAAGTTTAGGAATTAACTCTAGGACTTACAGCCCCATTCCCACGCCAATGACAAAACTCATCTTTACTACTGCGCTTAAAACTATGCCGCAAATTGATTTTAAGCGCTTTAGTGTTGACAACTGTCGTTTTTTTTGTTATAACCTACTGAGTACGCGACAACGGCGAAACAATATTTATATTATGGTTGTTCACGCTTGCCTGGTTATCAGCTTATCAGCTTATGGTTTCTGTAGTGTATGTTATTGTTGTACATCAACGTCATTGTACATACGATGAATTTTGTCAATGATGTGGGAATAGGGCTGTTAATCCACATCAACTGCAGTTAATTCCCGAGATAATTCCGAATTAACGAGTTGATGCGGATCAGCGCTGCCGTCTGTCTTTGCTGTAAGATGATGCAATAAGCTCTTCTTGCCTAAGTACCTCCGAATATACTCACACGTGATAAAATCGTATAACACACCAGATTATTAGGAAGATAAATTCGAGCAAAAAGGAGCTAAAACATTCTTTTCACATAGCCGCTTTTTCAGGAATACTGAGATTTTTGTTTTATCGATTTACATTTGAACTCGTCCAAGAAAACGTTTTGCGTTTTGGAGTAACTGTGAAAATCCATAACTTTCAAACTCTTTGAAATTTCATCATGGAAACGATGACATTAAAATGAACATAAAATTAAAAATCGAGTTAATTTCAAAAAATATTTTGTATGAAAATTTATTAAGATGCCAGCAAATACCCGGCCTGCCTCGCTACGCCTTAAAAGTGTTTTTTTTTTGTTGTTATTCTACTGTTCTACTATCGCAGACTAAATCAATCTAAATCAAGGGTTTTCCAAATACTTCTTTTGATACTCCTATTGTAAAATTTAGCTTATCTCAATTGACCTAAATTAATTTTGTATATAGGCGGCAACCTTCCTCAAAAATATATTCGGCAATAAACTTTCCTAAATCTCTTTAGTTTGGTACCCATATTGAAATAAGTTTTTAATTGCTCTTATACATATATCAATTAAACTTAATTAAAATTTTCAAACAGGTGGTAACTCTACCATTTTTTCTTTCGATATTTTAATTTGGGCCTCTAGCAATACATCAGTGAAAACTGCATTCAATTTAATGCATTAGTTTTCGAGTGATGCGCGTGCAAACATACAGACAGACCAAACAAAATTCTAAAAATTGTTGATTTGGCTGTTGAAGTTCTAATAAAGAGCCCCCATATTAATTTTTCTATAATATTTATAATGTATAAACATCGGCGTGTTACAATTTTATTATATGTATAGATTAAGTAGATAAGATTTCTTGATTTTTTATTTTTCCAACAATGCCTTATTTTTACAAATTTAAGGAATTTCGTTCTATCCATCAATACTATCGGCTTATATGGTTGGTCAATCTGTCAACAGTTTTCCACCTGTCATTAAATTAACTTTCCACACATACATACGTACGCAATTATGTACATACATATATGTACATATATTCATGTATTGTAACTACATATCGTCGTTTAAAGTGCAAAACCGCGTAACTGACATTTGCTGCCAAAAATTGGATTTGCTTACATAAGCCAAGAGCTTATCCATTCGTCCTGAAAAATAGTAGCCAGAAATGCGAATGCTTTATTAAAAAGAGAACCATTTTGAAATATGACTGTTTTTACTCCCCAGAAAATAATTTATGCAACCTCACATAGGTGGTTTTGCATTTTACGACGATATGTACATATGTATGTATTATACAACTACTATTATATATGTATGTATGTACTGCAGTATGTTTGTCTATTTAATGTGGAAGCTCGTTTGTTGTTTTGGACTTACCATGACATATAGATATGTATGTGCATATGGATGTATGTATGCACATACTTACATATATATGTACATAATGTTATCTCATAGCAGTTATTGTGAATGTGAATTGACCAATTAGTTGAAAGGAAATCACAAAATGTTTTGAAGCTTCTTTAATCCTCATTTCCCACTCCATTCGTCGCAGGCACGTGTTTAATAAAAAAAAACTCACATCCATTCAAGCTTGAAAATCAGAGGCTCACCTATATTCGATTCGAAATCGCCTTATACCCAGCCAGCAATTTCAATCATGAACGACTTTATGGCGATAACTAAACGCGAAAGATCTCTTTTGCTATTCTTATTTAACGTAGTTATCTGAGAAAAAAGTTACTCTACGCCGAGCACGTTCTCACATAACATTTATTTGTGTACCAAAAAAGATTAATTTTTGCAGTGTATAGTGGGCTCACCTTATTGAATCATGGAAAAGAATACACAACATATAAAAATGGACGATCTGTGAAATCAGCTTTCGTCCGAATTTTTATAATACATATTTTAATCTTGATTTATTTAATTTATTACTTAAATACTTGATTGAAGTATTGTTTTTCAAAAAACCATAAATCTTCTAAAAGAATATTCGATACTAACTTTCCTGGAATTTTTTTTTTGTTTAATTCAATGGAGATGGGAATATTTACTGTAGTAATAAGTAGCCAGTTAACCCTTCTAATTCCTAAGTATATAAATATACCTATGCAGGGTTAATTTGAATATTAGTCGTTAACGTAAGTTTGTCTATTATCCTTTAAAGCTGGGTTATGCAAGACTTAGACTTGACTTGACTTACCTAGAAACTTGGAAACGATTACTAAGCGTGTCACCGATTACTTTTTCTCCTTGTTTTGATTCTCAGGTCTTGTATTTGTACGCGTAAAATTGTAATTTTTTATTTTTTTTTTTTTAAATAAATAAAAATTACAAATAAAATAAATATATTTACGCGTTCAAATTGTGTTTTTTTTAACTTTATTTTCTGTCTTTATTTGAAAGTTTGTTTTTCGATTGCCCGATGAATTACATTTATACAAAAAATTATATTTGTTTGGCATATTTGCGGGGATTTGGTTAAAAAATTAAATGATTCTCTCACGGCCCTCTTTGCACTTAGAAATTTATCTATAGTTCTCCAAGTTTCTAAGTCAAGTTGTTTTTTTTTTTTTTTGAGTAACTACATACACGCGCTGCTCATTTGCCAGATTTACAATTTTCAAGTCAAGTCAAGTCTAAGGGCCGGTTTCTCTATCTCCGGTTAACACTAATCCCCCGGTAAACATCGTTACCGACCTTATCGACTCCCTGTTATATGCATGGAGTTGGAACGTCGATAACAATGTTTAACCGGGGAGTTAGTGTTAACCAGAGATGGAGAAACCGGCCCTAAGTCTTGCATAACTGAGCTTGTATTCTCTATCATCATTCTAAACCAATATAATATATTCATTGTAAATACAAAAATTTCTCTAAATCTCACCATTTTAATATTAAATAAATTCTCGAAACCATCAACCAACGATTCGATTATCTTGTGAACGCTTTTCCAAATGTTGCCTTGGTTTGTTTGGTTTCATGTCAACGCAAACCGACAAGTCTTTTGCTTTGTTCACACTTGTCCCGGTGGTGTGGTGTGCTTGTGTCTTTGTCGCACTTAGTGTACATATGTATGTATGTGCCTTGGTGAAAGCTTTGTTTTCTTGTACAAATTATAAAACACACGGTTACTTTTACGGCTTCCGCCTTAAAAAAACAAAGCCGGGCTGTAATGGTTTTGCGTTTTGTTTATTAAATATTGCCCGTTCCAAATGCGTTGAGCGCAAAAATAAACAATAATCAACCAATCAATTGACAGTGCAACTATGTATGTATGACTTTGTGATAAGTGGCGATAGAATGAAAAAATAATTTGTGTTTTTTACGAATATTATATAATAAAATTCCGGCAAACAATCGCTAACAAAAATGCATAAATGAAATGCAATTAAATCGCAACCAGCTTTAGCTAAAATAATTAAAAGGAATAGAGTCATTAAACTGAAAAGATATGATGCCGCCGTGTCGTCGTCTATGTATTAGGAAATGTTACTTAACAAAGTGCTTTAAATAGAAATACTAATGTAGGCTTTCGCTCGGTTTGGCACTCCAGCAAAAGGTGTGAAAACGTTTGTTGAATGGCCAACTAATGCAACCAAATAACTACATACATACATACATACATACATACTACCATATATGTATAGTGCAACCAACATATTGCAGGAAAAAAAACATAAAAAAAAGCATAATTTGCACGCTTACCAAGTCAACAAAAACTAGGCAAATATTATTGCGCTGCCAAACAAACTGCATTGGATTAGGCAAACGTAAAGACATAGCTTTAACATTTGTCTATACGACGAGTAAAGTGTTCTTTTGTAGTATTATTCTCTGCCTTGGTTACTTTAAGTAAAGCTTTTGAATATTATGCATGCGTTGTGCTTCGGATTCATGAGTATTATTTATTCTTAGCAGTGTTGCCAGTTTAGCGGTTTTCCGGCTAGATTTAGCCGTATTGAATTTCTTTTATCCAGAAACATTTTGTTTTTTTAATTCAACCTATTTTTTAGCCATTTCTCCAAGATGTAATAGCCGTTTTTAGCCGATTTTGTTAATCTCATAAAAATAAAAAATAAAAAATAAATAAAGAATAATAAGGGAAACGCCGATTTATCATTATCCTACTTATCGCTTCACTTTTTGCGCATTATATCCTGACCTAATATCTATCTATGTTTCTTTGTTTTAAGCAGAGGTGTTAAGTAATTTAAATACTAGTACAAAATTTCGAGAATTTTCTTTAAGAAGCTTTCAATAGATTTATGATTGATAATCATGATTAGTGCTGTGTATAAACATTTTTCTACTTTTACGGCTCTTATGGGTGTGACTAAACATTTTCAGAAAATACTAAAAATACATAAAAAAACTCGCAATGCATGGCTTAGAGACGAACGCTTCGATCCTTGGATTACAACAGACGGGGGATACACTTTTTTTGGGGGAAATTTTACAACTGCAAGTTGCGTTCAAAGTTATGTGGTCTTCTAGAATATTTGGCAACAATAAAACATCACTGCAGTAGATTCTTTATACAGCAAGAAAAGGAAGCTGAACTATGCAATGCTTCTTACATTGCCTTGCATAAAGCGATTAGATCAGTAGACTATTTATCTACTATATTGTAAAAAAAAAATCTTTTAGCGACAGTCAAATATCTACA
The DNA here is from genome assembly GCF_013731165.1 of Rhagoletis pomonella. Taxonomy (NCBI): domain Eukaryota; kingdom Metazoa; phylum Arthropoda; class Insecta; order Diptera; family Tephritidae; genus Rhagoletis; species Rhagoletis pomonella. The sequence goes on along the minus strand of NW_023458561.1, from coordinate 71,645,200 downwards.
GATTTTAAGTTTGACAGATGTAAATCTAATGCACTGATAAGAAAGGTGTTGGCACCTTTTTTTAGGAATCGCTTACTTGCTAATATTAGGGATTCATGTGATGATGATTTCACAGTTGTGATAACTAACAAAAAAATGTCTTATTGAGGGCCGTTTTCCTAATTTCTAGATAAATTCTTTCTGAGTTTATCAAATAATATAATTTTCACATTCATTTATGTGATATATATGTTATGTGTACAGATGTGAATCTATATCTAGACATTGAGAAATCCCTTCCGCTTTATATAACCACATGTAAATTTTTTGATTATTTCAAAAACGATATCGTAAGAGATCTCATACAAATGCTGGGATGGAAATTTTATATTCATGCATTATATGTATTAATATCCTATAATAGAGTATATTTACTACATGGTATAATTATATTGTTTCAGTATTCCTTGTTAACTGAAAACAAATGCAAATAATTGTTGTTGTGTTTTGTTTTGTGTATGTTATTTAATAATAAAATCGTGAATCGCCGTTTCTAGCCGATTTGTTTTGCTCGTCTTGCCGGCCGTCTCAAAAACTCTGGCAACACTGATTCTTATACACTGTACAATATTTAACCATACAAAGGTTTAATATCACCGCTGATAGATAGCATTTCTTTTGACCAACTGTCAAATATGGCGTCAGTGAACATAAACCTTTTCTGTCTCTCTGTCTGGATTAAACGGTAGTCTATCAAATGTGAAATGCCAAGCATTGGAACGGAAGTGGCGCATTACAATAGAAATATGCACAAAGAACAGTATACACTTAGGTCTCTTTTTATACGGCTTTTTTTTATGCGGGTTTTCAAACCATTTTCTCGCAGTAGCGATTTTGATTTTTTTTTGCAATTTTTGTTGAGTTTGTAGGAGACAATGCTTCTGAGAATAACTTTTCTTTGTATTCTTACATAATTCATGTATTTATTGTGGTATTTTTTATTTTTATTTTTTGTTTAAAATACAAATACAATTTTATTTATTTCAATAATGTTCAGTTTAACATGAAATAATAAGTGTTGAAATGAAGAAATAAATACTTTTAGAATTTTTTACATGGAATATCTGAATTTATGCGGTTTTTGAAAATGCTGGAACGCATCCTCTGCTTTTGTATGAAAGTAAAGGCTTTCTGAGGAACCGCATAAAAATAGACCTAAGTGTACATACGTTTGTATATATACAACTGGAAACTTGAAAAAACAACTTAAGTGACTTTGTAATATTCGATTTTATGGGGGAAAAATGAGCCGTTTTACAAGAACTTATATTCTATTTCTATATTTCTATTACGATGGTATCTTAAGCTACACCTATGATCAGCACATAGTTTCAATAACTATTCGACGAGATTTCAATAATTTGGTTATTTAAAGAAAAAATTCCTGAATCCGACTTAAGTTATTTTTGATTATTATGTCCACAGATGTGTATGTATGTATTTATTCGCAGTCATCGTAACAGTTCTGAAGCTTACTCACGCCTGTGAGTTTGTGCTAGGGATGTTAATTTTTCAGCTTTTTCCGATCCCGTTATTTCCGGGATGTCCGGAATTAGTCCCGGTATTTAGATATTCATTACTTTTCAACAACTTAAATCGAAAAAATTGCTTCTATATAGTTTGAGAAGCCATAACATAAATAATAAATAAATCGTTTTGAAACCTACTTCTTTATTTAAAGTGGCGTTTTTAATTTTTCACTCTGACGTCAAGATCTATTTTAAAGGCCTTTGTAATTGCAAAGATATGATTAATTCCAAAAATTATTTAAAAAATTCAATGGAATGTAGAATAAAATTATGGGTACCAATTGCAAGAGGAAACTTCTTTAGAATAGAAAAAAATTTACATTTTTTGGATTCACAAGGATGAGGAGGTAATTTTTTAAGCGGATAAAATTAGAAGGACGAAATTAGAGGATGTTATCGAGTTTATATTAGAGATGGGCACGGGCCGGGCTACCAAAAAGGAAAAATTTATATACATAAGTCCTTAACATATATATTTTTTTTTAACCAAATACTGCGGAATTTCATGGATCATGGATAAAATTTTTAAAGAACATTTTGAATACTTACCATTTTTTCTGCACCAAAAACTTGAATCTGCTTAAATTGTACAGGATTTCCTTTTTAATTTGATACTCATACTTCTTCTCTAAGCACCTTTCTCTAAATTTTTAAAATCGGTTTTGAATTACTAAGGTCAGAGTGAAAAACTAAAAACGCAATTTTGCTACATATATTTGACGCCCATGGTTTAGCGAATATATTGATATTCGTGTTTAAAATTTACTTAACCATAGGTCTAAAATCAATTTGGAGTTTGCCAAATTGCGAAAATAGGTTTCTTAGCATTAGGCTGAAGTATCGTAAATCAATGCCTAAATTTTGTATAAAAACATTCTATAAGGGTTTTTTTGGCATGAAGAATCCATTTCTGCACTTATCTTTTTCTTAAAAATTCCACCAGAGGGCTATTTTCTTCTGTGCTATAGGCGCATAGTAAAAAAAAAATACCCGCTCTAATGTATAATAATAGAGTAAATACTTCGTAAAGTAAATAAAAATACATTATAGTAGACTGTAAAGTACCGAATATATTTATGTGCACATACATACGTGCCTCTCCAACCCACAGAAACGTACGTCTGACAAAGTCACGACCAAAACACCTTTACCACCTTCAGCGAACGGGGAAAAAACAACAGGACTGCCAAGGAAGTACACACAGGAAATTGTCTATGGAACGCCGTAATTCCTCGACATGGTCGAAACTCGCAACATGAATGAGTTTATGTGTACATTAACTGTACGAAATAAAACTGACTACAAACATGTACTGCATACCGATGAGAAAGAAATTAACTATCAAATAACTCATATGCATGGGCAAGTGGCATTTAATGTCTGCATTAATTTTTGAAAGGCAACACTCTTTTCAAAACAATTTCTCTTAATTTCTTTTCTATTCATACATGCATACATATGTATATGTATGTATGTACATTACACTGCATCACTCCCCATACAAAAAAAACAAAAATCGGTACGGTCCACCGGAATTATAAAATCTTTTATATTTCTAAGACATTCACCGAAATATTTCGGAAAAATATTAAGATTTAAGTGAGCTGGATCCGTTTCTTAACTTTTTTCAAATATTGGTTTAAGAAAAACTTAAATAACTGAACCTAACCCTTTTCTTTCTTTGCTAATAAACTCTTTCAAAGGATGAAAGAGAAAGATAGGATGAACAAGCTTCATTCCAGGTTGAATTAAGATGTGTTGTATTTGGAAAACAATTTGTGACATGAATGGGCTTTTTTGTGCACAAAAATAAAAAGTGTGGGAAAATGCCTTTCTACCGAGACCCCATAAGTTGAAATCAGAATAGTTTTGGCACAGTTATTCAAGTTTTTCTTAAACCATCTTTGAAAAAAGTTAAAAAAAAACAGCATCAAAAATCTCATTATTACGATTCCGTGGAAAAGATTTTTAAATATTTTTATGCAGATTTTTTAAACTTAAACCGTTTTATCATTTGAGGAGATTTTTTTTCAAAAAGTTCTTTAAGAAACTATTTTTACTCATAAAAAACTCAATTTTTTGAGGTATTTTCAAATCGGTCCAGCTCACTTACATCTTAATATTTTTCCGAAATGTTTTGGCGGACGTCTTCAAATATAATAAGTTTTGTAACCCCGGCGGAGAAACCGCAACTTTTTTTGGTGATGCAGTCTAATGTACATATGTACACGCGTTCGCTGTCATTCGCAATTTATCTGTAGGTAAATGGCTCCTCGTTAAAGTGAATTGAAATGCAGTTAGTTTATTTATTTGAGTGAAAAATGTTTGATATTATTTTTGACTGATCAGCCGATGTGGTGTACTGACCGGTCATTAAAATTAAAAAAAAAAGCGAAATAAAGAAGTTGTCTGCTGCGTCGATACTGCCAGGCAATTTGCTTGCTTAAAGTGTAGTAATATTTTTATGTTAAAAATTAAATTTTGTATGTTATATTAAAAGATTCGAATATTCTATTAAACTGCTTAAATAAGAATTCCTTTGCTATAAAAACAGTATTTTTTACATATCTATGTATATTTCAACAGGAGTAACTGGATTCCATTTCAATTCGATCCACTCACGTTTGAAAAAAAAGTTTAGAATTCAATATTTCTCTTTGAATAAAAGGAAAATTCCGTATTAAAACAGTGCCCTTTGTGAACTAACGTTTGAGATTTGAGAAAAGAACCGATTCTCAAATTAATCTCAAACTGAGATTTAACCAAAATATTTATTGGGTATATCCAAGGCACATTAAACAGGTAGTATCAGTAGAGCAAAAACAACATTTGCGTGTATTTTGTTGTTGCTTCTGGTATCGAAAGTGTCAACAACTGTTCTGAATTTTTTCTTCTAAATCAAAGCGTGCCATGTGAAATACAAAAAATTATAAAAAATAAAAAATTGAAATTGGAAAAAAAATTGATGCAACTTTCTTTCCTAGTAAATTTGTTTGCTTCTCGAAGCATTGATCCATCCTTTGCAAGGCCCAGTAATCAGCGGTCGTGCTGCCGAGTTGGGCGAACGTTCCAAAAGCTGCTATTCAATCGCTTGTTTTGTATGGAAAAAGGTTTCACAAGCAAATGGATTTTAACAACTTATAATTTTCGTGAGAAAAAATTAAAAATATTTGACATTTTCGAGACCAAATAATTTGAAAATAAATCAAATCAGCTGCTCTACTGATACTACCTGTTCAATGTACCTTGGGTATATCCAAGGCATATTCAACAAGGTAGAAGTGACAATTCAGTCGAGCTCTCTCATAGCTGACTGTAATGTCAAAAAATGTAAACAAAAAAATTAACCCTTTGTTATGCATTTACCATATTAGATAAAACTGAACGGCCCGTAGCTATAGTCAAAATAAAGTCGACTCCTAAAGTTAAAAGCAGCTTTTTGACATAACTTTCAATGGATATCTGTCAAAAAGCGCGGCTTTTAACTTTAGAGTCGACTTTATTTTGACTATAACTACGGGCTAATATCTTTGAAATGAAAGTTTTTGTAGATATGAAAATTTTTAAAAGCTCATTAGAATCAGTTTCATTTTAGGTATTGCCTTTTCGTTTTAATGTAAATGTGGAAATGCTACTTACACAAAATTACACACTCAGTGAAACACACTCATTTATAAACCCATTTTGGCAACTTTCTTGCTTTTACTATTTTTTACCCAATGTTTTTAAGCATTTATTTATTTTATTCAAATACTTCTGAAGTATATTAGACATTTAAAAAAAGGTTTTATTATTCTAAATTTACATCAGAACTTAACTTCAATAGTTCAGCTATTAAATTTTTGCAATTCGAAATTTCCTTTCCATTAAATTTATTAAAAGTTAATTTCAGTTTCTTTATGTCAACAAGGAATTCCGGTTTAGGTTTTGTTATACCACCATTTGAAATTTGGTCTATCCATGTTCATATATGAGTGGAAGATTTTCTCTTCATATTTGGTCTAATAATTCCTGCATCTGGGAACAAACGCGTCCGCTTAGAAATACCCGGCTGCGATGGGCAGCAAATAAAGTAACTGGCACTAAAATGGTCTTCGCGCACACGTGAAGAGTCTCCTAATGAAGCATTGATACTTCGGAGTTTCAAAATAACGCACAAGTTTGTTGCCCTGGCTCTTGTCAAACACAACATACCGCCCATAATTCCTTTTCATTTTATTATGCATTTAAAATCAGTCACACAGCTCACAATTGAAAATTTATATTAAAAAAATTAAAATTTTGAATAGTATAGGGTTAAGAGTTGACATTTTAGTCGCAGTTCAAAAGAGAGAAATGTCGAAATCACTTCTACCTTGTTATGCCTTGGGTATATCTATTTTCCAATCCCTATATTGAAGAGACACACCGGTCAAAGAGAAAGAAGCACATGCTTTGCATTATTATTAATACTTGTACTTACATATAAAGATATGTGCATATAAACATTAGGGTGGTCCAAAAATGCATGAAAAAAAGTTAATAGGACCGCTAAAACCTCTTGAAAATGCCAGAAAATGCAATGGGGTATAAATAAAAAATCTTCATTATCAAAAAAATGGTTAAATAAATAATTGGATATTGTTATTGGAAGTCTCCTGAAGAGAACCAGAGTTTTCCGATCGAAAAATATTGATTTTCAAGAATTCCATACCATTTCCACGAAGAGTTCTTTTTTTTCCATACAAAATACATGGAAAACATTGAGCGCTTTGAGCGACCTCTAACTATTTTTTGATTTCAAAATAAAAAATAGGGGTATACTTTTTTCGATATAGAACAATCCTAGGGGGTGAGAGCATTTAAATTCCGACTTTCCAAAGTCCAAAGTTTTTTTCAACCACGCCCTGGACTGAAGAATTCAGAAAGTAAGGAAGCCCTTTTAATCTTGACTTCGGTTAATATTTAACCATGCGGCCGGGGTTTGAAGTTTTACTAATCGTAGAATTACTATAAACTCGTTAAAAACGTATACTTTTGGATACATACAGGCCGCCTTACATTCGATATTCTACAGTTCTGGGGGTGGCAGCGGGGGAATTCTGAAAATTTAATTTTCCGATTTTTTTTTAGACCACCCTAACGCACATACGTACATACTATATACCTATATGTGCACACACCATTTATATCAATGAATTAATAATACTTTTAGCTAATCGGCATTGTACGTTCTTGGGTGAATGTGTCAACTGCTCGGTCGCGCAAAAGCTTGTCCGGTGCGCAGGCGCACCCTACCCATGGTAAAGCACCAGTTCTTACTGACGATGAGCAATGCAGGGCTGGTTGTCAGTTACCCTGCAACAGTGAACATAAAGTGACAGTGTGGTTACTTGTGTAATAAGTATAGACCTTCATACGTATGTACATATGTATGTACGGCGGCATACCCTGCAAAATTAAAAGTTGGTGAAGTTTAAAATAAATTAAATAAAATTGGTGCTTGTAATGACGGTGCGCATCGAATTTTTCGCTTACCCTGGCCCAAGATTTGGACTATACTCACAAAGGTGATCTATTTATCAAACAACTTATTTTAATATATATAACAAATGATTTTTTACATTATATGTATTTTTCGCTAACTAGTGATTCTGAAATGTGCAGCTAATGGTTTAGATGAAGCGTAGTGCATATAATCGGTTTGTTTTATAGAAATTTAACTCCATCGTTATCCGAATTATGTACATCGATGTATATTTCAGTCACGATTGTTATTTACATTGAGCCGTAGTTATAGTCAAAATAAAGTCGACTCTAAAGTTAGCAGCAGCTTTTTGACGTAACTTTCAATGGAATATCTTTTAGAGTCGACTTTATTTTAACTATAACTACGGGCCTTTTTGTTTTTAAACTAATTAAGAATGCCTTCCGAGTACATTTGTAATTTCTAACAAACTTTTGAATATGAGAAACAAGAATTCTTCTACCGAATTTCCGCTGGGTATTGGAATTGCAGAAAAAGGGTTCGCTATTCAAAAATGGCATGTGGAAACAAACTAAATGAGTATGAATATTATCGCAATGACATCGGTATTTTATAGTGCCCAAATTGATTATTAAATACAACACCCAGTGGAATGTCGGCCTAAGCGCGTGCTTCAAGTGACATATTTTAATATTGACTGGAATTATAATATTAAAAGGTTGTAATCTCATTGAAACGATATGAAAATGCGCTCAAAGTTTGTTTGAAAAGATCGTTAGGCATAAGTTCTCAAGAGCGCGTGCCGAGTCAAGTTCACAAGTACATTGTTCTTATGATAATTTTCTACAGCCGAGTGTGCGCATTAGGGTGGGCCAAAAATGCATGTGAAAAAGTAAGGTCGGAATTGTAATGCTCTCACCCCCTAGAATTGTTCTATAACGAAAAAAAGTATACCCGATTTTTTTTTTTTTTTTGAAATCAAAAAATATTTAAAGGTCGCTCAAAGCGCCCAAAGTTGTCCATGGATTTTATATGGGGAAAAAAACAACTTTTCGTAGAAACGGTATATAATTCTTAATAATCAATATTTTTCTATCACCAAAACCCTGTTTACATGCAGGAGGTTCCCAATAATAATATTCAATTGTTTTTTTTACCATTTTTTAATACTTAAAATATAGTTTGAGCGACATTTAAATATTTTTTGATTTCCAAATAAAAAATAGGGGTATATTTTCTTTCGATACAGAACAATCCTAGTTGGTGAGAACATTAAAATTCCGACTATGCTTATTTTGGACCACCCTAATGTACATACATATGCATCTGCAATTGCTATAAGTATGCCAAAAATTAGCATTACAATTGTAATTGAAGCAGCCCAAACGCATTATTGAGTTTTGTCGACACGCTCCGTTTTTTTTTTTTTTTGTTTTTTGTTTATGCTTTTACGCTTGACCGGCTAGCTCCATTGACACTATTTCATTGCCATTTATATTTCAGTTCAACAGCCACTTGATGGTTGTTCGGTAGCAATTAAAGTAAATCAAAAGAGAGTGCAACTAAAACAGAAACACAACCAGTATTTGTTCTGGGCCAGGTGAAATTTCTTATTTAAATTTACCAACATTTTTCTAATTTCTAGTTTTTAGTGAGTCACATAAAGAAGAAATACGTGTCTAGAATTTAATATAAGTATTTAGTGGATTTTCTACTACCAAAACAATTTCCTGGCTATTTTCGTGGCGTTGTGTTAGCCACACCTGCGAGCAAGTAACTAATAATCACGAAGGTACTTAGTATTTTGTATACTTTTAGGCGTTTAAAATATGTATGTAAGTTACCAATATAAATATGTGCATGCAAATAAAATATGTAGGTGCATTAGGATGCCTCACAAAAAAAGATGCTCATCAAACATAAAAAAAAGTCTACGCGGTTAATTTGGATCAAAAAACGATAAGCAAGCTTAAGGCTGCAAATCACTTAATCGATATTATAAGACGAAAAATGCCTCATCCGATACAATAGTTTTATTTTTTTTTTCAACAAAAAACAAATTATGCAAAACAGTTGATTGGCGGTTCAACTGAATTAGCTAGCCCAGCTAGGGTTGCACTTGGTTTTCAGCTCGTGTTAAAAATTGTCCGTTTATGCTCACTGGCTCTAACCGTGTTGAATATAACCGAATAGAAGTGAAGTATAACGTCGTTTAAAGTACAAAACCGCGTATCAACAAAATTCAAAACCGCATATGTCAGATTGCATAAATTATTTTCTAGAACACTCATATTTCAAAATAGTTCCAAATCGGCAAGTAAATGCAATTTTTAGGAATATCCCGGCCCCAGCGCCACCTAGCGATGAAAGTTTTAGTCGAAATATTTCACTTCAAGGTGCTGACATATGTTCCAAATGTGAACGAAATCGGTCCAGCCGTTTAATAGTTTAGTGACATTCAATATACTGAAAACTCTATGAAATTGTGAAATCGTGACGTCTCAGCATTCTTCATTTTTCGGCAACAACAACAAAAACTTTCAAATTTTTTTAAATCGAAAAACCTTCCAAACAGAAGGTCCAAAAAAGTACTTTTTACAGAATTGAAATCGGTTCAGCCGTTTGGTCAGGCATCGTTGTCATACGAAAAACATTTCATTTTTATATATAACCATTAAACAAAAAAAATAACAAAAATAGCTGAAACTGGTCACAATGTCGGGTCCCTATTATTTTTCATTTGTGGGCGTGTCCAACCCCGCCCACTTTTACATATTACAGTTTTTGCTCTTAACAGACCTTAGGGTAAAAATTGTATCCCGATATGTCCATTAAAAGTATTTTTGGCCGCTCTCCCCATATAAATGCAACCACTGTGCATCGGGAGGGAGAAAGGTATTTAGTCGCCGCTGCTATGCCGTAGCCATTCGGAGTATGTATTCTATTACATCTCCTCCGCAGTAGTTGCTTCATTTGCGTGTATATGCGGTTTCCTCTTCACTATGCGCGCTCCAATTGAAACATTCACGATTGTCTTTAAGGACTATGGGTTGTCAGACCCTAAAAAAGAGTGCCCTTTATTATAAAAATGGTTTTATTAAACGGTATTAAATGGTGTTCAAAAATGTTTGCCCGGGGCTTTCATACAATTTCATGGTCGTAAGTACTTTCGTTGTCGAGATATTTAAATATTTGTTGCTCGGTGGTGCACTTGTACCACCTCTTTGTACACAAGAGTTAATGAAGTGTTGAAAAGGCTGGCCTTTTGTAACCTTTTTTTTTTGGTCATTAAGCTTTTTATTTGGCCGATCTAGCTTTTTTATTTTTGAAGTCCAGACAACACTGATGATTGATATGAAAATATAACACACACACGCACATGTACGTGCATACCTACATACATATATACATACTTACTTATAAGAATTATTCGTAGGAATTTAAACACATTCGTACTTAAAAGCAAAACAAATAATGGACAAAAATAAAGCATACGTTGTGTATACATACATACATATAAGTTTATCATAATACATGGTACACACTTATCGATGTATGTATGTATGTATGTATGTTTACATATATACAAGGAAATCGAATTGCCTGCTCAACAGGTTAAGCTGCTTTAATAGTAAAAAATAATACTTTGGCGCTTACACTTTAGCTAAGTTTTTGGCCGAGCTTCTCATCCAATTTGTGACGTGCGTCCTGATTTTCTAGCACAAATGGCGGGGCTTACAATTTTAAGCAGCCTCCGAACGGTGTTTTTAATTTAGATGTTGATTGGACCAGGAATAGAACTTGGGGATTACGGAGTGGCAGTGAGCACCTCTAACCACACAGCCACAGCGGCCGCCCCCGTTTTAGTTGCTTTAACGACATGAAATTTAAAGACTATTGAAGAAATGAGGAAGCCAATTTTCTCAGACTGGATTTAACGATTATAAAAGCGTATGTTATACATATATATATATATTGTTTACTGGTCAATAATCAACGGTTCATTTCAGGTAAATATACTACACACATAAATAAATACAAGCACATGTATGTATGTATGTAAATGCGCCTAGAGTGAGTAATGAATTTGTGTTTTTGCGAACCCCCCTGCGAAAACCGCGACTACACCAAAGAGTACTCCCTAAGGGTCTAGGAGTGGACCAAAATTTACAGAAATGTATGTATATAAAAACGTAGTTGAATTAACATGGCGATGTATGTCCTAGGGGAGGACCATATATTCCAACGGTGCCCAAAACTACTCCAACGGATTACTGGTGTACCTATTTACCTCTTGGCAACACAGCTCAATAAACATCGTATAGTGATTATGATTGTGGGGATACTCCAAACACGATATTGATATATGTACATGCACACATACATAAATACTCGTAATCAGCTGTCCATGCCGTTAACAAATAGTGGTGCGCACCACTTTTGCCCCTGTGGTAGAATCGCTTACCTCATCAACACGTTTTAAATTTTCGCACCATCGCACAAAGCGAGCAAACGTGAATTGCAAATGACAGTCAAAATAAAGCAAAGAAAAAAAAACTTACGTATATGCATACATAATACAAAACATGTTTATTGCTTAAGCTATAGCGCCTGCCGACTTCATCATTTGCGCGGCCTGCGCGGCTCAGACGCAGCTCAACTCAAGCCAATGGAACATTTTTCAAACCACTTTTGTACGAGAAAGTCCAATGTCTGTTAGCCAGCGCGTGAAAGCAGCGTTAATATTTATGTTTTAACAAAATTTGAATGTACACGCGTATATTTTTCGAAATACCTATCTGTGAAAGCGGGAATTAAAAAAATGAAGTACGGATACTAAACGGAAAAATATTGATTTAAGTAAGAAATATCTGAACTGTTATCGCAAAAGATGAATCACTCAAAAACCGGCCGTTGACAGCGATATCGTGTTAAATGAAATTGCAAACTAATACAACAACTATATGTATATGTACATAAAAGTATAAGTGACAACAATACAATCGAATCACCCAAGTTCTGGGCAAGATGATACTCATCTCAACGCTAATCGGCAATTGGGAAAAGCTAACTGTCAGCAGTCATGCCAATTTGGCGGTGCTGATGTTTCTCTTTATGGTTTGCGCTTTTGAGGTGGTTTTGTTGAAGCTAACCACTATCGGTTCCAGCACAGCTAACGGCTTTGGACGCAGTAACACAGCGGATGATGACTCGAGTGAATACGAGGAGGATATTTACTATGAAGACTTGCGTAACAATTACGAACACTGGGCGCGAAGACGAATGCGCTACCGGCATCGAGTGCAGCGGCAGGAACAGGAAATGCTGCGCCGATTTCGTGAGCAAGAGCAGCAGCGACAGCGAAATCAAGGGAGCATTTGTTAAATATGCGCTAAATATTTGCGGAGGAGGCAATCAAAGTCTACATAATGCCGCCCCAGGGCAAGAGCGAAAAGATGAGCAACTGTGGGTGCAGTGTCGGCGAAGAATGTGCAAAAATGTGACTGAGAAACTATTATACATATACATACGTACATACATACATACATATGTATGTATGCATACACTATAAGAAAACTATTTGCTAAAATAAAGTTATAAATCCATAGTATGTACGAATATTGGCATGCATTTTTATGTCCAGAAATTTTTTTTTTTGTCGTAAGTACCAAAAATCCTATTCTGTTCAGCTACCAAAAATCCGGGTAGGTACATGAAATGTTCGCAAACATAATACATACATAAATTTGATGGCCATTTTACAACATTTTTTTTTTTATTATTCAATCCTGAACGGTTTACCGGCTATCGCGATAAAATTTTGGCGACAGTGATCGAGTATGCTTGCAATGATTTCGTAAGTTGGTTCTATATATCTCGTTAGGTGGCACAGGAATGGATATTTTTGATAGGCAGAGTTCATGCTTCGTTTGTGAGTTTATACCTGCATATGTATGTATGTATGTAATACATATATTTACATACATTTATAAAAATCGTTGCATCATGTGGCCCATTTGTGCCATATTAGTGTACATACTTACAAAATGCTCCTCTGTAATGCCGTAGCGGACCAACTCGTTTCTCTACGCCAGCTTATTGTTACCCGTTTATTGCCCGTATTTTAACGATCGTTATCACTATACGATACGATGTCTATTGGGCTGTGTTGCCAAGAGGTATCTAGGTACTTCATCCCTTGATGTAATGCAGAGATGGAGTATATGGTCGTGCCCTAGGACATCGCAATTCCAATTAGACCACATTTTTATATGCATTTCGGTTAATTTTGGTGGATTCTTTGAGCCTTAGAGAGTAACTACTATTTACATGCCTGCATGGAGTAATAATAATAGATTGGCGCTTACACATTGTGTTTGGCCGAGCTTATCCTCCGATTTGTGGCGTGCGCTTCGATGTTGTCACACACAGGTGAGGGACCTATAGTTTTACGCAGACTCCGAACCTCGATTTTATTTTTATAAGAAACTGTTTTTCATGGGGTAAATACACTCGGTGGTCATTGCCTGCCGAGGGGCGACAGCTATTAGAAAAAAATATTTTTTTTTTGATGTTGGGTTGAACCGGGCTTGAACCCAGGCCCTGCGGAATGGTAGCGCGCACGGCCAACCACCACACCACCGCCTCCGCGCGTACATGGAGTAGCGATTTTTTCAGGGTATGGACCTTCCGCATTAATTTTAACATTAGCATTCGCAATAATCTGTGCGGAGCTTGTGCGAATGTTGTGCAAGTCGTGACTAATCAAGAAATTGTTTATGCACTGATTGTGATCCAATTCGGCTGCCATCACTTTGAAAGCAGAATTTTCTTCGAAATTTTCATCCCTGGAAATTGATAAAAGAATCGATAACAAAATCGATAAATATCGATAACAAAATCGATGAATATCTATAACAAAATCGGTAAATATCAATAACAAAATCGATAAATATCGCTAACAAAGTCGATAAGAATCGATAACAAAATCGATAAATATCGCTAACAAAATCGACGAATATCGATAACAAAATCGGTAAATATCGATAAGAAAATCGATAAATATCGATAACAAAATCGTTAAATATCGATAACAAAACCGATAAAAATATCGATTATTATATCGATAAGTCTCGGGAAACCCGAAAATCTCTAAAATCCCAAAACAGTTCCCAGATTGAGTCTCTGTGTCTCTCTCTCTATCCTTTCCTCTTTAATTACCTTTATTTTAATCTTTCTTCCCTTATCTTCATCTTTACTTTTATCGGTATCCTCATCCTCCTCTTTGTCTTTATTTTTATGTTTATCATTTTCTTCAAATACATATTCCCCTTCACCTTAGCCCTTATATAAGTGAAGTGTTTAAATTTACCTTGGTCTTCATTTTTGCCTATATCTTTACGCATCTTTGTTTTTGTTTTTATATTTACCTTTACCTTTATCCTTTTCTTTATCTATGTAAGTACTCACCTTTACTTTCATTCTTGTATTGGTCTTTTTCTAAGTGTTATTCTTTAACCTTTTATTCGCAAATTTTTGTTAAATTAATACCATATGCATACACACAAGAAGCACTTGTTTCAGTCCCAACCATTTCCGTTGCACCATTCCCATTGCACCATTTCCGTTGCATCATTTCCGTTGTACCATTTCCGTGTGCAATTTCCGTTGAATTTGCCAATTTACTCCCAACCAACCAACCGCCGCTAATTCGATTTCGAAACGAGCCCAAAAAATATATTCGATAAATTTAATTTCTCGAGTTCGTCCCGAATTCGATACGATGCCACCCGCGCTTTTTTGTTTATTGGGTTTCTATTTCTGCAACAACTTCCACATTTAAATTATGCAACACAAGCTGCGATGCAGCTGCTAAGATGCATGCAATGCGAAACTTACGACACAAACTTCAAATGTGGTGCGGGATGTTAAAAACTGTGTTTGTCAATAAAAACAACAAAAACTATTACACAGCTAGCAGCATAACTTTCACATTCGTCTACCATCTACCGAGCGATGTGACTTGCAGACAACCGGTCTTTGAATTTACGTACACTTTTTGGTTTTTTATAAAATATTTCGAAACTGGAAAAAATCATGTACATCAAAAATATTATGTAGATGTTGAAAATAAACTCTAAAGACCTTTCATTCCGTAAAGTTAGTTCCTTAAGTATAAATATATAAAGTAAAGTGATGCAGTGCCTAAGGCCATAAAAAAGTAGTATAATGTCTAACATACATACATATCTTGAAAGTGGTCGCTTATGTTCAGATTATCTCCATCCAAAGTGGTTTCACACGATCAGCCCAATACTTAATACTCCCGGGGAGATCGTTCTCCGAGAATTTGCTTCCCCCAAAAAAGAAATCCTCCAATAATTAATTCCCAGGGAGTAGCATTTTCCCGAACATTTGGGAGGAGAAAATTTGAATTTCGAAAAACCTATTTGACAATTTTTTGACACCTCAACTCCGACCTTTAATATAAAAAATGGTCAGGGAATTTTTATTATTGATAGGAGGAAAGGGGAAAAAGAGAAAACTCCCAGGGAGTTTCTGTTCAGAATCGGCCTATAGATGCCACTTTTTACATATGGAAAGGCAGCATACCGTGTAAACACGAATAAAACACAAAGTAGAGACAAGGTCATCTGTTGGGTTTATTTCGTTTTCAAAGCTATAAATTTAACAGACAGATACAAATATACTAACGACCAAGGTTAGAGATACGACAAGCCGAAATCAGAGTAAATAACATGAAAAATCGCAGCAGAATATAAAATTCTGTAATAGATTTTTATACATCGTTCGTTTACATACATATATTTAGATATACATATATAATAAAAATACGAAAATTTAGTTAATTATTTTTAAATAACTTATTTATGTCATAAATTAAAAATTACACATGCCTGCGAAATTTAACTGTATTTGCCCCTACCGATAATTATGGACCTCTAGCAATACATCGGTGAAAACTGCATTCAAATCCATGCATTCGTTTTCGAGTGATGCGCGTGCAAACATACAGACAGACAGGCAGACAGACAGACAGGCAGACAAAAATTCTAAAAATGGTTGATTTGGCTGCTGGTGCTCTAATAAAGACCCGCCACATAAATTTTTCTTTAATATCTATAATGTACAGACATCGACCTGTTACAATTTTATTACATATATGTACAGATTACTACAATAAATATGCATACATGTCTGTTGTTTAACATAGTAAAAAGTATATTATTTAATTGTCCATTGCAGCAAAATCGGTGAAAGACGAATTTTTAGGAGGGGATCAAAAAACGAAAATAACTGCAATGTTTGTTCCGGCCAAATCAAACAAGTTGATTCCAACAGGTAAGCAATTGTGTGAGATTATTTCTTCTATATTTTTTTTTGTGGCAACTGCTAATTTGGTTTTGTGTGCCCTTTGCAACTACTAATTGAATGTACATACATATCGCTCGTTCGCTGGAAAACGTGAAAAAATTAAAAATCGGAGAAAACTGGTTTACAATTTTTTTAGCCAGGTTTTTCCATTTGGAAATTAAACAAAAATACATACAATAATTATAATCATAAAATTTAACTCGGAGGTTCCTTATCGCCTGTTAATAAATTGCCTCATGTAAATGCATCTTTAGCTTAGCATTAGAGTATGCTAGTGTGCCAATAGCCCAGCCCGCAGAGAAACGTAAATTTTGGCGACAGTGCGGTCTCGTACAATTCGCCGTATCCGGAAACTTACAGAAACCGACCACAATTTTCGTTCATTTAGGTATCCAAAAACGTTCGACGCGTTCGAATAGATGAAAGCAA
The DNA here is from genome assembly GCF_013731165.1 of Rhagoletis pomonella. NCBI lineage: Eukaryota > Metazoa > Arthropoda > Insecta > Diptera > Tephritidae > Rhagoletis > Rhagoletis pomonella. The sequence continues at coordinate 71,628,340 of NW_023458561.1, read as the reverse complement.
TAATTGTATGTAAAAGGGTCAAGAAACAAATTGCCATTATTTCGCGTGTGTGTCCAAGGAATTTTGACATTTTTTATACCTCACAGCCTGTTGCCTCACTCTTTCCTCAAGAAATAATGGAACGGGCATATATTTCTGTTGCAAACCTGGGTTGCCCTGTGCTCTTTTTTCACAAAAAACTTTAGAAAACCGTAGTAGAAAGCGTAGCAAATTTCTTAAGAACTGCGTACTGCCTCCAGAAAATTTGACACAAGAAAATTTCTTAGCCATTTCTTGTACGTCATTCTATATGGAGTTTTTGCTTTTCTTGAGAGCTGCATGCTGGCATTTAAGCTGAACATTTGAAAGCATCTATACATCGGCAGTGACTGAAGGTGCAGAGGAGTTTGCCTGTTTGTTAGTTTTCCGAAGGTGCCGGGTTCGAATTCCGTCAGGCGCTTTCTTAATTTTTTATTTTTTTTTTCGATCCATGAAAAAGCATCTGCGAAGTGAGAAGAGCGTATCGAACTAAAATTTCAATCAGACGAATTTCAGAAAACAGCCAAAAGTGTATCCGTTTAAAAACAATTATCGGTACTTGTCTCTACATACATACGTTTCTGCCTCACACTTTAGTGGAAAAACGCATCGTCAAAGTATCCGAAAACGGAATCGGTAAGCGGACAAAAATCCGCATTTCATCCACTCTTTTTCATTTTTCGGATGCATTTTCGGATTTTTTGATGGCTGGGAGCTTTTGCATGCTGTCACGCTCTCATCGTTATGCTCTCGCTTTTAAGGTAAATGCAATGTTTACGCTCTTTGCCGGCTAAATAAATAAGAAATAAAATTTATTTGTGATTTGATTCGTCCACCAAATAAAAAATACATTTTATTTGTGATTTGATTTGCATTGGAAAAAACTCGAAACTGTTTGCGTCACATAAAAAAATATTTTTTTTGGTTGGAAAATCACGAATCAAATTTATTTTTTCGGCAAATCAGCGCTTAGCATTCCAATTTAGATATGGCTGTAATAGTTGTTGGGGAAATACATAGCTTTGCGTATAAAGTATAACCACGACTATGTATGTTTCGAAATCGATGCTTATCTATGCAATGCAATGCTAAGTATGCGTAACACTTAACTGCCTATATATAGCATATCTCAAAAAAAAGTGAATTTTCAGGAGACGCGTTAAAGCTTTCAAATCGACTATAACATAGAAACAAATCTAAATTATTTTCAGTATAATCTCTTGGTATAATGAATAACTCTCCATCATTGACTCAAATGTGCCATTTTTATACCCGAGCGCACTTGTGTACAAGGGTATATTAATTTTGTTCACATAACGGTTGTTTGTAACAGCCAAAACGAATCGAGATAGATATAGACAAATGTATACATAAATGATCAGAATGAAAAGAGAAATCGATTAAGCCATGTCTGTCTGTCCGTCCATCTGTCCGTCTGTCCGTCCGTGTACACGATAACTCGAGCAAAAATTGAGATATCTCAACGAAATATGGTATGTAGGTTTCCATTTATCCAAGGTAGGTTGGTATTGAAAATGGGCGAAATCGGACTGTAACCACGCCCACTTCCCATATAACGGTAATTTCCAGAAATACGAAAACTGCGATATTTTAGTAACTACTGGAGATTATTCACTCAAAATTAATATTTACAATAAGTTTTAGATGAAAAATAAGAATATTATAAATTTTCGGAAAACGGGCGTAGCCACGCCCACTTATGGTTACATGTGTATATCTTGGTAACCGCTGCACCAATTTCTTCCAAACTTGGCACAGTTGTTGGCCTTGGTACAGCATACTAAATGGCGGAAAATTTAAAAAGTCGGACAATAACCACGCCCACATCCCATATAACGGTAATTTAGAGAAATACAAAATCTTCGATAAATCAGTAAATATTAAAAGCTTGCAACAATTCTTTACCAAGAAATACGTTAATGGTAAAATTTTGGAAAACGGGCGTGGCACCGCCCACTTATGATCACATATATGTATATCGGTAACCGTTCTACCAATTTGTACCAAACTCGGTATTTTTATTGTGCTTGCCACATAAAAGCAAAACGTTGAAAATTATTGAAATCGGACTAAAATTACGGCCGCTTTTCATATAACGGTAAATTTCGGAAATGCTTGAAACTTCAATATTTCGAAATTTAAGGACGCTAATTTACTCCAAATTGATACACCCCGGCTTACCATCTAGCGGTAGCTTTCGAAAAGGTTAAAAAACATATATTTAATACTTGCGCCGGGTATTTATTGTTCGGCTCCACCCGAACTTACACTTTCTTACTTGTTTGAGTTGTAATAGTGCTTTTAGTAAATACCCGAAAGCTAATTTAATATTTTTAAGCTATACACAACTTGATATATTCCAAAAGCGACATGCATAGACCTCTGCTAAATTTCATCTAGCCCTCTGATAAACTTTTAACTTTTTCTTATAATTTTAAGCTTTGTCACGTGTTACTTATGCAACAGAAGAATATGTCGTGGTGCGAATTGCTCGATTTGGTTGGCGAAATCGGGACAATGGGAATGCCAATTATGTAACTCCTCGAAGGAGTCGCTAGCACATACTCAGTCTTGGGTTGCCGAGCAAATGAGTTTCAATCATCAGAAGCTTGTTAGTCCTCTGAGAGCGCGAAGTGAAATTTACATACCGATTGGCGATTTTAATGAAAGTTCCATACGTAAGTATATGTAGCAAAAAGCTACAAGCTTTTGTTTCGCGAACAAGTAGATAAAGCACATAAGCAAATATTGAAACTGCATATTTCTAATAGATTTCTACTTAATTGCAGATTTTGAAAGTGTTAGCCAAGTGGGTATGAATCTTGATGTCATCCCCGCCGAGCAAAAGCTTAAAATACGAGAGTATGTGGAGGAAGTGGTGGCCAAGTTGTTGGGTGGTTCACTGGATCAAATACGCGTCAATCAATTGTCGAAAAGTGAGACTTGTAAGTATATGCATGGATTAGAATTGGATTTTTTAGTTCACTCATAGTGCGTTCAGCTCAATGAACTAGCTCTTCTGAGTCTTTGATCGTTCACCTAATTGAACTACAGTTCACCTAATTGAACTAGTTCGGTAGTAGGAGCTGAGTTACAAAACAACAAAAATGTATGTTTTATAACACATATATACATAATAGAATGCAATAACGACACAATCCAGTGGTCTTCATTCATTCGTCTTTCTCCAAAATCACGAAAGGATTTTTATAGAAACTCGGCAGTGTGTTCATTTAATTTTCTTTTATTCAATTTTGCCTTCGAAATGCGAGAAAATTGCGCATCGCTTTTACATCGGAAAGAGAAAGTCTTTTGTTAAACAACAAATCTCAAAGACTCAACAAAAATACTTACTCTATAACGCAAATTACACTAAACGATGTAAAACATTGAAAATTAAATGAAATAAAATGTCTTTTTAGCGCGAATTCCGATTAGCTGTTTATTTATGCCCTTACAACGATATGTGTTGTAAAATTACATTCCCATTTTTATTGGAGTGTTGCCTCAGAAAGCTTTGGTTCACTTTAGTGATCGAACTAATGAACTAGTTCAATTGAAAGATCTGGCTCTTCCGCTCTTTAGTTCAAGTTAGCTCCCCAAGCCTAGTATGTATGTATGTGATTACAGATTATCTGTATTTAGCATAATTTTAAGATAGTTCATACACACACGTCACCGAATTCCGACATACTATAAATATCTTTAGTAAGTATAGTTTAGAAAGAGCGTAACTCACATCTTCGCTGAAATACAAAAAGCCCTAACTAACTAAAAATCCAAAACTCACTTGATTGATTGATTATTGATGCATTTCATCGGATTATAAGTCCCTACATTGTTTTATGCAATAAAAAATTTTAATTAGTTCTGTTTTTTTTTTGCATTGAGCGACGATGTGAGATACGCGTTTACATACTTATACCATACTATGCCTGGTATTCAATACCCTCTGTCTTCAATTTTCACAAAAATCGACACTGATGATATAAGGTCTTGTTAGAAGCATTTACTATTGGTTTACAAAGTTCAAATGTGGTCAGAGTTAAGTCCCAGATGGGTTCTAACATCAGAAAGTTGTTTTTGTGAAAAGTGTAGATAATTAGAGTATTCACACTTTCACATTTTTTTCGTTAACTATATATAAAAATATACTGGATTCTATATAATAAACCATATAAATCAAAGTTCACAACTTTGTGCACAATTTACGAAAATTTTACAAATTTCAAAAAAAAATTATCAAAATTTTAAACTTTTTATTCATAAAATCTACTTTTATATGAAAAAAAATACGCAATACCCTCGAAAAAAGATTTCAATAATCAACGGGATTTTTCAGAATTTTATAACTTCCGCATTATTACCCTAAAATTGAATAGGCTACAAAACTGCATACCTAAGAAGTTTCTAAAAATTCTGAGAAAGCGAACAATTTTAATGGATTTTTTTGAAATTTGTTAAACTTTCTTGAATTGTGCACAAAGTTTAAAATTTTGGCTGTCTGCTATATATTTATTAAATATTAAGGAAAAAAAATTATTACGGAAAACATTGTGAATATTGTAAAAAAGAAAAGTGTGCTATTTACGTACATTTGTGTGTATTTTATTGCTACGCCTAAATGTTTTTAATTATTTGTTTTAATTTGGAAACGCTGAAAGTATCGCTTGAGAGACTGGCCATTGTATACTTTATATTTAGAAGAAAGTTGAATAAAATATTTTCATTTTATTTGTTCCCGAATAAATTACTTACTTCATGAACTACTCAACTCTAATACAAATGAGTTTTCTAATGTATCTCACCTCTCGTTTTAAATATTCACATATGGACATGGACCATACAGACTTACAGCTCTTTGAGCGATATCACTCAAAACTGAGTAACATTTTTATCAACTTGGAAAATGAGTTGAGCAATAAAGCTCTTAATGGAGGTGAGTTTGCTGGTAAAAGTTTTCCAAGAAGCTTTTTAAACCAGTTCTCTATTATAACTATTTAAAGCGTATTTCGAATTTTGATGCTTGCGATCGATTGAGGATGCTTCTAAAGTTATGCATTGCTCCAATGAATAATAAATAGCATGCTTTCGTTAATTGTAAATTAATTGTAAATTAATTAAATGTAGCACTATTCTGATTTGCATGTAATTTACTCGTATTAAACTTGCTGGCTGGCTGGCTGGCTGGCTGGCCGTATATGTAGCCATTAGGTGACACTTCGTATGGCTAAGTATTAATTATACGCCAAGGCAAACCCTCTTTGCTGTGTGATAGGCTGTAATTATTTTGCGGAGTTTTGTTGTGGAAATTCAACTGGGATTTCATACCAAAAGACCTTCATTGTATTATCGCTCGTATCTGCTCTGCCATAAAATTAATAGTAAATAAGTAATAATACATACATACATACTTATGTATATCTAGTAAATTCAGTTAGAACACCATTCAAAACATTTAAAGTAAATCAACCCTTTAGCTCTTTGTGGAACGTTTGAACTATCACACATTGCATATGTACATAGTGGCCATATTTACACACGTACATATGTACATTAGACAATTTCTGCAGCAAAGAAAATATGGAAATTTTCCATTTGGACGTAATGTAGAAACATTCATCTTCGTTGCTTAAGCAGGGATAACACGATTTGTATATTTGTACAGATTTGTACATTTGACAGTTACAGAGTGGGTGAATAACTCAGTGAGAGGGGAGACCAGTATGTTTGCATGTATGTATATAAAAAAATATTTATTGGACCAAAAAGTAGTGGGTCAAGTCTGTGGCCAATGGTAATCAACTATTACCACCTCCGCATGGTTGTAAGCCATGCAGAGTCCGCAGAATGCTCCGGAAGCAGTGTCCGGAGGATGCATCCGACTAGGCAGAGCATACCTTGAAGTGCCATCTTATTGAAACTTAAGAAAGTTCAATTACTTGGCAGTTGAGAAGTGCATGTGCAAAAATTTCCTAAATTGTATAAAGGAAATTTTTGCACATGCAGCAGTACATAGCATGTATTTAGGCGCCTGGTGTTAGCAGACGCGCCTAAACAGTGGGTTTGCTTGGACATTGGAAAATATTGGGCCACTTGCATAAAAAATGAGCTTAAGCTCCGACTCGGTTTTCAGTACAAATTCTTCAGTCTAAGCTCACTCCATCAGTGCAAAAGTTGAGTCTGAGCTTAAGCTCACCTTTTATGCATGAGGCCCATTGTTTCAACTCCCC
>NW_023458561.1:71609095-71621668 GCF_013731165.1 Rhagoletis pomonella | reverse complement strand
TTTTTTTTAAATCGTGTAGCAAAAACGTAAACTACATAAAATCCTAATCCGCACCTCTCGACTTGAAAATTTATATGGCCGCCTTTGCCACAAAAATAAATGTTAGAAAAAATAGGTTTTTCCAAAAAGAAATTGAATTTTCTGAATAAAATTGTTTAGTAAGGTAGTTCTTTTGCACTTTATATTTTTTCTACACTCAAAATTTTTTTTTCATTCAAAAAAATATTCACCCAAGTAAAAAAGTTTGTATATAATTTTATATTTAATATTTTTATAAGGAACATAGATAAAAAAAATTTTCTTTCATAATCCGGTTTTGCTTAAACCTGTATTGCATACAACAAAATATATTTCAAAAAAAAAGAAAATAATTTTAGTGAAAGAAGAAGAAAAAAATTTTCAAGTCGAGAGGCGCGGATTAGGGTTTGATTTTAGACCCATGGTTTCTTCAGAGAATTTTCTTAGAATTTAATGTAGATTACGTTTTTGCTATACGATTTTTAATTTTTTTTTTCATCCATACAAATCAACCCGCCCTAATATACATACATATATGTATGTACATTCGTACTATATATTGTTTATAAGTATATGTAACTGCTTTCGCTATGTATGTATATGTAAGTACGGGTTTATATTGCGCTACTTAGACCTTTTATCAGCTCATTCGGAACGATTATGTAACTATTGATTAAGAAGAGTAATTTACTTGCATTTGTAAACGATGGTTGATATTTCGTTGTATTCAAAGGTACATTTTTCATAATTTAGTAAATAAGAATTATTTTAATATGATTTTTAATTTTCTGTAGTACCTTACATACTCAACGTTCGAGTAGTCATACATTTTGTGGGAGAACGCAATCAAAGTTTGATCAATTCATATACTAGTTGATATGCAAATTCACACATGGAGAGATACATATCTTCGCCATTTTTAGAGACCCTTGTACTATCGTGACCTCAACCCTCACCCTCAACTGAAAATCGACAACTGAATTTGGCATCCCCGCGAAAATGATACGACTGTGTAAAATTACATTGAGCAATACCACCAGATCCGTCAGAATTGGGAAGGCCTCTCCGAGCCCTTTCATGCCAAACGGATTTTCTGGGGTTGGCACTAGTATATACTTATTATAAAATCCCCTACAGAAAGTAGGATCATCCGCAAAATTTGAATTAGCAGTCAAGGAATTTGACGGAATTTGATCTTGCAAAAACAACAATAATTTACACATGGTAGAAGTTATAGCTGCTATTTTGAAGATCGCCACGTCTCCTCATCCGACTTCTTCACCGCAGTCACTAGGATATGAACCAGCGACTTCGGATTGCATATCCCAGTGACCGCAATGAAGAAGTGTGATGAAGAGATGTGTTGGTCTCCGGAATAGCAGCTATACCTTCTATCATGTGTAAATTATTATTGTTTTTCCACAACATTTTTTCATTAGAAACGGCCCCAAGCTCAATAAAATTGTCGAATATAATTGTTGTAAGGCCATAAATAACAAAAAACAAGGAATTTAAAAATATTATATAACGGAGTCTGCCTCAGCTTTTTCGCGTCAACTTAACGAACGTAGAAACCGGTTGCTGGAACACTTTCGCTGTTAGATTAATATTCTTACTAAAGATGCATGCTTACATACATACATACTATATACATACGTACATATGTACATAGTATTTATTTTGACAAGGGCAAAAATCCGTACTCGGCACAACTTTAATACATATTAAATTTAAAAGCAGAGTTTTAGCTGATTCAATGCTTATGAAATGAAATATAAAAAAAGCACCGGCATGTACATATGTATAACAAATATGAAAAATGTGAACAAAAGTAGCAATATTTATTATCAGCAAGCGCGACGGCATATTCACCACACCAAACGAAAACAGCAGCCGCGCACCTAAGGCAAAAGTGACGATATAGCTGGACAAAATCGAAAATTGCGAAGACATTTAATGTCAATGAAAATGCGTATGAACGTTCCTTAATGTTTGACTAACTCAAGGGACAGTAATAGCACAGCAACTTGCCGAATGCATATCGAGCGCACAGGCACCTCGCGATCAGCCATAGGCGGTAGCCCTCTTTTAATTATAGTATGTGTAGATGTAACTTTGTAAAATTATTTTTATACTAAAGAAGGACATTTTACAATTAAGTGTTTATTTTTTCATTACTTTACGTATAACAGTTTCAAAATTGTAATTGTTTAAAAAAGTTCCATAAAATTAACTAGAAATTAATTATTCCGTAGAGGATAACAAGTACGCCGGAGTACCCTGATTTCGTTTTTATAAAAATACTATGCGGGAGGCTTCGCCACGCCCTGAATGTGTAGATGTTAAGTAAGGTGTGATGGACAACTCAACTACATATAAGAGCTATGTGAAATTCAATTACACTTTGTAAAATACATTGTGGGTACAGATTATTTATGAATTCTGTCTCTCTACATATTTTGATATGCAAACAAAAATAAAACTGATTTGACAAATTTGGCTAACCCTTTCTCGATTAAAGCAAAAGGTGCTCAACAAATTTAACATACTTAGCCAAACGACAACAACGTCAATACCAATTACAAAATTATAGTTTCGGGAATTTCAAAAAATATTTCAAGACCAAACTATCAACGATACTGGCACACAGCTGAGCAAATGCAAGGCAACGGAAGGCATATCAGTGTTGTTTTTACTGAGTCAACGTGTGTTTTTTGTTTGTTTTGCTGTATTTGTTGTAACTGAGCCAAAGTGAGCCACAGTCATCTTGTTGTGAACCTACTGAGCCAATTGAGCTGCAGAATGGGCTCCATAATGCATGTAAATGAGTTTATGTATTTATCTTCTCGTCACAGCAAGTCTTAAACCATTCTCATTGTCTTTCTCTCTTCTGAGAAACCGGAAATTAATATCAAATTATCTGCTGTGAATTCTTATGTTTTTACACAAATAAGACGCTTGCTTACCAGTTTGTCCGCAAAAGGGATATGTAGTAATTTTTCAAGGAGATGGCAACCCTTTCATTGGACATCTCATGTTTTTAATGCCAGGAACGGTGCGGATTTGATTAATTTCACACACCACGAATCAATTTCTGTTTTTTTTGTCCAGTTAAATCGTCACTTTTGCCTGGTGTGCGCCGCCAGAAGATACGACAGCACCTGTGCAAAGCGTCTGCCTATTCGCATTCAGTTGTGTCGCGCGCGTCGGTGTGTTTGAATCGCTTTGCCAATAATCGTAAATGTGCGTTGGGGTTTCTTGAAGAGTTGAATGCTATACAAAAGATGTGTAAAAGTGAATTAACAGTAGCGCTTGATGCAGGCCTGATGTAAAATACATACATACATACATACATACATACATTTGTATAAACAAGAAATCAAGTTTACGAATATAAATGCTCCTAAAATGCTCCAAGCTAACTCAAATATAAAAATAATAAAATTAAAAATTGGCATTAAGCTGAATATAATTGTTATAAGGCCATACAATAACAAAAACAAATAATTAATATGAATAAATAATTTAAAACAAAACGTATGCGGAAATTTCTCTTAAAATAACAGGTTTAACCTCTGTGTAGTTCTGGCGCCTTTGTGGACGTTTTTATGCAATCCACACATAAGTGATAACGGTACAATAACACTAGGCGTATACGTTACTTCGCTATGTGCACGTCACATTGCCTTTGTTGCTAACTAACGCTTATTGGTTGGTCTCCGAACTATGCATCGACAATGTTGCTGCTACATACAACACGTGTATAAACAATTGGATTTTTGTTGTACAAAAAGAATTTAACTAAAAGCTTTAATATGTTGTGCTGACGCGCTAATAAGTAGCCAACAAAGCCATGCCTAAAGCATTGGTATACGCCATTATGGACGCGATTGGCTTGCGTTCGGCAGCTGTGTGTGTCATCAAAGCCAAGCAGCCAAATAATTTAATATCTACTACATATCTACATATGTAGTTATTATACACTTTTCAGGCTTTCGCAATCTTCTTCTGTTCATTATCTACACCATATAATAAGCGAACAAATTTTGTTAATACTTTTTTGAATGACAAAAAAAGTCATTGTGTAAGAGTGAATGTGCGTTCGCTTACATATGTATACATACATACCCGTACATTAGACTGCATCACCAAAAAAAAGTTGCGGTTTTTCCGCCGAAATTACAAAATTTATTATATTTTAAGACGTCCACCAAAATATTTCGGTAAAAATATTAATGCTAAAGCGAGCTGGACCGATTTGAAAATACCTCCAAAAATGGAGATTTTTATGAATAAAAATAGTTTCTCAAAGAACTTTTTGAAAAAAGTCCCCTCAGATGACAAAACAGATAAGGCTTAAAATATATGCATAAAAAATATTTAAAAATCTTTTCAACAGAATCGTAATAATGAGATTTTTGATGCTGTTTTTCTTATACCAATCTTTAAAAAAAAGTTAAAAAACAGCATCAAAAATCTCATTATTACGATTCCGTTGAAAAGATTTTTAAATATTTTTATGCATATTTTTAAAGCTTAAACCGTTTTGCCATTTGAGCGGATTTTTTCAAAAAACATCTTTAAGAAACTATTTTTATTCATAAAAAACTCCATTTTTGGAGGTATTTTCAAATCGGTCCAGCTCGCTTAAATCTTAATGTTTTTCCGAAATATTTTGGTATTTTGGTAGATTTTATAATTCCAATGGAAAAACAGTTCCGATTTTTTTTTTTTTTTTTTGTATGGGGAGTGATGCAGTCTAATGTAGATACATACATATATGCATATGTAAATATGAAAAAATAAATGTAAATGTATTTTATAGATGCAATTGCACGTCAATGCCGCGAGCTCCACTCGTCTGATGCTAACTTTAGGGGCAAAGGTGCTGGAGCTGAACACTGTCTAATACGCTCTTTGACCAGTTAGCTTTCATAAGTGCTGTTTCAAAGTGCAATCATGACTATAAATAAAACGTTTTAGAACAAAATACGCGGCTTAATACATCAAAAAATTTGCTGCCTGTACATGTAAATGTGTATGTATGTATAGGATTTTTTATGGTTAGTTCTAAGCGCGAATTGGTATATTAAACTTTGTAAAAGGGCATTTTTGCCTTTAATTGAAATGGGCTTCGACACCCTCTAAAGCCTCGATTGCAAAGGGTTCTTAGGTTGCATCAATTTTACGATATTACGCGACATCCGCATAACCACCGAGAAGGTTGTGTGTCGATTTGCTTACCCAAGTTATTCTCCATGCACTGTGAAAATCTGGTCAATGGACGATTTCCATGCCGGAGACTTCACTGATAAGATTCTATTGACTTGTTCATGAAAGTTTTTAGGCTTGCATACAGCATTGGACAAAGTACATTGAAATTTCACTCTTTGGAAATGTTTTCATCGGACAGAATTGGCTTAGGAGTTGGTAAATGAGCAGATGGTGGTTTAATGTTCGACGCTGGTTTCTCGTACTACTTACTGCCATGGGTCCTTCAACACGAATTCGATACGTCTCTCTCTCTGTTGCCAAATTTATTGTCATGAAAGCTTAACTTTCGTCCAGTATAACGAACTTGCGGAATAACGAATCTTCGGTTTAACGATTTGTATTGGTTCGCAGCGGATAACCTTCTAAGAGGCTCTCAGACCAATATAATCGAAAAATGTATCTAAATTCTGAAATGATATATGTTTAACATACTATTTAGTCAGTGAGGAATCGTTGGTCATCTCAACTATACATACAAATATATATGAAAATTTTTAATAAATAAAATTTGAGGTTCCTTTCTCGATCTAATTTCGAAAGCTACTGAAGAAATTTGGTTTTAAGTTTTCCTGTATGTTCGCTATAAATTTTGGTGGTGGACTTCAAAATCGCCATTCGCCAATATTGGTGGAAAGCAAAATTCAAATGTCTATGAAAAAAGATGTCGAATTTCGACAACTGGGCGATACTAGTTTTTATGAAATTGTCATTTAAACTCGCTATATCTCAGACGTTTGAGTATCGATCGATTTGAAATTTTTACACAATGAACTACAAACTATTCCAAAGAATTTAAGATTGACAACACTTCTCGATACTAATTAATTTCATACTTTTTCATGGGAATTGAGAAGGGGTTTTTTTTTTAAGTTATACAGTATGAAATATCTTTCCTGTTTTAATACAGTATTGTAGATGAATATCAAAGGAAGTTTTTTTTAAAGTTTCAGATTCAAAAATCGAATGGTTCCAAAGTTATAACGATATTATGGGGACGCGCATGGTTAGCGGGTTGGCGTGGCCTAAAGCGCTTTATAACTCAGAGAAATAAAAAAGTCCCCTTCTTTTTATTAATTATTACTATGTAAAAAGACCGGATCTGTCGATTGAGACTAAAAACAATATGAAAAATGTCCATCATTGTGAAAAATACATATCAATTTTAGCTTCGAATTGTCACGATGAAAATGGAAAAAATTTAGAAAATGCATGGCACCATCGGATAGCCCGTACAAAGATCTATAAAAATCATAGCTTTCGAATTTTTTTTCTAATTTTCTGACCGCTTCCCAGCTAATGCAACGCTCAACGCGCTTGGGATTTATTCCAAACAAGTTATCAACTATTGCCAGTGAAATGCGCTCATACCTGTGCACTTATTCGCTATTGATTCAGCATCCATAGAAGAAAACCATTCAGCTGGAAAAAGTGCGCAAAATCAAAAGGCAACCTATTCCATTTATTACAAGTAATTGTACATGCTTAAATATGTACCTATATATATTTGTTTTTTTTTTACCAAAAGTATGTAAAAATTTTCGAGATAAGTTACTGAAACCAAATATCTAAATACTTGTTACAAATATTTTAACATAATAATAGAATATTTAGCAAATCAACCGTGACAGTGACTTAGAGCAAAACCTTTCTTGACATACCTGTATCTAATAGCGAGACAACTACCCTTAAGGCTTATTTTCACCATGTCAAATTCAATGGCATTTGTCGTCAAATAAGTGAAAACTCCATGGACCTTATGCATAAAAAGTGAACTTAAGTTCAAACTCAACTTTTGCGCTAATGGAGTGAGTTTAAGCTCAAGAATTTGTACTGAAAATCGAGTCTTAATTAATATCGCTTTTTATGCATGAGGTCCATTGTCAAATGGGATTAAAAAGCGGTACATGTGTATATCGATTGACTTCAATCAGTATAGGTCTTTAGTTGTGTACATGCACTGCTAAGTCGGCTATCTGTTTATTTTTAGCCCATAATATCATCGGTAGGGGTATGGATAAATGAGATAAAATTGTGTCAAAATATGTCAAAAAAAAAATTTGGCGTCAAAATATGGCATAGTGAAAACCAGCCTTTAGCTACTTAAGAAATATTGAGCATTTGAAAATGTTTAGTTTAAGACCCTGAGAAATTTAAGTGAAATGGCATACTTAAATAACAACGTCGCTCATCTCTCTGACAAAAAAAAGTTCAGAGCAATTGTTGTTAAGCCCTCCTCTGCATATTCTACAATTGAAACTCTAAAACCTTAGTTGCTCCAATGCTGCAATAGACATTTACCACTAGGACAAGATTTTTACTTTTCTTGCCTTCCACCGAAAGCTATAAATATCTAAAATCATTTAAGTTACGAAATTTAGTTATTAAGAAGGAATATACATATCGTCGTTTAAAGTACAAAATCGCGTATCGCCATTCTACAAAACCGCGTAACTGACATTTGCTGGCAAAAATTGGATTTGCTCACACAAGCTCTTGTCTCAAGCCTTATCCATTCGTGCTGGAAAATAGTAGCCAGAAATGCGATTGCTTTATAAAAAAGGAAACCGTTTTGAAATATGAGTGTTTTTACTCCCCAGAAAATAATTTATGCAACCTCACATACGCGGTTTTGTACTTTAAACGACGATATGATAGTGGCGGCCGCTGTCACAGTGGGAAATTCTCTAGCACGGAAAACCGATCACTTTTATTTAAAAGGTGTGCACAGATAGGCTAAGTCTTACTTGTCAACAAAAATGGGAGGTTTAGGTTAAGAAGACGTGACATTTTGTATATGTATATAAAGAATATTGGAAAAAATTATTGTGGAAATTCGATACATTTAATAAAAAATACAAGTAACACCATTCATTATTTGTATCTAAATCGTTGTTTTAACTGCAAATATGTTAATGGAAATAAACAAACAACTACAGAAAAGTCAGTCAAAATTCAGATCAAAATTTATTTTCTGAATTTTTATAAAACGTTACATACCATATATAAACAAAATTAATTATTTTAATCAGGTTTTAGAGTTGATTGTTAAATAAATATGTAATTAAATCGGTATGTTCATATGTATACATATACATATACATATGCATACACATAGTAAAGGGACAGCAATGATACAACATCTGTGCTTATTGGTTTTGAATTTTGCCTTTTTGCAAATAGATTAAATTGGTTGTAGCTAAACTTTCATGAATTTTTTAATACGTGAACTACTCTAAAGAACGCACATAAACCTTTAAGGGTACTCCGGGGTACTCCTTTTCAAAACTCTAAATCAAAATAAGAGTCACATAAAAAGTTTACAAACAAAAACTACAGCATCTCAACAATTATTTACACAAGACGGCAAGAATCTTTGGTAACGAAATGATATTGAAAAAATTAAACATACCTTCAATACCGTTAAATGCTAGAAGACAATGTAAATAGGCATTTATTGCAGATGTAATTGATTAACACGTAACCCCGTTTATTTCATAAAAACTATACACAACGAAAACTGATTTAGTTTGCTCGACTTTACGCGTCACAGATTCAAAAGTAAGAGGAGAAATAGAAAAAAAGAAATTCAGTTATAAACTATTGGAATTTAAGAACCAACTGCCGTCACAATTTCGCACGATCTGAACAAGTCAAAGTTTCACTATTTTCTAGATGCTAGATGGAGTATTTTCGCCACTGAGCGCTGTGGTGTAGGCAGTGCGCACTAGCAGGGCCTGGATTAAAGCCCAGTTTCCAACCCACATTAAAAAAAAAAACGTTTTTTTGCTAATAGTGGGGACGCCCCTCTCAGGTAATGGCAAACCTCCGAGTCTCATTCTCATAACAATACAATCGCCGTTCGCAGTCGGCGTCCTTTGTGTGACAACATTAAGGCGCACACCCCAAATCGAGGAGAAGTTCGGCCAAGCACTAACATATTGTGTAAGCCCCAATCTATTATACATTTTCTTATCGCACACCTACATCTAAAGTGAGCTAACTCAAAATTAAGAGAGGGAACTTTGACTGCTTGTGGATCGTATAGATTCAACGCAATTAATTCAAAAACAAGTATAACAGTAGTATTTTAGTTAATGTATGTATATAATCATAAAAAAATAATATTACCATTAATTGAATGCAAGTCCTATGAGTTGATTTATGCAAAAAATCGCCAAAATTTTTATTTTTTTTTTTGCAGTTGATCGCACTTTAGATCTAGGTGTACGATATGTACACGTGATCAAAAAGTGCCAAAGCCCGAAAATTTGAAAATCCGCTATATCAGGCCTACATCCTTGAGTAATTCATTTGCATTCGAACTCGACCGAAACACCATTTTACGTTTTTCCTTTGTGGTGTAATTTCTAAGCCGCTTGAGACTCCCTCTCAGAAAAAATGTTATCGGAAAGAATTATTTAGTATTTTTATTGAATATGGTTTGGTCAAAATAAATTTAAGAAATTGGATCGTAATTTTTAAAATTAAAAATCACCGTCATTTCATTACCTTTCCAAGCTGCCTCAGTTTTGTAATTGAAGCCAGAACGGATTGGGTTGATGGCAACAACTTGATGCCCACAGTAAAGTGCAAAGAAACCCAAAGCCAAGCATTCGCCTCTAAGTGTGGCGAACATTTTTATCCAGATTTTTGCGTAACTAGCTGTTAGTATGAGCTGTCTTATCAAAAAATACGAATGCTCCAAGTCGTAAATATTTATAAGCATTTGGCCAATTGGTGGGCTGTTTAATTCGTAAAAAGTTGTAGATGTTTCAATTTTGCATCATTCAACTACTTATCGAATTTCGATGTTGTTGTATATATTGAGTTTCTTGTTTTTGCATTCGATAATGTCATACACACACTCACATAAGAAATTACTTAATGTTTGCAAATTGTAATTGGGGGAATGCGGCTACGAATATTATTAGCAGCACGCAGCCTAGCAAGCAAGCGTCAATTGGCAGACAACAACCATAAAACTTTACATTTGTTAAACATTTTAATGAGCAACATCTTCCTTAATTATTAAAGATACATACACATTACGAATGTATGTGCATTAGGGCTGGGACTATCCGCACATTTGAGTATCCGGATATCCATGCGGATTATCCGTTGACACGAATAAAATCCGGATAGTATGGATATCCGGTTAATATTCGCTTGTGCAAGTATTCGGATATCCGGATTTACGAAGATCCGGTTAATATTCGTATTTTCAGATATCCAAAAAAAATCAACAAACTGATTAATAATATTCGTGAATTCAATTATGCACTGGATAGAGTGAATTAGCTCTTGACGGACTTGAAGTTGACCTTTTGTTTTGTATCGTTTTGTCTCCATATAAACAAATGGCACTATTCTTGTCATCAATTTTAGAAATGCTGCAAGGTAAAAAATTTACCACGACCAAAAGTATCGTTATAGCTTTCATTATTCCGTCCATGATATTTTAAAGCCATGAAAAAACTCTCGCGGTCAAATTTATTTTATTTTTTATATTTACGAAGCGATACTTTAATTACCCAATACCAGGCGCTCATGCATACGAAGTAGCAAGTTTTCTATACGCATATATTTGTTTGTTGAACTTTTTAATTCGTTTGTAGAAGCCTTTGAAATTACAAAGTAGAATTTCGGAAATTTTAAAATTGATACAAACAATTTTGTGCGTAGAAATAGAAAACTTGTTACTACACATTTATGAGCGCCAGGTATTGGGAAATGAAAGTATCGTTTTGATAACAAAAAATCCGGATATTCGGATAGCCGAATATTATCTTAGCTGCCAGAGTAACCGGTTTTTTCATTTAGGTATCTGGATATTCGAATATTCGGTTTATCCGGATAGTAGAAAAATGCGGATGAAGTTCCCAGCCCTAATGTACATATGTTTGCAAACGCAGTGGCAAATAAAATTCAACGAATGATTACTGACGATGCAATAATATTACTTCTTAACTTAGGTGATTGCTGCAGTTTGTTTATACAGTTGGTGCTGTATGTATTCGTATTTTAGTATAGTTTGGTTTTGAGATTGAAAGCGAAAGCAATGGCAAAGTTAATAGATTATTTAATAACCAATCAAATACAATTTGACTTAAGCGTTAATATGTTACATGAATAAGTATGTCTGTATGTATACGCACGCACGCATTCTGCAACAGTAAATGGCGATTGCAAGACGAACGGCAGAATAAATAAATGAAAAAAAAACACGAAAAGACCGCGCACGCGCAAATGCGAGCAGAAGCTCAGCTCAATTTTATATACATACACCTGTGCAAAGCTAAAATAAACACAAATAAACATTTGGAATACACGTCATAGTAGAAATAGTGCAAATGCTTGACCCTACGACGAGTATATGCGAGAGAGAGAAGGCAGTAAAATGGATTTTACATTGGGTCTAATTACAGGCGCCTATGCCGTCTTTGCGTTAATTGTATTTTACATTGTCTACATTATTGAGGTGAAACTAGGTAAAGTAATACCGTCATACATTTAAGTACTTATGTATATTGTAAACACAAAAATTAAATAAACAATATATATATATGGCCTTTTTAAGGGCCAAAAAATCTCGGAATTCTTGGCAAATAATCCCGGGTTTATCGGGATTTGTAATTTGCACTGATGGCAATAATAGAAACTCCTTTTCTTGACCAGTATTGGCTATATTTCTTATTTTATTTAATAATTAATATTTTTCATAAATGTCTAACTCATTATAAATATATATTTAGTAAAATTGCGTTTTTAGTTTTTCACTCTGACGTCAGTTATTCAAAAATTAGTTAAAAAATTCAGAGAAATGTGCTTAGACAAGAAGTATGGGTATCAAATTAAAGAGCAAATCCTGTAGAATTTAAACAGATTGAAGTTTTTGGTGCAGAAGGACTGGTAAGTATTGAAAATCTTCTCTTAAAATTTTATCCTTGAAATTTCGCAATATTTGTTTCTAAAAAAATTATATGTTAAGGACTCGATGACATTCTCGAATTCTGTGAATTATTATTATTTTTTTTATTCTATTCTCTTGCATTTGGTACTCATATTTATATTCTATATTGCATTAAAATTTTTAAATAATTTATCATATCTTTGAAATTACAAAGTCCTTTAAAATAACTCCTGGCGTCAGATAGAAAAAAAATTAAAACGCCATTTTAAACAAAAAAGTAGGATTCAAACCCATTTACTTATTATTTATTTTATGATAGGAGAGCTTCTCAAACAATATGGATGCAATTTTTTCGATTAAAGTTGTTGAAA
>NW_023458561.1:71531787-71589095 GCF_013731165.1 Rhagoletis pomonella | reverse complement strand
TTCACCATGCTACACAGTATGCACCGGATCGTGAATACCCCTAATGTCAATAAAAGCATGTACGCATGCAGTTTAATACTTATACAATCTAACCATGTATGATGTATGTATGTATATCCGATTATTGCTAACTATTGTGCCACCTTAGCTTTTTTAAACACTAGTAGGTATGCATATTAGCGAATTCCTAATGTAACGCACCCTTTTTATATTAAATATGTAAATGAATGCATTAGTTCGCCCAGCTTAAGCACGTAAAAGTCGTTTAAATGTGTAAAGGTATGTATACTGCCGCAACAAAGTATTGGCACAGCAAAATTTTCACAATATATGCAACAATTTTTATTCTAATATTTTTTCGCCAATTTTGTATAAAAATATGGTTCATTCTACAAAAAAAAAAAAACATAAAAATATAATTCCTAAACTTTGTGCAAAACTCGCAAAAATTCAGCAAATTTTCATCAAAATCTAAATTAATTTTTTAATCAGATTTTTTTAGAATTGTTTTGAGTATGCAGTTTTGCAGCCCATTAAATTCGAGTAAAAAAATGCAAGTTCGGAGTTAGTCCATAATCCCGTTGATTTTTGAGAATTTTTTTTTTTTTTTGAAGGTGTTCTGCATTTTTTCCATATAAAGTATTTTCGAAAAAATTTTTTGTATGGAAGAGACTGCATGAAAAGAAATTGGCAAAAATCAACGGTAGCTACTTAAAACTTGCACTTTATAAATAAAATTGATTGGGCTACAAATCTGCATACTCGAAAAAATTCTGAAAAATCTGATTAAAAAGTTGAAAATTTTCATGGAAATTTGCTGAATTTTCGCGAGTTTTGCACAAACTTTAGGATTTATATTTTTATGTTTTTTTTTTTTGTTGTAGAATGAACCATATTTTTATACGAAATTAGCGGAAAAATATTAGAATGAAAATTGTTGCAATATTGTGAACAATTTGCTGTGCCAATACTTTGTTTCGGCAGTGTATGTATGTATGTAATTGCTTTTCGTAATTGATTTTGAAATTGTCAATTGCTTACTTTGAGTTATACATAGATTTTAATTTCGCTTTCTCCCAACATTTATTCCATTGAAACAAGTTGAAATTTTTCTTTAGTTACATATACGCCAAATGGCTTTGAATTATCGTTATTTTTATTGGATATTGTGTACCTAAGCTTTAAGTAACATTGTCATGAAGATGTATGCTCTTTTTCAATAAATAAATAATTATTTCAATAAAGTTTACACATGTTAAGTATCTACGTAGTTAATAAACACAGATATATGTATGTATGCATATGTGTATGGCTCCAGAAAATGTATTTGCATAAATTTATTATATACATAGTTGAAAGTTGAAAACTAAAAAAAAAAAAACCAAATAAACAATTTTAAAGAGACAAATGTTTTTAGTAAAATTAGTTATTGAAAAAAAACGACAAGCAAATCGAAGAGGTAAGTATGTCTTCATTTGAGTGCGTCCTTTAAATTGGCTAGTAGCTACAGCATTATTGATTTTATGTTATGTATTTGGTAATTTTACTAACAACATTTGTTTCACTGAGTTCACCATTCCACACATGAAGAACACAAAGAAAGCAAGAATATGAACTAACGCACACTAACATAATACAGGCTCCACTTTGAACCAAAAAAAAAAAAACGGTTTTTATAAAGAAACTCATCGCCATCACCAACGAATGAATCGCAGTAATTTATGCAAATGGAGCCAACTCGCTTAATTATAGTCTACCTGCTGCAATTTGAAACGAGTTGAGTTTTCTTTTGCCAGCCG
Organism: Rhagoletis pomonella; assembly: GCF_013731165.1. Classification (NCBI taxonomy): domain Eukaryota; kingdom Metazoa; phylum Arthropoda; class Insecta; order Diptera; family Tephritidae; genus Rhagoletis; species Rhagoletis pomonella. The sequence goes on along the minus strand of NW_023458561.1, from coordinate 71,587,296 downwards.
GTTGCAACAAACTGAGGGGCTTTTGCAAAGATTACAAACCCATTTAACCTTTAGTATAAACGTACATTTACACGCTTAGATGGTTATACTAAATGCAAACTTTGCATGCTGAGTATTTTAAAAATTTGTGTTAACATACAAATGTATTTGCATGCACATATTTACTTACATACATAAATACATGTCGCACGTTTAATAATATACAGATGTAATTCAAAATTTACGTTTTTGGAGATTTTATCATCACAATTAATAAACTTTATAAGGGGAATATATTTGGGCTAACAGAAGACAAAGTTTCCCAAAAATGGCGAAGATATGTGTCTTTCCATCTGTCTTTTGGTATACAAACTGTATGTATTGGTCAAACTTTGATTGCGTTTTCCAACAAAATTTAAATTTTCAATTAGCTCTGTATATTATTAAACGTGTGATGTACTTATGCACATGATTTTGCCTAACAACTTTGATGGACTTGGGCGAGCCTAAGATATTAACCATTGTCATCTTTCACACGGATAGTTTTTAGGGCATAATGAACCATATTTTTACTATTACCAATCGAAATTCTAAAAAAGCGGATTTTCGGTCTTCGCTAGTATGTACATAAACATATGCGCAACAAATTCTCACGGATCATAAATGTTTATGTATGTATACATATGTATGTACATTCCTGAGAAAGTTTGAAGAAATATTTTGGTGTAATCTGTTGCAAAGATCACAATCAGGACTCTCAGATATATCTTCTTTTTTGTTTTCTGACAAATGGCGAATTTTCAAATAACACATTTTCGAAGATCATAGCGTTTTTTTATATAAAGCTCTTTTGCTCGTGCTTTTTGTAATGTATGTACGTATGTATGTATGTATGTACATATGTATGTATGTATGCATAAACATCTAAAATCTCACGTGATGTTATACGTCAATCAACATATTTTTGATGAAATATAGAAAACTGCCAACTGAATTTAAACAAAAAAAAATTTTATGAGAACAAGGCGTATTCATATAAGGTGGCAGCGGTCAAATTTCAGTTATTCTTCGATCAAGGAAGAAGAAGGAAAGAAATTTCAACACTCTCACTTTCTCGCTAACTTATTAAAAATTTTGACACATGTGTACCGAGGCGAATCAAATCAGCTGATCTAGCAGCACCACCTTATATAAATTCGCCTTGAATGAGAAACAAAAAACCAAGCTCCAACGCATACAAGTCTATGCGTATGGCTTTTTAAAGATTGCAGATTGATGGGGTTTAGTATAATGTAAAAACCTTATTTCGAAAAAAATGTCAGCTACGGCCTTTCTACAATTCATCAACGATATAAACAATTTTTATATAAATATAGATAATCCAAAGTAGATTCATTTTGGCGATAACTTGTGCACATTTTTGAATTTATAAACCTTTGCTAAAGCTACTTTACTTTTTATGAACTAATAGCCTTAGTTTATTTGTTTGTCAATCACTTTCTTGACATATATCCATCAAAAAATTTCACATATGCAGCCCCTCTTCTCGCATAGACACACTAATACATTTACAGCACTGCCTAAACCCCTACACACCTACATACGTATATTCCAATGGGATCACCATCTACTGCGACACACCTACATACATACATACATACATACATCCGCATAATCTAATAATCCAAAGAAACAACGGCTCTGTTAACATTATTTGATTCTTGGGCTTTTGTGTTTTTTCTATTTATACCACTCTCTTTTCATAAAACAATGCAAAAATATCATAAAACACAAAAACTTCATCACCAATCACCAATCCTCCAAATACACACATCTCTGCAATGTTTGGTTAAAAATCGTAATCGAAAATACATATGTATGTATGTATGCGTTTGAAATATATATATATGTATAAAACATACAACCGAAAGCCTATCGAGCCACATTCCGCCATGTATGAAGCGCTTCCCGCCCAAGTGGTGGAAGAGAACAACGCATCCATTGAAACACTTTCCAATCAATCCATGCAATCGGTAAACACTACCACCACCAGTGACGACTCCGATACAGTGCGTATTTACGATTTTAAGAACCAACAAACCACCACCCTTCGCAATGAGAGGAAGACGCCAACGGCCGAATTAATAACCACTAAAGATTCTGGCGAACCAACATTGCAAGCGGCGGTAACCATATCCACATCCATAGAGGACTCGCCACCAAATTCTCCAAATGCGGCCGAAGCGAACTCTGGTGGCATAAACACCGCAATTGCGCGCACACCAATCACGCCGACGCGAGGTTCCACACCAATGGCGTTCAAATTTTTGCAACCGAAACGAAAACTAATTGATCCAAGTAAAATACTATCTCAGGACGAAGGTGCAGCAGATGCGGTGAGTAGGGAAAGATTTAAGAAAAGACATATCGCTCATTTGCTGCAAGAGTGTCATAATCAAAAAAACAAAAAAAAAACAATGATTTGAGTATGTAGAAATGACCTCCACCTCATCTTCTATGTTGTGTAAAAATTTCATAGCTGTATCGATTAACCATAGCCCATTAGAAGAAAACTTTTAAGCAGGTTTTCTCGAGTTTTTAATTTTTTTTAGATTATGTCACTCTTGCAGAAAATAAGCGCTATTTAGTTAACCGGCTGTTCTTTGAGTAATAAATATGTACATATTTATTTCCCTAATCCATTTTCAGCTCCCCAATTCTCCACCTGGGGAAAAGGCGGTAGTCGAGGAGGAGGTGGCGCAAGTTATGCCATCCGTGAAAGCATTGGCCCAAGCATTTCTCTTCAGCTCAAATAAGTATTCACCCGCAGAAAAACGCTGGAAGAAGGGGGTAAGTAAACTTTTTTGAACATAAGACTTCGTTTAAACTTAACTAAAAGTCCGTAAGAATTAATAATTTCTGTATAGGACTCTGCCAAGGTGTATTAAACAAGGTGTGATTGACAACTCAGGTAGGCTCTCTTTTAAGGTACTATTATGCCAAAAAAATATACACAATCGATTCAAAATTCATACACAGTTTTTTCAATTTGACTTTATAGGATGGTTCTTCTGAGAGCAATGTCAAATTCAATCACACTTTGTTGAATACATTTTGGACTCTACTAAAAGCTTATATTAACCAAACTACATACATACATATGTATGTGGATTTGGGTTGAAGAACTTGAAATTGAAATTGATTTTTAATATTTCCTTAGCAATCGTGCCTTGGAACAAAGCTATCAACCGTTATTAAACAATTAGGCTATGAACCTAAATAGTGACGAATTTATTAGGAAACTCTTATTTAGTAACCTTGTTTATATACCTACACTGAGGGAAATAATGCATAGTAAAAATTAATACTTTATATTTGATTATCATTAAAAATGTGCGCATTTAAAAATAATATTTTCATACAAAAATTTAGCACGCACTTATTTGAATGTTCACATCTGCGTATGTACATATATCGTCACCTGAGTGGAATATCGATCTATTTCGGCAGCCAGTTCTAAAACGCTGTATCTCAGAAAACTATCTCAGCACATTTTCAATGTATTTTCTTTCAGCTGTGATAGGGCGTTTTTGAACCGAATTCTGAGATAGGGCGTTCTTCAATCAAATTCTGAAGTAGGGCGTTCTTAAAAAGCTTTCTGTGATACGGCGTTTTCGAACCCTGCCTATCGTTTGACTCTTTTCATAAACACCATTTTGTTTCGTATCAAAATGCTGCTTCTGTCGAAAGCGCTACGAAATATCCTCTATTTCCGCTCCCCCCGTAGATACGTCCCTGGCCAGTGGACATTGCATATGATGCTGCTGCCGGGCATATTTTTACCATTTATGGAAATAAAAAAATAAAATGTATGCCTTTTAAAAAGTACTGTGTCGACTCGAACTTACTGACTATTTTTGCTTTTAATATTTTTACTTCCTGCAGGTCCATAACATGCCATCCGTGTCGCATACCAAACCAGGAGTCACAAAGAAAACTGAAGCTAGTCTTTCCGTCGTTGAAATAGCAGAAGACGCCACGATTGCATCGGATCTATCGTCATTAGAGACGTAAGTGAAAAAGCCCATGAAGAAAGTTGTGATTTTGTGTCGATTGATTCCAAAATATTGTCTCCCTTTTCGGGCAGGGATCCACCAACTAACAAGGATCTATCGAACATCGCATCCCCCGATACGCTTTTGTCGACATCTCCCTCAACGATAAGCCCACCTACAGAACACGCAACAACAAACGCGGAAGGCAACAAAAGTACAACAAATGCGTTACGGCGTGTTAGTATGTTAAAAAGTAATATTGCTTTCTTTGAGAATTTAAGGTTCAAGTAAATATTCTTGATAAATAAGTTGGAAAATTTATCGAAGCAATCGAAGTGTGGTTTGTTGTAAACCCAGTGCTGATTGGAAACTATTTCACGTGAAAAAATAGTTTCTCCAGATTAAAAATGCTGGGCACCTGGGCACATTGCAGAAATATAATAATCGGGCTATACTAACACTTATTTATGTACACATAAAGTTACCTACATTGGGCTGGCCCAACACAATACACAGGAAATTAAACTTTTTGAAATTTCCCTGCTGCCGCCCGCCCCAGAACTGTAGAATATCGAAAATAAGGAGACCCAAATTTTTTTAATTGGAATCTAGTTTAATACTGGAATCGTGCCGCCTCCTCTCTGCAGTTTACCAAATATTTTTCTTCTACTCTTTCATAACGCGCGTGATGTGGTTACGAACACATAAATTAACACATTTTTGTATATAAAAAAAAAGATTATCGATTATGAAAAAATAGTTAGTAAAATTTCGGAAAAGTTAAATGTGAATCACAATTTATTTTTTGAAGATTTCTGAAGAGAAATATTCTTAGTCGATCCAAAAATGTTTGATTTCAACAATTTTATAGCGATTCTAGGAAAAATTGTATTTCCCTCTTGTAAAATATGGAATATATGGAAAATATGTTATATGGAAAAGTTCAAAGCCCCGCCGCTAAAAGGCTGCAAGTGTAAATTTTTAACCGAATTGAAGATTTTCTAGACCCGAATTAAAAAAAACAAAGAGTTTCGATTTTTATGAGCAAATGGTGTAAGTCGAAAAATTAAAGAAACTAGAAGTAAATTTTTTTTTTTGGTGAAAAATTGCAGATTTTGGATGTGGTAAAAACGTTTTCTGGGGTCGTGCAACTCGATTCTGACGAAAGAAGAATCACGAAATTTAAAATGACCGATTCAATATGACACACTTTATCCACAAAAATGCAAAGGATAAGAGTTTTGGATAGCATCCACCTTATTGGATTGGCCATTATGAATTTTACGATTCTATCATCCGAAGCGGTCTCAAAAATCTTAAAAACGTTTTTATTACCTTCAAAATTTTGATTTAAAAATACGGCTTTCCTTATTTTGGATTTTGAACAGTTCTTCCTAATGTACATTCAATCATGCACATACATTTACATCCTTATGTATGTATGTACATTACGGTGCCCATAAATTTTTTTTTTTTTTCAAGACCCCACCCCCTAATTTCATACGTACAAAGTATAGGGTTCCATAACGTCGAACTACAAAATATTGACTATGTAAACGCATCGCCAGAACGATTTGTTGGTTACGATTTGTGTTTTAAAAACGGAAAATTCAGAAAAATCGTTCATTGCTATATTGAATATTCAAAATGTGAATTGTATATGGTTGCAATGTGTCGCAACTCTGCATATACAAACAGTTTGAATACCGACCGCAGTATAACAGTTTCCAAACATTGTATTGATACGTTTTGGAAGTCAGCCTATTATTTTGCCTATTTTTATAGATTTTTCCAAAATCATTTAGAGGTCGCGACTTGTCACTTTAGGTCAGAAAGTACGGTTTTGTAGATTTATCAGTTTTCGAATGACTAGTTTTCATTCAATTTTAAAGGTCGGACATGTTGTGGGACGAGGATTTATTGGCCTTTAAAATGTCGTATATCAATCTCTTGTCAGACTTGGACTGTCAGGATTTTTCATCGGGTAAAGTAAAAAAATAACAATTTCTTAATTTTTAAGTTTTTACCCATCACTTAATTCCATAATTACAAAATGTATAGTACAATCCAATGCATATCGACAAGGTAGTAGCATTAGAGCAAAAACAAAATTTACGTGTATATTGTTATTGCTTCTGGTATCGAAAGTGTCAAAAACTGTTCTGATTTTTTTCTTCTAAATCAAACCGTGCCATGTGAAAAAAATAAAAACTAAAAAATTGAGATTGGAAAAAATTAAAATTGGTGCAACTTTCTTTCTAAGTAAATTTGTTTATTTCTCGAAGCATTGATCTATCCTTTGCAAGACCCAATAATCAGCGGCTGTGCTGCTGAGATGGGCGAACATTACAATCTATTCACATTACAAGCTATTCAATCTTCAATTGTTTTGTATGGACAAAGGTTTTACATGCAAATCGATTTCAACAATTCAGAACTTTTGTGAAAATTACATTTAATATTTTCGAAGCCAAATAATTTAAGAAAATCAAATCAGCTGCTATAAATGATTTTAGAAAAATCTATAAAAATATGCAATAATATTTCTCATAAAAAGGAGAGAAATTAGAGGGCGGGGTCTTTTGAAATTTCAAAAACAAAATTTTCGATGGGCACCCTAATGTACATATGTATGTATGCACATATGTACATTTATGCTATCTGCCCTTACAACAAAAGTAATAACCAGTAAATGAGTTGGTAAATTCTTTGCTAAATGTTAAACCCTGCAATGTCCTACGAAACTGATTCATATTACAACAAAAACTTAAACAAATACATACATATAAAATTGGACTACAACGCCACAGCTGAAAATTTGTATGGCTCCATTCGGCTTAACTATACTTATTTTATATAAGCAGTATTTACAAGAAAAAATAATGCATTTAAAATTTTTCAAGAGGCCATATTTACACCTTTATTCTTAAAATTCTCATACTCATTCTCGTAACAGATATCATATAACAAATTATAAGACAAAAACCTAGGCTTCAAATGGGTTGGTTTTGTCGCCGACATAACGATTCTCAAGAACAAAAACAATTATAACAATCAGAAAACAACCAAAACTAAATAATAATCAGGGCTCGGATTTTGAGGACCTAAAGAGTACCAAAAAATTACTTTAAAAAATAAAAAAAAGCTCCTAATAATCCTGGAAAATAGCCTAAAACTAAGAAATGCCCGGAAAAGGTTTGAGTTCAATGAATTTTTTGAAAAAAAAAATCCATTGGTTTCCATTACATATGTGTGTATGTATGTTCAAGATTCTTCAGAACATCATCAGAGAAAGACGATATCTGTAAGAAAAGCTTTAATTTAAAGATACTTCTTTAAAAAGAGCTGATCTGAAGCTTTTACAATTCTAAATATTCCCGCTTCAGCTGTATAGGCGAATTTAGTTTTCTTTAGAGAAACTTCTTTTTAGTGTCATTTCGAGAGCTGAATCTGAAAAGAAGTTAATGAAACTTTCCTAAACCACTCCTGAAGCTTTTAGCATTTTCTATATCCGGCGCTTGATTGATGTATAGCGGAAAATTTTAAACTTTTGCTTGGAATTGCTTATTTTGCTTATTTCAATGTTTAAGGCTAAGTACGGACCACTTAAGAAAACGGTCAAGAAAAAATAGCTTTTTTTGGTGTGTGTGTGAATGGTAGTGTCCAAGGAATTTTGACATCTGACATTTCACAGCCTATGTCATATGAAAATTATAAATTTTGTATATTAAAAAATTTGTTTCTAGCATTTGAATACTGCACGTGCCGGCATTTGAGCCTACTACACACAGAATTTATAGCCGACATCTCTACCTACTCGGCTACGGCAGTCAAAAGCTTTTTTTCTTTTAAATTCGTATTTTTCATTTGTGACCAGTGTGCAAACTTCTACCTCATACATATATGGTAGATCTACCATATATTTTTTTTTTAAATTGGGTGTCTACCACATCTACCACACAATTCTTAAAATCTACCACATTTTTAGGCAGAACATTTGTTTTACAATTTTCACATAATTCTAAAATTTTAATTCAATTCTTATACGAAATATAAAAATTAATGAATGAATTTTTAAAAATGTACATCATACAATTGCTGTAAATATATCTGTGCCTTAACTTTTTAATATATGTCAAAAATCCGCATATTTATGTTTGCTAAAGTATTAGGCAATGGAAAAATAATATGGTAGACTTTTTGCATAAATCAATCTGTAGGATTTTTCTCAATTTAATGAAAATTTTTTTTCCATCGCATCAATTGCGTTAAATTTGTACAATCCACTTGCACTTATATTTCTCGATCTAATTTTTGAGTTGTGCCTCTTTTGACGACGGTGTGCGATATGTATACCCAATAAAAATATGAATTGGAAAATCTGCCAAATTTTTTTTGCCGACTCTACCACACCAAAAAATAAAAAGGGGTTTGCACACTGTTTGTGACAATGAAATCAGTTCCACTCATATGGAAATCGGGAAACCGATCTTGTGGAAGTCGTAGAGCTTTTTATTTTATATGTAAATGTTGACACAGAATGCTTTTACTTGATAAAATTTCTTAACAAATAATTTATGAAGAAAACACAGAATTGGGCGGTAACGAATATTTAAAAAATATTAAATTCGGTTTTGAATAATAGTAAACAAGTGACAACTAAATCGATACATTAACACCACTGGAAATATCAAATTATGAGTTCCATCCAAATGAGAAAAAAGCAAAGTCCTAATTTTTCCAGAGATCACCTTAATTACGGACCATTCATATGACGACCGGCAACATCTATCGAAACTATTTGCCAGAAAAATATTTAACGAAAAAAATTAATTAAAACAAATAAAAATGGAAAAAATAGCCCAAAAAATGCGCTTAAATCGAAAAAAATACCTAATAACTTTTATTTTTTTTTTTTTTATATCCTACGAATTAGAGTTTCTATATTACAAGGAAATGCTTCCGAAGCTTCATAAAAACGATGGAATTGCATCAAAATCCGAGCCCCGCTAATAATATTTGTTTGTTTTAAAAAACTAATTTAATTTTTCGATGTGTTGCTTATTACCAACTCGCTTACTTTGTCAGTAGTATGTAAGCTTAGAAGTTAACAACTCGCACGACTCGATCAGCGGAATATAAGTATGTATTACCGATTCGTATATTCACACTTCCTGAAAATAACAAGAACAAGAGTTGCCCCATTTCGATAGCGAAATTTCTTGCTTCCTTGTTCCGCAACCGATTTCCTCGCTCGCTGACCCTTTCCACCAGCTAATCTTTTTTACCATATGAAGATCGCATTAGCATTCTGAGTTACATGGAAACAAAGTTAAATATACATATGTACATATGTATATAAATGGCCGTTAAAACTTTGCAGCACCGCAATTATAAACAACAACAAATAGCTAAGCAACATACTAAGTATGTATATGTATATGTAGATATGTAATAAACTCCAGTTTCTAAGTAATTTGGTACTTAACTTTCGAACTCCAATGGATGGATAATGAGACTATGAATCAAAAAAAAAACTTATGAGGCAATTTGGTCTTTTGAATGCCGTTAATGTTTGGGAAGTATGTATTTATGAGGTTGTTAAGGTTTTATCGGCCTATATAATTCGAAAACTCGTGCCATAGAATTTTCGGCTGGTATATACTTGGATTTTTTCGACTAATTCTTAGTAGGTAATAAAAAAAAAATTATATGTATCTTTATTTGTGTTACATCAACATCAGGGTGCACACGCCAAATTCGAGAAGGTGGGTCAAGCATCTAAATAGCAAAATGTATGAAGTGCTAATTATTTCTTGTTTTTTTATTTATTGTTGGAGATTTACTTTATATACATATATATATATATATACATATATATTTTAATAAATAAATAAAAAATTTGACAGCCGTAACTTAAAAACTGGCTTACTAGAAACCGATATTCGTTAAGGCCTTTCTACATTACGACAATGATATTTATGTACATGTATGTATGTATGTATGAACATCTGGATATACTACCTACCATAAATTTTACCAAAGAGGTTAAGGAATCATTTAGTTTTAAGTGTGACTTAATTTATCCATTCGTCACTAATTATAAGTACCCAAGATATATGTATGTACTACTTATGTATGTCACTATCGTATTCTCGCCTATGCATACTGTAAGTATGTTATATGGTTTATTTATTGAAATTATGAATTTGCCTTAAGTATTACACATACATTAGGGATGTTAATTGTTTCGGTTTTTACAATCCCGGGAGCCCGGGATTTTCGAGATGTCGTTATCACAATCCCGGGATCCCGGGATTAGTCCCGGGATTTAGATATTCATTACTTTTCAACAACTTAAATCGAAAAAATTGCTTCTATATTGTTTGAGAAGCTCTCCTACCATAAAAAAATAATAAATAAATGGCTTTGGAACCTACTTTTTTATTTGAAGTGGCGTTTTTATTTTTTCTCTCTGACGTCAGGATTTATTTTAGAGGACTTTGTAATTTCAAAGACATGACTAATTCCAAAAATTATTTAAAAATTCAATGCGATGTATTTAGGGTACCAATTGCAAGAATTAAATTTAAATTAGAATTAAAAAAATTAAAATTTTTTCGATTCACAAGGACGAATAGGTAATTTTTTAAGCTGATAAAGTTAGAGGGACGAAATTCGTGGATGTTATCGAGTTTATTTAAGTCCTTAACATATAATTTTTTCAAAAACAAATATTGCCAAATTTATGGATACAATTCTAGAAGGACATTTTGAATACTTACCAGTCCTTATGCACTAAAGCATTGAATCTGCTTAAATTCTACAGAATTTCCTCTTCAATTTGATACCCATACTTCTTGTCTAAGCACATTTCTCTGAATTTTTTAAAACATTTTTAATTACTGACGTCCGAGTGAAAAACTAAAAACGCAATTTTACTACATATGTATATTTGGCACATGGTTTCGCGAATGTATTCATTTTTGTGTGTCAAATTTGCTATCGCAATGTGTTACAATGAGCTACACATTTATGAAGAAATATTTATTATGAAATAAAAAAAAGAAATATAGCCAATACTGGTCAAGAAACGGAGTTTCAATTATTGCCATCAGTGCAAATTACAAATCCCGAAAATCCCGGGATTATTTGCCAAGAATCCCGGGATTTTCGAGACTTAAAAAACGGCCGGGATCCCGGGATCGTGCGATTAACATTCCTAACATAAATGCCTGCATATATGTTTGTACATCAATGCTTTCAATTTATTTCAGTTAAAGATGTACAATAAATATATATATATACAAAATTATATCCTAATTACTAAAATAATAAATAAAAGCTTTGAAAACAATTGCGCTGAGATTTTTAATTTCCGATCTAAGAACAAGTTTCAGAACATTATAGTATATACTTACAATAATAGAAACGTTTTTAGCAAACGAGTTTGGTGGTAGCTAATAACCTGGGAACGGAGATAGAGTATATGTATTCGATTAAGAATGTCCACGATTTAGCTTTCCCGATTTAGGCGATTCAGAAATAAAGTCCTCTCTCGACGTATGAAAACCACACTCTATAAGTCACTTATCATGCCCGTGTTGGTATTTGGCGCCAAAGCATGGACAATGACAACATCCGATGGGGCAGCTCTTGGAGTATTTGAGAGAAAGATTTTGTGGAAGATCTACGGGCCTTAACGCGTTGGCGATGGCGAGTACCGCAGACGATGAGCTTTAAAACGACATGAACATAGTTTAGCGATTTAAAATGTAGCGGCACCGCTGGCTTTGCCATCAACTCGGAACCCGCTGGTGGTAGCAGAGGAAGAGGGAGGCCCCCACTGTGTTGGAAAGACCAAGTGGAGAAGGAGTCAATGCAACATCGCAAAAAAAATTTAGAAAATAGATTTTTTCTTAACAGCGGTCGCCCCTCGGCAGGCAATGGCAAACCTCCGAGTGAATTTCTACCATGAAAAACAGCTTCTCATTAAAAGACAATCGTTGTTCGAAGTAGGCGTAAAACTGTAGGTCCCTCCTCTTTGTGTGACAACATCAAGGCGTACGCCACAAATCGGAGGAGAAGCTCGGCCAAAAACTAACATATGCGTAAGCGCCAATCTAATTTTATTATTAAAGTTTTTGGTTATGGCTTTATTTGACTTTACACTGAGAAATAAGGCCATATGGCTTTATTTCCATGGTGTCATTTAGCACAACTTAAAAGATAGGATAGCTTTTATCTCGATTAGACAAAGGAGCGTGACACCTCGCATGCAAACGAAATTCTTCATACTGCGTAGATAGATATTCAGTTCAGAGATGCACTGCAACCAGGATATCTATGTATTGTGCCCTCTTCATACCGCATACCTCTGCAAGTATTTGTGGTGGAGTACAGGAATTTGGAATGGAGATATATGAAATCATTATTATACTCATTGGAAAATGTGGGTTATTGGAAAAGGGCCCGTAGCACTTCCCATACAGACTGAATTTATTATACTATGACACTGAGAAAAAATCAACCAAAAATTGGTTAATATTACCAAATTCAAACTTGACAAGGAATCAATCAGGCAGGTTCTGTAATTCACTTCCGAGTGAAATTGAGTCAAATTCGCTTTGAATTCAAATTGACAGGGGTTGAAATTCACTCAGAAGTAAATTGCAGAACCCTTTTGGTTAGTATTGACAATGCTTTGTTTGATATTTTCAACAATGATTTGGTAATATTAACCACACTTTTGTCTACATTCACCAAACTTTTGGCTGTTGATTTTTCCGTTTGAATACGCTTATGCTCTGCACTTCACAGATGCTTTTTCATAATTCGGAGATACAAAACAAAAATGTTTATTGTCATTTTAACACGTTGTCTCTGACGGGAATTAAACCGGCATCTTCGGAAAGTTTGCAAATAACAGCAAGCATCTCTACACACTCAGCCACAGCCGCTTTATAAATGTGTCTTTAAACGTTCAACTCGAATCAATTTTCTTCGCCGTTTAATTTGGTTCTGCACTTCACAGATGCTTTTTCGTAATTAAGAAAAATCAAAAACAGAAAAAAAATAAGAATTATGTGTTTCGCTGACGGAATTCGCACTCGATCAGCTGATTTTGTGCATGTATTTCTGATGTCAAATTGAAAAATTTTATTTGAATTTCTACACACACTCTTACTGATTTTGACATTGACGCCGTCAAAGCAAAAACAAAATACATGCAAATTTTTGGTATTTGTACTCCTGCTATCACCTTATATTAATTCGCCTTGATCGGTGTATTAACCATGAAAAAACCAAACAATAACTTGGTTAAAAAAAAACCATTGTGCTTTTGGCTCAGTGCAGCTTTTAAAAAATTAACTTTAATTCAATGTATTTCACAAGTTAAATAAATTATTCCAATATGGATGGCGATCGAGTCGTTGTATCCCAGAAATTATGATCTTTACGAACAAAACGGTTTTTAGAGATAATTGCATAATCTGTCTAACCTATTTTTATGATAAATCTTACCGTTTAACTGAAAAATGGTAAAAATTAGTTTGAGGACTTTTCACATTTCATTTATCAGTGGTATTCGTGACATTCGTACCCCATTTTCTTGCAACCTTGAAAATGTTACTTGACCGGGCTAATAGGAAATTTATAGAAGAAAACGCGCAAACACCCTCCACAAAAAATATAAAAAGCCAACGGTAATTTTTAGTGACTTGAAACTTGCATATTGTTTTACTAAAATTGAATGAGCTACAAAACTGCATACTCCAAAATTTTGTAGAAATTCTGAATAAACATTTTGAAATTTTGATACAAATGTTTTTAATTTTTATGATTTTTATATAAAGATCAAACTTTTGATTTATATGGTTTATATTATAGAATGAACTACATGTATTTTTATAAATAGTTAATGAAAAAAATAGTTCATGAAAATAATTATGAATAATAAATAGACTAGAACAAAATGTACACTAACATTTGAAACTGCCTGTACCTGCATATCGATGGCTGAGTCGAAGATCGACATATCTCAGCAGCCAGTTCGAAAACGCTCTATCTCAAAAAACTTTTCAAGAACGCCCTATTTCAGAATTTAATTGAAAAACACCCTATCTCAAAATTCGGTTCAAAAACGCCCTATCTCACTTCAAAATGTATTGAAAATATGCTGATATAGGGCGTTTTTGAGTTATAGGTAGAAGCAATTCCCAGTTTTATAATCTGGTATTGAATTTACAGGGGGAACTTATTTTTGCTTATTATAGTTTTTGCAATTTTGCTTACAAAAACTCAAAAATTGGTGTGACAAAAACAATTGGCTCGATAAAAATTATCTAAAATTAAATAACTTTTGTAAAAATTGGTTTTTATTTATAAAATTCGTTTTTTATCATTCAATTACTTTTTTACGTATACATATGTACATAGTATGTCTGTATGTATATCACACACAGCTTTGGAAGATATTTATTTACAAATTCTGTTTGATTTAAATCTAAATGGTTTCGATAAAAAAAACACTTACAAAATTGTCACGAGAATCAAGTAATTTAATTACAGAATTGCCGAATACATCGTTTTCTTTCTAGCAAATCGCGCGTCAAGTTTTTCAACTTCCCAATACATATGTATACTACATACATACATACATACATATGTATGTATGTAGCTATGCATATGTTATTTATAATTTTAAAAATTTATAAAACGAACAATCCCATAATATTTTAACGGAATTTGTAACAAATAGGTGACAAGAAAACTAAATTACGCCCAGACACATTTTTATATTAAAAGATACATAGGTATTGAAGATTTCCCCTTAAAGAGAGAAGGCACTTTCGAACTTTACAACTCTTTCTTTCTTCTTACATGGTTATTTAATGGTACATCATATTTTAAATTGTTATTTAGCTTCTCGACTACTCCTATACGGTTTCCATATTCACTACTCTGAAAATGTGTGCAAAAGATCACAATGCATAATTGTTTACCTGTGCTCTTAGTTTTTTGGTCTTTCAAATAATTCCTTAACCATATTTGTAAGTGAGCATTTAAATAAAATAAAGAATAGAATTTTGAAATAAAAATGTTTGCCATTCACATCGAATCAATTGTGTCACATCGCTGTTGTTGCATGATTGTTGTGATTGCTTCCGCTGCTGTGAGGATGTGTCCAAAAAATCACAACTACCAATGGTATGGCAAAGCACAATGCCAAAATAACGATAAATAAACACACCCATGTCATATCCCCATCCGAACCAGACCAGAGTAGAGTACTCAAAGAAGGACCGCGTATAGGACGCACGTGAGTCTCAGCAAAATCATCATTGAGTATGTCTTCCAGCAGTGCTGCTGAGTCATTTTCAGTGCCATGGATGGAGTCTGAAAAAAATAATAATGAAATTGTTTGAAATTAAGTATTAGTGGTATTCATCTAAACTCCTAAAATTAACAAGTGCTTAAATTAACATTTATTATGAGTTGTTATAAATACATACATACGTAAATGGGAACAAGAAGCTCTATTGAGGTTACCAATCAAATAACTTATTAGGACTGCAAATGTTTTGGTAGAAAGCAAATACTCATTTAGGAACAAGTGCAGTAGACGCACATTTCTAAAAAAAAAAAGTAGTGGGTTCTATAGAGGAATTTATAGAGAATACAACAATTTTTTTTTTTTTTTTGGTGGAAAAAAAATTTTAGTTTTGTTTAACTGTCAACTGGTCAAAAACTTGACTTTTTAAACTTTAAATACCTCGTAAACCATTGATGATATTTCAAAGATTTGTATGTCGTTAGAAAGGTAATAGAAGTACCCAAGGCGAATTTATATAAGGTGGTGTTGTTTAATCAGCTGTGAGTAGCGATTGATTGTCAAAATTTTATATTTTGCTAGTGAGTGAGTGAAAACGTGAGTTTGCATTTTCTGTCGCCCTTTTTCATTCGTAGAAGAATAGCTGAAATTTGACAATGACCAGCTAAAAGCAAAAACAAAATACAAGTAATTGTTGTATTTGTTGAATCGTTACCACTTTATATGAATTCGCCTTGGAAGTACCTCTCTTTTGACATACAATAATTGTTATTCTTTATTGAAAAAAATTTTTGGAAAACAAGTTTTTATACAATTCTTTTTTCTTGTTAACAAATGTATTTTTTTCTTTAAAAATCACTTCATTAACATAAGTAAAATAACATAAGTAAGTAATATGTAAACATAACATAACATAACATAACATAACATAAGTAAATGCAAGTAAGTGCAAATATATAGATCTAATGAAAGCTTATTTTCTCCTTTATGTGATTAGCTAATTTTTTTAGGTTGTCAATAACGTGATTTAATAATAAAAATTACTTTGTTTTTAACTTTATCATGTTTTTTATAAAAACTCATTTTTCTCATATGCCTTACAAAAAAAGTAAAACATATGCATATTAAAAAAAAAGCCATATTTTTAATACCTTTCAAACGAAATCAAAATATTTTAAATTAATGCAGTAGTTTTTTAGTTATTCCACTTAAAAGAAATTCAAAAATTGATTTTTCGACCTCCAATAATACCAGTAGTTATTATTTCCGCCTCAAAAAAAAAATAAAAATACCGTTATAATCAGGACTAAGACCCGTATCGATCCCAATATAAATTTTTTCAATCAGAGAAATGTACGTATTCTGCACGTATACCCTCATTTACTTACTTTTGCTTAACAAATTGCTTTAGGCAAACTCTAACTTGCAACTTTTTGCTAGTTTTGCGTTCGCGTACTTTTGCAAACATTTCTCTCTTTGAGAGAGAACCGATAAAATTCATTTGAATTTCGCTCTTGAGAGTTATCTGCTGGAAGGATACGCGAATACACCTTTTAATTGTTTTCCGTACTTGTCAATCGCAAAAACAAAAACAAGTGAAATAGCTGATTTGTTGATTCCGGGCACGAAATGTGGATTTTTGCGTTAATCACGCTCTGGGCACTTTTGGCAGGTTTTGCCACATTTTTGACACTCGTGAGAGAGTAATTTGCCAATAGGTTTGTTCGTCGAGCAAAAAAAATTGCACGAAGTTGTACGAATTATCTTTATTTCTGCCCAAATCGCGTTCGTGCAGACCAAAAAATTATCCATCACTTAAAAACTGAGAGCGCAAAGTGACAGTTCTTTTGGAGAGAAGTTGCGAATTCTTGCTGGAAAAAATTTAGGCAGCAAGAATTTACAATCACGAAAAACATATGATTGTGGCAAATGGTTGCATTTTTGTCGACGATAATTTTAATAAATAAGTTCGTTAAATTAAAAAATCTATAAAGATGAGCGAGTTTTTATGAAAAAAGGAAGAAAAATACTTGTTAATATAATTAATTTAGGTAATTCCAATGATTTGAACTGTACTCCGCTGAACAAAAAAAATTAACATGATTCGCAATGGGAATGCAATTGCAACCAGAGTCGATTAAAGAAACCCGACCGCTAGTACCATAAAGAAATGGAAATGTATGTTAAAGAAAGTCAGAACAAGGAATATACATGTCTATCCTGTTTTTTGTCCATCTGAAAGAATTTTAAAAATTCTATAAAAATGTGTTATGTTTGAGATGCAACCGTGGACACCAGCTGGCAGGGAAACTTGCAAATTTGCGTTCATGCAGAAATTAGCAAGTTTCTCAACGTGAGAGAGAATTTGGGGGAATTTTTTCTTACTCTCTGATATTTTGAATGTTGGATAATTCTGGCTGGATTTTCTAAGGTCGGTGTTATGCACAAATTTTGTTTGGCAAACTGCGTGCAATTGTTGTTGCAGCAAACTCGGAGAGAGCGAGTTTGGCGACTCTCACAGCAAACTAATTTTGTTTGGTCAAACTGCAGCAAAATCGGTGTTGTCATATACAAAAATTTTAAATTTTGCGCGTTATGTACATCTGAAATTCTCATTTCGTGTTGGCAATAGCCATGAAAACCATAATGAACATGCAACCCTGTGCCAAACTCGACATAACCACCTCCGAGCAAACTAAGCAGCCGCCATTTAATTTGGCAAACAAAAGTTTGTCTGCATAACACCGACCTAACAAACAAACCTAATATTTTCAATACTATTTGTCAATCTAGACCAGCGATGGGCAGAGAGAGCTCTTACTCTGCATGCGCCTACAAAAAAAATGTATAGAAAGCTTAAGAGCTTTACCCGTGGGCAAGGCAGTGCCCAGCAGTGATCTAGAACCCAGTTTCACCAATAATTTTAAAATTTATCACACTGTTAAAATTTAAAATTGATTAGTGCAATGCAACACTGTTCATAACCTTCGTACGGAAAAGCAATTCATTGAAATTGTTTCAAATCAGACTAAAATTACTCCCGCTTCCCGTATAACGGTAAATTTCATATACATTCACATGATTTTTGTTTTTGCAAATTCTTACGGGCAAAATTTTTTCCAGCAAGAATTTGCAACTCCTCTTCAAGAGAACTGTCACTTTGCTCTCACAATTTTTGAGTGTAGGATAATTTTTTGTTCCGCACGAACGCGATTTGGGCAAAGATCATAATTCGTAAAAATTCATAGTTTTTTTGCTCGACGAACAAACCTAATATTTATGAATTCGCCTTGCTAAATAAAATAAATTGATTTTAACGATTTCTTTATTGTTTTATTACGAACTTGTGAATGTTCTGTTTGGTAGAGTACATTAAAGAAAATACTAGATACTAATGTTTAATTATATGTCATATAACGTGGAGTAGCGCTGAATTTAGCGTAGCTCTTAATGACTTTATTGACTGCTTCCAAGAAGTCCTTTTCTGTAGCGACTTTACGGCGAGCACGTATTGCAAACATGCCCGCCTCAGTACATACCGAACGGATTTCAGCTCCAGTCGAATTTGGACAAAGACGTGCGAGTAATTCGAAACGTATATCACGCTCTACAGACATAGAACGGGCATGAATTTTAAAAATATGCGTGCGCCCCTCCAAGTCAGGAAGCCCAAATTCTACTTTGCGGTCCAAACGCCCAGGTCGCATCAGTGCAGGATCAAGTGTATCAGGTCTGTTGGTAGCCATAAGCACTTTTATGTTACCACGAGGATCGAATCCATCCAACTGATTAATTAACTCCAACATGGTACGCTGCACTTCATTGTCGCCGCCAGCGCCATCATCGAAACGTGCTCCACCAATTGCATCAATTTCGTCGAAGAATATTAAGCAAGCTTTTTTTGATCTGGCCATTTCGAATAGTTCACGAACCATACGCGCGCCCTCGCCCACATACTTTTGAACAAGCTCTGAACCGATAACACGTATAAAACAGGCATCTGTACGATTAGCCACTGCCCGAGCACACAAAGTTTTACCTGTTCCAGGAGGACCAAAAAGCAGCACTCCTTTTGGAGGCTCAATACCAAGGTTAACGAACTTTTCCGGATGCAAAAGTGGCGTTTCTACTACCTCTCGTAATTTTTCGATCTGTTCCTTGCAGCCTCCCACATCGCTGTACGTTACGTCTGGTTTATCTTCTACCTGCATCATTGTGACAGTGGGATCAATTTTTGGAGGCAGTGGAATATGTATCTGATACTTGTTGCGATCGACACCAACACGCATGCCCTCCTCAATATCAGTTGGCGCTACTGAATCTGCCAAATCCACAACAAACTTGGCAAATTGTTTTACATTTATGATATATTTCGGATCATCCGAATCGGCATTAATTATTTTTGTGCAACGCGCTACTTGAAGTGGTTGCTCATTTTGTAATATCTGTTTATCAGCTGCTAAGTCCCAAAGGGCTGGTGGTGCTAGTCCGGTGTCACTCTCTTTAATTCCTGTAAGCTCGTTTACTTGCTTCACAGCTTTCTGGATATCTTCCTCAATGGTTTTAATGGCCTTATGGTATTGACTCTGACCGTATGTCTTCAAAAGCTCAATATCGCCTTCATCCAGCGATTTTATTTCTTTTTCTTCGGTCTCATCAGCTTTAATTTTGCGCTGATCATCTCCCAAATAATCCGGCATTTTCACAAAACTATTTTAAGTTAAATTATGAAACCCTATTTTCGATACGGCAGCAATGACTAAACAATTTGGAAATTAGAGCTGTCAGCGATGTAAATTGCCAAGGGGAAGCTTTGAAAGACATATGAAAACATGGGAAAAATGGAAATGAAACGAACAAGGTGATGGACAAATTTATTATTATTTTTGTCTAGAGATAACAGCTGTTAAGAGCCTGTCAGACGTGGCAATATTTCCGTCTTTCGCACGCAATTCGCTGTCAAATTGAGAAAGAGAAATTTTATTTCGATGTGTGAACAGCCAGAAAGATCTTTCTGTCACCCTTCGGAAATCAGTTTCAGAAATAAAAGTTGCAAGGTGGGACTGCAACTGCAAGAGCGAAAATCGATTTCGGAAATATATTTCAACTTGCTCGTGCTGTACTAGCAATTTTTATTTCTTCTGCAAGTGCTGTCAAACTAATCGAGTGTTGCCGTGTGGCCCTGATCGTGAATGATAAAAAATATTGTTGAATTAAATATCAAAAATGCTTGAAATATATTATTTTGCTTAATATACTTAATTGTTAAATTATTGTTTACACGACAAATATGTTAATTATAACCTATATTTTCTCGCTTTTACAAAAGAAATAGCAAACAAACGACAACCCCACCGCCCATGGTTGCATTTTAGTATCGAGAAAGATTGCCAGAAACTCATTCGCTGTGTGAACAGCCAAAAAGCGATTTCAGAAATTTTTCCTGCAATTCGCCGTTCGGAAATAAAAACCTCTTTCGAAAGACACTTTCCATGCAAGGTGTGACTGCTCATGCAACAGATTTCTCAATTTAACAGCCTTTCCGAAATTTATTGCATCGAAATATATTGCCACGTCTGACACGCTCTTTATGCTTGAAACACATTATTGGGACCTTACATGGTCAAATAGTTTGACCAAACTGCGTGCATGTTGAAATTTTCTGTGACATGTTCGAGTTTGATGGCTGTTTGACCAAAATCAAAGTAGTTTTGATTTTCCTCAAGTTTGATAGTCTTTTGACAGTGGAACGTATAAAGTGCTGTTCGATCTAATTGATAAACAAAAATTCAAATTGATAAACAAAATTCATAAACAGACGTTTGTTGGTGTGTATACGAAAGTGACAGTTGTTGTGTTTTCGTATTATCCAGCAAAAAATATCCAGTAATTTGCTAGTAACCAAATTTCGGAGAGTGAAAATGTGTTCGCACGAGGCGATTTTGCGTTCAACTTTTACTTTCAACTCACGCAGGGTAGCACGAAAAAAAGTTGAATGCCTGGCTGGCGATCAACTTTGTTGAAAGCGATTATATTTTGATATTTTTAGCCATTCAATCTTTTTTCGTGCAACCCTGCGTGATTTGAACGCAAAAGAGATAAATATGCAAGAAAGCACGAAAACGCAAAACCAGCAAGAAGTGGCAAGTTTTATGAACAGCTGATTTATTATTATTATCCGACGCCGTTTTCTAAGAAAAATAGTATTTCCCAACTTATTATATATCTAAATAGGTTTATTTTGTCAATTGCAACTCTAAAAGCACCACAAACAATTCTTTTGGTAATGTGAATTGCATTAAGCATCATGCCATCAGCTTGCTACCAAGTTCAGCTGTCATTTTTGCTCTCTCAATTCTCTCTCTTTGGCTGGTTTCTTGCAAGTTTTAGCGTACGAAAACGCCATCCAGTAAAAACCAGTAAAATTAGTACTGGATTGTACTGGATAGTGCGGACGCAAACAGGACTAGTTTCGCCGTTTTCTGCAGCCATCTTCACCACCTAACGCCCTGTCCAAATCGGATTTTCCAATCGCTCAGCGTTGACGCTGCGTTGTTTCGGTATGCTTCATGTAAATTAGGTGAGTTCCAGCTATTTTTGGACTAAAACCTATAGAACTGCCAAAAAGCAAAATAACTCCCACAAAAGAGAGTAACGGTCGAAGAACTGAGAAAAACTGCTGGAACGCAAAAAAAAACATTTTTCCTTCAGGTATATAAATGTCAGATATTTGTTTACAGAATTGTTTATTCAGGCAAAAATTCTTACACACAACACTTTAATTCTCTAAAGATTTCGTTATTTTGGTACAATTGGCTTCTATTCTGCTAAAAATATTTCTTATAAATTGCATCAGCTCTTTCGTTCGTTATTTACGATTTGCAGGAAGAAAAACTGCGGACTAAATCCTGCATTTTCATACTGAGAGTAGCATATTTTACTCTCACGAAATTGCTGTTACAGGAAATTTGTCTGCTGGAGCGCTTCTCGGAGAAAATCCTGCAAAAACTGCAAATCGTACTGCTGCTGGAACGCAACTATTGTATGGGCATGAGAACTTTTTGACAGCCAGACAACGCTGACGCATTTGTTTACCGGGACGTTACACATTCAATTTTCCCCTTTCAATTTTCAATACACTCACACTTTTTCATTAACACACTCTTATTTATGACTTGAATGGGCAACTTGCTTTCAATTTTTCCCTTTCAATTGAGTCTAAATTTTGCTTTCAATTTTGTGAAAATACAAAAATAATAAACGATTAAATCCAGTTGCGAAATTTCTCAACTGCGACACACTTTCATCGCACTGTCTAGGCTCTGTTATGCATACTTGGCATTGCATGCACTGCTATACCATTTTTACGTAGAAATCAAAAACCAACAGACTTTTACGTATGTAATGCTGTGCGTTGGGTAACCGCTTACACGCGAAGCTCATTTAACAGATACCTTATGTGACAACTCTCAAGCAATGCCAAGTATGCATAACAGAGCCTTCTGACGATCGTTCTTATGTGCAAGGACATTATGTGCAAGGAGGTAAGGAGATAGTAACGTTGGCTCCTTGGATGGATCGAACGCCACGAACGTTCAACAAATATCATCTGATCCATCACAATGTGAACAATTTCAAGCACTCGTAGAATTTATAAAAAAATCGAATCAAAGCCATTGAATCCTTCATTCATTCATTCATTCATTCTCTCTTTACGTTTTTTAGTAACCAAAAATAATCATATGTACATACATACACTGCCGGAAAAAGTATTGGCACAGCTGATTTTTTACAATATATGCCACAATTTTTATTGTAATATTTTTCGGAAGATTTTTTATAAAAATATCGTTCATTCCACAACAAAAAACACAAAAATATATTTCTATACTTTGTGCAAAACTCGCGAAAATTCAGCAATGAATGGATGAACCATATTTTTATAAAAAATTGTCGGAAAAATATTACAATAAAAATTGTTGCATATATTGTAAAAAAGCAGCTGTGCCAATACTTTTTGCCGGCAGTGTACATAAGTATTACAAATATTACATAAAAATTTAGAGTGTCTACTTACACGCGCCACGGTAAAAATTACCGTATATACATACACGGTAAAATTACCGTAGATCCACGGTAAAATTATTATGCCGAAAGAAGTTCTGCCCCACTTCTCCGGCAACACATAATCCACGTAATTTTACGGTAGATCTACGCTAATTTTTACCGCGGATCTACGGTAAAAGTCACCGTGGTGCGTGTGGGCAGACACTGCCAAAAATTTAACGAGTAATTTTGCACTCACCTTCCTCCGTATAAGCGTTTGCCTTTCTTATAAATTTTGAACTGATAATTTCATTGTTGATGTCATTGGTGCCTTGACTGGTGGTGCTAGAGGAATTCACTGATGCTACAATAAGCTTCTCACCCAACACAACTCTCGCATCTTCTAAAGGATTTTTCATTATATTTGTCACCAAAGTATCATCTTCGCATTGACTTGGACTATTGCTTCCACTTTTGTGGACAATTGGTAGAGTTTCCAATAATATTGAATGTGGAGTAACGGGAATTTTGACTACTTTTCTCGCGTAAATTTCATTATCTTTGTCAATCTTATTTATTCGTTTTATATCTGCCACCTATAAGAAATTTAAATTTTTAGTATCACACAAACATTGCAACCAGCCTTCGTATGTGGTCTTAACTCACTGAACAATGAAAACGGAGCGCCAACGCTTGCAAAGTATCGCCTTCTTCTACTTTAGCCTCAATCGTATTTTCAAAGCGATGTGATGGTCTCTTCTCCAGCGTATTAAATCGCGTCAAGTTTTCCATTTGAAGAAAATCTTCCATATTATTTGACTCCTTATTTAATGGCGTATATGACATGTTGGTTGGTTGACGAGTATTAATATCAATATCCTCCGACTGGTGATTTTTTCTAAGAATAACAAAATAATTGTTTGAATGACTACACATATGCAAAATCTTACCGCTGTCTACGCATTGCAAAAGCTGTTAATGAACTACTCGAACGCCTTATTAATTGCCTATTAACATGAAAGTAATTAACGAATGTTAGAATTCACGCCACTCATCAATCCTTCATTGAAAGCCGATGAAGATCTAAAATATTTAAGCCGATGTTAACTGCGTTCGAGACAACTAATTGGAGTGGTTTGCATAGGAATTATAATTTACTACCTAATAAAATTGTTCTTCCACACTTCAGAAAATTGTTTTCATTTACGTGTAGGGAGCTTCCGATACAAGTAAATACGAGTATGAACTCGATACTTTTGTTTCGATACCAACTACTTTTTTTATTTGAATCGTTGTTTCGATACCTAATTGGTATCGAAAGAAAAATACTTACTTGTATCGAATAGATTTTAGCAAGTGCCATTTCTGGTCGGCCATATTTTTTCGATGGAAGAAACTTTGCTTTACGCAATGGCACCGCCAAAATCTAAAGTGTGGATATATTTTTACAAGAAAATCGAGCCATTTCGGCAGCCAGGTCGAAAACGCCCCATCTCAGAAAACTTTTCAAGAACGCCCTATTTCAGAATTTGGTTCAAAAACGCCCTTACCTAAACTGAAAGTATATTGAAAATATTTGAGATACGGCGTTTTTGATTCGGCAGCCGACATAGGCGTTTTTGAACCGAGTTCTGAAATAGGGTGTTTTTGCAAAGTATTCTGAGATAGGCCGTTTTTTACTCAAATTCTGAAAATGGGCGCTTTTGAAAAGTTTTCTTATAAAGGGCGTTTTCGAACTGGCTGCCGCGATAGGTCGATCTTCCACTCAGGTGTCGCAAAAGGTATGTCACAGATAAAGTCTGAAAATTTACCTTCACTTTGTTGCATGAAATATTATCGATATGAGTAGGTATCGATACATTCGGTTTAGTCATATAAGTAGTATCGAAATAGCGATTTGAGTCCACTCATTTAAGTAGGTATCGATACTTTGATGGTTCGGAACGTCCCTATTTACGTGTAACAACGAATATGAATAACTTATTTACATTCACGGGGGAACGGTGTTGAATTGAAGGTTTTGGCATAAGGTGACACCGACGACGATATTCGTTATAAGCGGTATTAATATTATTATTATTATTATTAATAAAATGTCTTTGTTTTGGCCTAACTAAACTAAAAAATACTTTAAGCGTCTATAATTAAAAGATCTTCGTTCTTTGAAAATTCGAAATGCTTGACTCAATATTTGGTTAAAATATTAGTGCTCGATACCTTCGTTCTATTTCTAAACACAATGGTTTTATGACATTTCCACTGCGTTTATTAAACGAACAGAACCTTTCTTAGATAAGCATTGCTTTCCATGTTTTTTGCGAGGAAGAAATGGAGTGGATCGCTCCAATTGAAATTATCTCTAAATCAAAAACAAAATAATTAAAACAAATTTTACTTATATTTTATATAAAAAATAATTCACATAAAAAAGTATCAAACGTGCTATCATTAAGTGCCCTACAGGAGAAACAACAGAAAGGAGTGTTGATCGTTCGCTCAGGGCTTTTGTTTAATGGCATTTCGGAAATTTGTAAAATCTGTACTTCTGGGAATTCCAATTGGTATAACATTTCTGGATTGCGTTGGCTATGTAGCGCGAGTAGACGGTAAATATGTGCATTCACCCGGAACCTCTGAAACAACGGACTGAAAACCAAATTTTTCGTCTGTAACGAGGGGTTTGCTTTAATTATAGAGAAACGCGACAAAGATACAAATGCAATATATTTTAGGTATTTCAATGCAACCTGCCCTTAATCCAGATGCTAGCCAAACCGATTATGTTTTTCTTTCACGCTGGGCCGTACGCACAAATAATGTGGAACGCGGAGCTATTGTTTCGCTCATATCTCCGAAAGATCCTTCACAAAAGATAATTAAACGCATCGTTGGACTGCAAGGAGATGTTGTTTCTACGATTGGGTACAAACAAGAAATAGTGCGCATCCCGGAAGGTCATTGCTGGGTTGAAGGTGACCACACAGGCCATTCGCTAGATAGTAATACTTTTGGGCCCGTGGCGCTGGGCTTAATGACCGCTCGGGCGACGTATATCGTGTGGCCTCCAGAACGTTGGCGCCGACTACAAACAGACCTACCTCGGCGGCGAAGGCCTATCCAAATAGCGAAATCATCAAATTACTACAGCCAGTAGGAACATTAGAAAAGCTACAGTTTGAATGTTGTAAATTTGAAAAGCTTCCTGCAAACCATTTTTTTTTTTAAATTTTTTCAGAGTATTCTGAATTGTAGAGAAATTTTAAAGAATTGGCAAAGATCTCATCCGATTTTTGTAAACTGAAAGAAAATCGGTAAGGCAGTGCAAATAATGTTGCAGTGAAGAATTTCTTGCAGATTTTTTTCAGAATTTCTTTATTTTTCGTGCAGAAATTCTTTACGAACCAACCACTTCATATAATTTTCTTTAAAGGTTGGTAGGAAAATCGCTACAGAAATGAGATACTCCTAAAAATTTCGTTAAGATTTCGGGAACTTTGGTTTGCAGTGCTTTTGAGGCGTGGGATTTTATGTATGTATGTACATCATTTTAAATTTTCAAGATACTGATTGATTCATTTTGTAAACATTGAATATCGGAAATTTTAGAAATATTAAAATCTGATATTTTTTTAACTTAAGTATTTTTATTCACACTATTTTCGAAGCCATTGATTTTATGTTAAATTTGTGTAATACATCCATAGTGTACTTAAGAGCTACGCCTTCTCTTACTATTTTGTAAAGTCCAGGTTGGGATAAATCTATCACAGTCGACGCAGACCGACGTTCTTCAGTTAGGCCTATCTGTCCCGCATCAAAAATCCCTCCAAGTTTAGGCCATAAGAATTCGAATTCTTTTATATTTAAACTACTGCGTTCAGCCGATCTGTTGGCGCTTGTTAAAGCAAGTGGTTGTTCACCAAATAATAAACATAGGTCCTGTATAAATTTACATCTAGGAATACGTATACCAATCTTTGTGGTATTCGGATTTAGAAACCGATTACTTAGATGTGGTGAACGTTCGATAATTATAGTAATTGGGCCCGGTAGCAAGAGCTGTAAGAGGGAATCATTTAAATGGTCCGATTTCCCATAGAGGCGAAAAGCTTCCACATTTTTTACACAAATCGCAACTGGTTTATAACAATCACGTCCTTTTATTTCATATAGTCGTTGTATGGCTTCCTCGTTATTTGCATTACACGCTAGACCATACACAGTATCCGTGGGCAAAGCGATAATCTCTCCGTTAAATAGACAGTGGCGAGCAGCATTTAAAGCCCTGGGGTCTAGCACGTCGAAGACCTTTCCCCGTAAAGCTGGAAGCATTTTAGAGTAGTACGTCGAAAAAAGGAGTAGGTACCATGGATGCCGATAGGCATCCAAAAGTGTTTTAAACTTTGCAACAATGCGCATATGACTTGATTTTGATAAAGCCTATAACAGGATTAATCCCTCCAGTTATGGCCACAAATTTGATTGCAACACTTATAAAATGTGGTCATTGGCTCATCCGCAGACCGGGTCTGCATTTGCATAAAATAAGCTTTTTTGTGAGAGCACGCAGGACATTCAGCGTCGGTGGAATCTACATTTTCCCATGCGGCTGCACCACCCATGACATGATCAACTTCCTGAGATCGATTATAAAGAAAAAACGTAAATAATCTATGACATATACATTACCAAAATTAACTAACTTACCTTCAATCGTGGAAATGTTCGAGTTGAAATTTTTCGTTTTATATTACAAATATATGGGCATGTATTGCATGAAAATCGGTGCCCTGCTGTATCCTGTTCAACCATCAATATATTGCCACAAGTCGGGCAGAACAATAGCATAATTCCGCCAGATTTTCTGAAGTTTTTATAATTTTTTTTGGTCTATTTATTAGCCAAATATAAAACATGCAGCACGTTGTTGATGAATTATAACCAAGTAGTGCAGGGTTGGCAAAGTCGACTTCGACTTTCGACAAAAATCGACTTTTTAATCATAAAAGTCGGATTTTAGTAAAGCACTTCCAGTCCATGATACAAATAAGAAGGTAGACTTCATTTAATGACATTCGTCGTTGTTGTTAACCATTTGACTTTTAATAAAATTATGACATTTCATCAAATTCGCGTAACTGACATTTTTTGCCAAATATTAGATCTGGATCCATTCGTCCTGAAATGCGATTTCTTTGTAAAAAAGAGAACCATTTTGAAATATGAGTGTTTTTGCTCTCTGCAAAAAATTTATGCAACCTCACATACGCAGCCACTACAACAACAACTACAAAACATACAAGGTAGTGTTGATTTCGAATTTAGATTTTCGCCGCAGAACTTCTTAATGTAAAAATGATGAGTTTGTTGTAAAATGAATTCGCCTTGTTTACAACAAACACATTATTTTGACAAAAATGCCACTGAATTTGACTCAGTGAAAACCATTTTTTAGGTTAGCCTGTAAGAATGATCCAGATCGCTTCCGTTAACCCAAGAAACACAACTATTCTGGGCTATCGATAGAATGTCAAAATGATGAGTTTGTTGTAAACAATGCAAATTCATATTACAACAAACACATCATTTTGACATTCAGCAGTACCGCGCCCAAGGCGTATTTAACAAGGTGGTGTTGGCCGTATATAAGTAAAAAATTACACTAACAAATTATACGCTGATGTCCATACTGTCATTGGTATGAGTTACAACAAACACATCATTTTGACGTAATGGCCTCCACGGCGAAAAACTCAGCTGTCGCCCCAACACCACCTTGTTTAATACACCTTGACCGCGCCGAAAATATAAATTCGCCAGTAACACCACCTTGTATAAATTCGCCTTGAACACCACCAAGGCGAATTTGGCCTTGAGTGCTACCAAATCAGTCTTCTATCAACTTCTGACAATTCAATAATTTTAATTCACCGTTCGCAGGAAATAGTGTTGATTTTTAGAACCAATATTATTATTTAAAACAAAGTAAGTAAGTAATCTATACATATATCCATTAAAGTTTTATAGGAAATTCATATACGATCACTTTTTCGCTATATATTTTCCATTTA
The DNA here is from genome assembly GCF_013731165.1 of Rhagoletis pomonella. Classification (NCBI taxonomy): domain Eukaryota; kingdom Metazoa; phylum Arthropoda; class Insecta; order Diptera; family Tephritidae; genus Rhagoletis; species Rhagoletis pomonella. The sequence goes on along the minus strand of NW_023458561.1, from coordinate 71,557,810 downwards.
ATATTGAGAAAGTGCCATGACGTGTCACTGCCGGTGCTATGTAAACGCCATTATCTACACATCCACATTACATATGTATATTTTTTGTTTACAGCTTTTCCCCCAAGTATCAAGATGATAAGCGATGTACAATTGGCAATTTTCTCCAACGTGTTGGGCGTTTTTCTGTTTCTTTTAGTGGTAGCGTACCACTACATAACAGCCAACGCCACTCCGTAAGATTGATTTCAAGAATTAAAATATGTTCTTACCTTTACTTTTCTTTCAGAACTTTAGCGAAAACTAAATAGACCACCGCAACTATTTATTGATTGCATAGTTATTTATAAAATAAACCTCAAAAAAATGAAATAAACTACGAAATCAAAATAAACAGTACTTTTCTCGTTATATCTCATCTAATGCATCCTTTAGTAAAGTAAGGTCTTTTAAGGTGTCTTTACGCATGAATGTTCTTTCCCTTGGAAGACCGAATGATATTGCCTTGATTTCACTTCCTGTGGCATCAAAAACGTGCATTGGATCAGCGGCTTCGGTGGTTTCAGTTTTACTTTTTTTCTTTTTATTGGATTTTCCGCAGAAGTGTTCAAATCTAAAATTAACCGGAAATTTATGTATTCTGATACAGTGATCTTTGCGCTGTTCCTGAGTAAGCATTTTTGCTTTGCATTCTTCCAGGAGGCAGGAGTACATCGCTTCACCACGATCTACGCGAGTTGCGAAATACGAATCATGTCGTTCAGAAATGTGTAAATCGAGCAGATGTGGAGTAGGTAGTGACCGGCGACAAATGGAACACAAATACCTATGAACATTGTTGAAATGTGTCTGATATGTAGAAGCATCTTCACAGATTTGTTGGCAGCCGGGCACATTACAGAAAAACTGAGTAGAGCCTGACGCCACTGCTCCTTGTAATTCATCGGCGATTGTAATAACCCCTAGTTTTTTATATTCTAGTAAGTATTTTTGATTTGCTGCAACGAAACGACTGTCCTCGGGCATTTTATAATCCGTTGGTATAGTATTCAGTAGGTTCATTAATTCAATAACCGAAAACATCTCAAATATTGAAAATAAAATGCAACTTATTTAAAAAATTTCCGGAAAAAATTTATATAAAAGAGGGTAAATGCAGTTAATTAAAGACATTTTTTTTTGACATTAGGTACGCGACACGATCCAGAAAATAAAGGTCGCGCCATTCGCGGACCGCTAACCCTCTCATCGTCGATTTGACAGCATCCACCCAATCGCTGACGTCATAAAATACTTTTGTTTACATTCACTGTTGCCAGCTAAATGCTTTTCGCACCAAATTTAGTGGGTATTCAAAACCCGAACATTTTTGAGTTTGGTGCTTGGTGCGTTTTTGGTGCTTTTGTTTTTAGTTTGAAGACACCAAATTATAAAATCTTAAAAAAATGGAAGCAAAATTTATAGCAATCATAAGCGTGGTAAGCAACTTCACAAAAATTTTAATAAAATCATGGCACAATCATAAGCGACAACAAAATATGTGGCAGCAACTTCAATCAAGCCAGAAAAAATCGACCGTCGTGCAAGAAACATTGATTTTTATTAATTTGAATCGGCATCCTTACAATATAATTATGTATGCATATAAAGTCCATAAAATACACCAATAAATATTTGGTGCTTTTTCAAATTGAAAACTTAGCAATACTGCCTTTTGTTCGATGCTTCCTCTTTTTCTTGTCGAGTTCGTCTTGCTCTCTCATTCTGGTATTTATTGACGTCACGGCCAGTTACTCTCAGCTCGATTGGCGCAATCTTGTATTCTATCATTCTTGGGTACGCGATATCGCTAATTGGCATTACTTCTTTGAATAAGTGCTGCCAACTTCTTAACAGTTTCAACTTTTCACAAACGCCAAGTATAGCCGCCTTTTCCGCAAATTATAGTATCCGATTCGTTAACTATTTGAGTCAAATTGGCGATTGCATCATAAGCTGCTAAGCATAAAAATTGCATTTTATTTTTGGCCCTTTTTGGGAAATAGTGAGCATTGTGGATTGTGTACACAATGATATTGAGCTTAAATGAAGCGGAAAAATCTGAAGGACAATGTCTGAAGGTCCGTACAGTAGTAGTAGTTCTGCTTTAAGATTTAAATATTTGCATATCACACGTTTAATAATAAGAATTATTTCAAAATTTAAGTATTGTGGGAAAACGCATAGTTTGATCAATTCATATAGTTGGTATTCAAAAACAGCTGGAAAGCCAAATATGTACATGGTTCTCTCTTTTTTATAAAGCAATCGCATTTCTGGCTAGTCTATTTCAGGACGAACTGATAAGGATTGAGCCAAGAGCAGCAAATGTCGGTTACACGATTTTGCAGAATGACGATACGCGGTTTTGTACTTTAAACGACGATATGTAACTTCGCCTATTTTGGGGAGTTGAATTATCTGTTGGACTCAACATATTATCCTTATCAAACTGATTAATCCAATTTAATATTGTGGCGAACGTTCGAAAAAGCCCTTCGAAGTCCAATATGAATATCGAACTTAGAACGAACTCATAACCAACTTTAGTTTTCCAACGTTCAGAGTAAATTAGAAATACAGTGAGCTCGCGATAATATGAACTAATTAAAACCAAGCCTGTTAATTTTTGCGAGATTGTTCATGTTTACGAAAGGCTGAAGATTTAAAAAAAAACAACAACATTTAAAAAAAATGTTTTATTTAGAACTTAAAAAGAAACTTGTATTCGTTTTGTTTGTTACACAAATAAACAATCCACATATGCAGGGGAACTTCGGGTATTGTGGTATAGGTATTGATTTTAAGATATGTAGCACATGTACGAGCTTTATTGCAACTATTATTTTTTATACGAGAACAGTGAAACTTAAGTTATAATATAGTTCAGTTAAATACTACTTGTATTCAAAAATAACAAAGTTATTGAAAAAAAATTTAAAAGAAACCAAAAAATACCTATTTCAAAAATTGGAGGGTAATATGGTACATATGGTTAGAATAATGTGGTATACTTTACCACATTGCGATAACGCAGCTGTTATCATCTAAATCATGTTGTCTTGGGTCCACTTTCGGATTTCCCCTATTTTTGGCATCTAGAATAATCGTGGTGTTCAAGTAATTAAAAATTACCTATGGAGGGTGTTGTAATATCTTAACCGACCTCTTGTCGACCACAGTAACCGATTTTCAAAATTTCCAAACAAACTCATACAAAACATAAACTTTCTATTAGCCGAGACTTGATAAACGAAATACAAAACTTACCTTGCAATTTTAAAATTTTTTTCTAAAGCAAGTTTTTTTTTAACAAATAAACTTGATTTCTTTCAGTTAAAAAAACATGGCATATCTAACAATAAGAAAACCGAACATGAAGTTATTTACTGTAAGCATTTCCGAGCGACACGTATGGACATTTCCAATGCAAATAGCTAGGGGGCTCCCCAAATTACCAAGCGCTTGAAATTCGTTAGAAATTTTTAAAAACAATAATGTTCATATTTTAGAGCTTTTGCCTAAAGTTCATATTTTAGAGTAGTCAATGGTAGCGAAAAAGTGTTCATATTTTGGGATGTTCATATGTTAGGATGTTAATATCTATTATCGCGAGCTCACTGTACACTCGAATTGCGTTTTGGTATGCACGCCGTCGAATTTGTTTTTTTTGCGTCACCCGAAATTGGCTTGCGTGCGTTTGCATTTGATTTCATTGAGCGAAACGTCAAATCAAAATGTCACGCATAACAAAAATTGGAAATTTCGGTGGGTCGCATACAAGTTGTATATGCATTTTCGATAATGGGCTGGATTTCGAATTCATAACAAAGGGATACATTGGATAACCAAGCTTCCCTTTTGCTGGATAATGGCCTAGTTCTCGAATCGAATACTAACCTATTGCAAATTCGGTATCAAAAAAATATTGGGTTTCCAATCATTTTCGAATTCTTAAGAAAGCCCAATGTTTATTGGAGATTATAGAAAAAAATTTCCAAATACGTAGATTTTGAATAAATTCTTTATACATGTACATACATATATATTATTAAGCTTGGGATATGTTGTACACGCATACATATCGCACAGTTGGCGCAAAAAATAAAAAGCTCTAGAAAAACGGCTTTAAAGTTTTGAATTTAACTCTACTCAAGGCTATCACAGAATGCATCGTAGTCCGATTTTTCGTGAAATCTACGAAAATGCAGTCATTGAATTCGAATAGCTACGAACGTAGCGTATACTTTGAATACACACGTTCGTAGCAATTCGGATTCAATGATCACATTTTCGTAGATATCACGATAAATCGGGCTGCGATGGATTCTTTGAGAGCCACCACTCACATAGGGTAGGGTCAGAAGGCGCAGCAGTTTAGCGCAACCATTGCTAACAAAATCAATGATCGTTATGCGTCTTCTGAACGGCTTGATGCATTAGCTGACAAATTCAACTCTTAAAGGTACACACCAACATGTTGTCTCAAATAATCAGAAAAATATTACCATCATCTAACACGCAACTGTTCAGTTGATCAGAAGTCCACAACAACGCGTTCAGAGGGTGCAATGGCAACAGTTACTGAGCTGTTGCGCCTTCTGAACGTGCCCACAGTAAATTTGAATACATATTTTGTTCTAGCAATCTATACAGCTATGAAATTTCTACGCAACCGCTATATTGCTGCGTATTTATTTAACTCGATTTTGGAATATGGCACTCTTGCAGCAAAAAATGGAATGCAACTGCTGGATTATAAGGTCGCTCAATTGAAAATTGTATTTCGTAAGATGAGTTGAAAAAACAGGTGCAATTTTTTAAGTACAGTAAATAACCTTAAATTTTTCGCATATTAAAATGAAAACAATTACAAAAAAAAAAAAAAAAAAAAAACAACTTGGCTGTGAGAGTTAAGCATAAAGTTTGACTTTGGATTAGAACATTTTTAGTTTCGCGTTTCGCATTTACATACATATGTACGCATTATTTACTTATGCAAAGCTGCTGTATCAAGTTTCGGTGCGGGTTTGCTTGCCATTCCTGAAAGTAATTTTTTGATTTCAGCGATAGCGCGACCAGGGTTCAGATTTTTAGGGCAAGTGCGTGTGCAGTTCATGATTGTATGACATCTGTACACACTGAAGGGATCCTTTAATTTGCTTAAACGCTCTGCGGTATTTTCGTCCCTCGAGTCAATAATCCAACGGTATGCCTGCATCAGCACAGCTGGTCCTAGGTACTTATCTCCATTCCACCAATACGACGGGCACGAGGTTGAGCAGCAAGCACAAAGAATGCATTCATACAATCCATCAAGTTTTGATCGGTCTTCCACAGATTGCAAGTATTGTGCCTTGCCCTTTGATTCGCTTACTTCATTTCTACAATGAAATATTGATATTAAATGTTTGAAATCACTAATGAATACGTTCAACTCACTTGCGTTGTAGCCATGGTTGAATTGACCGATACTGCTCATAAAAGTTGTTTAAGTCAGGCACTAAGTCCCGAACTACATACATATGTGGTAGGGGATACACTTTAAGCGGCTTCGAAAGATTTGTGTCGATCTTGCTGCAAAAGCACTATAAATAATAAATTTCATTTTATCATTGAAGTTACCTACCTAATACAAGCCAAAGTATTTATTCCGCCGATATTCATAGCACATGAACCGCAAATTCCCTCACGACATGAACGTCGGAAAGTCAATGTAGGATCAACTTCATTCTTAATTTTAATCAGAGCATCTAAGACCATGGGGCCGCATTCGCGCAGATTGACTTCGTATGTCTGCATAAAGGGTTTCTCTCCAGCATTGTCCGGATTCCAGCGATAGATTTGAAAGCTTTTGATTTGGGGTGCCTTTGCCTCTTGGGGTTGGGCTTGTTGGTCCAAGTGCTTACCAGAAGTGAGTGAACGCAACTACCGCCGAAATATAAAGTAGAAGAGTAAATATGTACTTAAGTTATGTACTCGTAATTTCTATATATATGTCGCTTAGGATTCACAGCAAGATCGACGATGTCACCAAATCTCCAGTAGCGGTTTTGAATCTTGTTGATACGCGGTTTTGTACTTTAACCGACGATATGTATGTATGTACATATCCCTCATTTGCTGCAAGAGTGTCATAATCAAAAACGATAATTGTTTGCGCTAAGCATACAGAAATGACCGCCACTCTTCTTTTGTTGTGTAAAAATTGCATAGCTACATATTGTCACCTAATATGCAAAATAACGTACCATCATCGTCACTGAAATGGAAAGTCGCGACAGTTTTTTTTTTTCATAAAACGATGTGCGGAGTTGTAATTTAATGAAATCTATCATAGCAATCAAAAAGTGAATTTCGAATTTTTTATAAGTTACCACTTTTTGCATTTCAGGTGACGATATATCGATTAACAATAACTAATGAAAAGAAAATGTGTCTTCATTTTTACTATGGAGCTATACTGTAGACTTTAAAGCAGTTTTTGGCGAGTTTTTGGATTATGACACTATTGCAGCAAATCGCACACCATCTTCAAAAGTGACAAAACTCAAAATAACACGTTCGTCAGAAATGCTAATCATATGGGCAAGGGATACTTTCCCTTAGGGTTTTTCAACAAATTATAACAAAAATTTGCTCCACCTTTTGTTGAAAGATAAATTAAAACTCTGTGTACATTTTTATGCATAAATTTCAAAAATGCCAAATTTAGAGTTGTCACTTTTGAAGATCCGTGCGCGAAATGATGAGCGATATGTATGTACATACCAGGGATGTTGCGAATATTTGCATTCGCATTCGTTATGCGAATAATTCGCATCATTTTACTCATTCGCATTCGCATCAAATGATACGAATGTTTTGCGAATGCGAATGTGTACATGGACAGAGAGTCCACTCTAATATTGTTGAAATGGCTCTAAGTCTGTCTAACCAGGGTGCGGACAATAACCGGCTTTTAGCTTCAGGCGCTAAACGGTTAAGTAGTATATCAAGCAACATTGAAATAAATAATTTTAGAATCTGGAGACCAACTAAACTATAATACGACAATTGACAGATCTGGCCCGCAAATATTTGGGCGCTCCTCCTGCCAGCGTTCCGACCTTATATACGAGCCTCTAAGAAATCGCCTCATGGGAAAAGCCAGCAAAATTACTTCTTTTGAAATATAATATGCCTTTTTTAAGCTTTGACTACTAGATTAAAACACTGTGAGCATGTCTTAAGCACGCGTTAAATATTCTAATAATTTGCAAAATTTTTATGTAATAAAAACGATGACCTAAGTTGATTATAGCTTTTTTACAAGCTTTTTTTAATGTTATTCCTAACATTCGCATTCGCCGATGTGGAAAATATGAAATTCGAAACATCCCTAGTACATTCATATGCTACATGCAGGGCGCTGCTGTGCCGGAAGGTGCAATTTTAACAATTGTGAAATTGCATTTCGCTTTTATATAATCACATCATACTCATTATTTAAGCTGAGTGTAAAGCTCACAGTGCTGTTTACTTTTTAAAAACAATAACAACATGTTTTATTATGTAACGAAAATTTTACGATACAAGTTCTTTCTATTGGTGCTATTCCTAGTTTTTGCTGAAGAATAAGTAACATAAATTACCTGCTGCCGTCCAGCGATTATCCCCACACGGTTGAATGCTATACGTGCTTCGTTTACCAAAGCCATCGTTTACAGAATATATATTAGACTAAAAGTTAAGTTCTAATTTCCCCCAATTATTTTTATAAGCAGAAATAGTACTTGTTTCCAAAACACACAGCTGCGAAAAGTTCCGACCGATTGTCTGCGCTGTTGGCAGAGGCAGAGCTGTTAACATTCACCAGTGCAACCAAGTTGTTAGATGGCAAGCAGCAGGGCTGCCAGCTCTCATTAGCTATGAGGTGCCATATTGAGGATAAAAAAGTGCCAAAATGTTCAAAATAGAAAAATAAAAGTGCCATCCTTTTTAATACTTTCCATTTAGCAATAAAATGTGAACCACATTTCTAAAACGAAAGTGCAATACCAAAATAAATAAAGTTGAATAACCTTTAGAAATTAGATAAGTTCAGAAAAAGAAGTGCACGCAAAGGATTTCACAAAAATATTTTGAAATATTAACATTTTTGAAAAGTGCCATTTTGGCACTGTGCCAAATTGAAAAATTAAGTGCACGGTTTAAGCGAAGATGGCAGCCCTGATGACAAGATGATGTAGTCAGTGTTGCCGCCTAAGCCCTTTGGTGGCTAAATTTAGCTACCACATACTTTTTTTGGCACCGTAAATTTAAAACTGCCCCTAGACCTTTTTTTAGCCCATTGGAAAATTTATTCTTACTTGACATGAAAAGATGTATATGTATTGTATGCTGAATTTGATCTAATTTTTCATTTATGTATGAGATGAATTTTTAAACTAAGAAAGACTCTGATATATGTATATGTGTGTGTATTCGTGTATATGTATTGTATGTTCCTTACGTTTTTATACAAACTAAAAGTGTTAAGACGGTTTGTTTATCTATTAAGGATTTAACTATACTTTAAAATAGATAAGTTTACAGCCCCAAATATGCTTAATGGGTTAAAGGGCCCATGGCTGATACCATCATGCTGGCGCCATCAAGTGTTGGTGCCAGCCGATTGACCGTGTATGTACTTGTGCTGTGATTGTACCGGCTGCTGGTGCGACATCAAAAACGATTTCAAAATTTTATGATTGTACCAGCATGCTGGTATCGCGAATAGTGAAATTAACTCTTTTTTTTAAAAGTAATTTACCGAAAATTTTACCGAAATTAAGTATTTTACTGAAATTAAAATGAGTCAAAGCCATTTTTGTGGAAAAATATGAGATTTCGGCTCTAATCATTTTGGTCTTTTTTGGACCTCATTTGTAAAGAAAAAAATATTGTATCAGCAAGCTGGTATGTTATATGCTTCGAGCCTGACGGTAAAATCACTTGATGGTACCAGCAAGCTTGTGTCGAGTATTATATACACATATATATATACATAAGTAAAAAATTTTAGTTACCATTTTTTGCCACAACGATTTTTTTACTCTTTAGCCCTTTTTTAAATGGAATTTGGCTACCACTAAAAATGTTCGCGGCAACACTGGATATAGTGCTGCATGAACAGAGAACGTAAAAAAAAATTAATATTAAAAAAAAATTAAAATTTTAAAAATTTCGCTTGTAGTAATTTCTACGTGGTAAGTGCTCCTCCATTATTTGGTTTCATAGGGATTCGGGTACCTTCCTCATTGAAATAGTAAAGAAAATTCGTTTAAGTGCCTTTTTCGGTTAAGTGCACAAGTTTTTCGTGAAAAGAAGGATGTGCAGCTAAGCAAAATATACTGTATCTACATATGTATTTGTAAACTTTATTTTATTAAAATTATTCCTGCAATCAAATTTTCCATTCATGCAAAAAGCCAAACGCATAAATATGTACACATGCATTTGTAAATATACATACATACATATATATATACGTACAAATGTACGATTGGTCTGCTTTCGTCTTCCCCTCGCCGCTCCCTTCAAATCAAATTATTCAATTTCTGCGAATTGGCACGTAGCGCGCCCAATATTAACCCCATGTTTACGAAATATTTAGGTTTTCGCATAAATTTGCATTCAATAAAGCAAAACCCGTACATTTTTTATGTAGAATAAGAATAATTTATTTAAAAGTCTGCATGTAAACATATTCCCGACGATACATGTAACTTTCACGAAGATTAACCATAAAAATTGTGTTCCATTAACAGCTGGAACCAGCTGGAACCAAAAAAACTATGTCCGCCAAAATAGGTTAAACGCAAACTTGAGTTGACATATTTACACGCATACATTCAGACATACATATGCACATGTACAGTGGAGTAGCACTAAATGGGACATCGCATTCTTTGTACTTTGATGTGTTTGAATCTTTTTATGGTACTGAAGATTTGCCTACGGATGAGAAAAATTAAAAAGCATCCGTGGATATTTGTAAATATATTTTTATAAACGCTTTGAAGTTTAGAAATTTTTAATATAAAAAAATAAATAAAATCATTTTTTTGCTGCAGCACGGCCATAGTGGTATTCTTGACAAGGTTATCGAATCAGGGAAACAATCAGATTATATACCTCCTACGACAGATTTCAGCTTTCAGGTGAAATTTCCTTCAAGAGTAGGGGTAGGCTAGTCGAGGAGAATTCCACTGAAATCTATACTGATGGGTCCAAAATGGACTGCGATGTGGGTGCGGGGGTGTTCTCTGAAACGCTGAATGTCTCTCTCTCGTTTCGACTACCTGACTTTGCTAACATCTTCCAAGCGGAAGCACTGGGCATCGAAAGGGCCTGTAAAGCACTAGAGAGGAACTGCGTAGGTGTACGAAAAGCATAAATTTTTTCCGATAGCCAAGCGGCACTTTTGGCACTGGACTCACCGGTAACAAAATCCAAAGCAGTCAGAGATTGCCAATGTGCGCTAAGCTCGGCGGCCGAGTTAATAGACATCACTCTCATCTGGGTACCCGGCCATAGGAACATACACGGAAATGATAGGGCTGACGAGTTGGCTAAGGCCGGAGCATCTTTGGATGAATCCGAAGCAGACACTATAAATTGTCCACTCGGACTCATCAAAAGGGAACTGCATCTGCAATTCACACGTATGGCTGATACACGTTGAAACAACCTTCAAACCTGCAAAACTGCGAGGTACATATGGCCGCCCGCACTATGACAAGCCAAAGACAGAAGAACTTCTCAAGAGGTCGAGGAAAGATATAGTAAAACTAATAGCCACGATAACGGGACATTGGCCCATTGGTGAACATGCAGCTAGAATGGGCCTTCCGTATAACCCTAGGAAACGGTCCTTCACCAGTGCCCAGCATTGGCACAAACAAAATAAGGCAGATCACACTCGGGAGTTTTTCCATCCAAAATCTTGTGGAAATTTCCAAATTCAACCATTACTAACCTAAATAGATTCATCGGAAAATCCAAATGGTTTGACGAACCCAACGAAACATGAAAGCAGATAAAATCAGCGGTCCCAGAGAAAGCGTATCAAAATGGTGCTTTCAGCACTAATTGGGTCATGGGAACATACCCAGGCGACGCTTCTACCAACCAACCAACTGTTGTTCGAATGAGTAACTGTCAGACGACGCGTGAAAAGCCTGCGAAGCCTGAAACAAGTTCGAAATTTGGCATCTTTCAGGCTTTTCGGGCTTTTCAGACTCTGGTTATGGAGCAGCTTCTATAGAATTGCACTAAATCATCTTTCAGGTTTGAGCGCCTCAAGCCGCAACGCCTGAAAAACCTGCTATGGAGCTTAAGCTTTACACCTTACATGTAAAGTGGCTACGAAAAAACAGTTTTTATTTCTGAAAATCAAACTTTCCGATGCTACTGTTTGTCTGTTTACACGATGAATACAGACAATTCTACTTTCAACAATGTATGTTACCCAAGAATGATAGAATACAAGATTGCGCCGATCAGAGAGGATTTTTCACGTCATGCAAACAACGATTCTGTCAAATTCGTTAAGAGAGGAATAGCGGTCCGAGATCGGCGCAACCTTTGTATTCTCTCAATCGTGTATGTTACCAAACATTTTTGTGCTTATAACAAAATTACTGAACGAAAAATTTGTTAAAAATGCTAAAATGCGCACAAGTTAGCCGCAAAATGGCCAATGCTTTGATATTTAAATAGTTTATATCAGAACAGTAAATTAATAACAAGTATTTTTTTTTATATGTGACGCAATTTTTATAAAATTTTGTACAAATTCGCCAAAAATCGCATCACACGGCCACACTCGATTGGTTTGACAGCACTTGCAGCAAAAATGAAAATTCGAGTGCAGCACGAGCAAGTTGAAACTATGTCTCGAAATCGATTTGCGTAATTTCAGTTGCTGTTACACCTGGCAACTTTTATTTCCGAAATTGATTTCTGAAAACCTGCAAAAGGGACTTTCTGGCTGTTTACACGGGAAATTGGACTTTCGATTTCACATTTTGGCAGGAAATTGCGGAGGAAAACCGCTTGCACTGCCACGTTTAACCGCACTTTAAGGCTGTAACTTTCGCTTTCCAAAACAACGTGACAGCCTGCTTGCTTACATTTGTATTTATATGTGTGTCCCATTTAACGCAACCACATGACTCATTTTGACAAACCTGAAACTAGAGATGGGCGCGGGATATCGGGACTCGCGGGACCCGCGGTACTGATTTTAAATTAGCCGAGATGGGCGGTATCGGGAAGGTCTGTAAAAATTTTTTGTTTGGGACGGGACCAAAGTTCGTTCCCGAACTTTTCCTTAAAAATGATAAATATGTCCGTTATGTTTTATTGAGACAAATACGAACAGCAAACCAAAACAAAATAATTGGAAGATGCCAGATCTTTCATTATTATTATTTTATATATTTTTTTTTATTAATTTAAAACTATGTGAATTTTGCTAAGTGATAGATTTCGGAACCCACGGGACCTGCGGTACAATTCGGCATGGGCGGAATCGGGATTAAATATTTAGTCCCGTGCCCATCTCTACTTGACACCCACGCCAGTGAAATAAACTTAAAACCGCGTAAGATACTGCTTTCGCGGGGAAGAGGTTGAAATATGCTAGCAGTAGGTACAATGCATTTATGGAAGCCAACTCGTGTGGAATTCCCCGATTTGCGGGGAATTTCAGTTTGCGTGGGGAATGGCCATTTTAATAAATATAATATAATAAACTTTCAATCGGCCAAACAATTACCGTTGATTTTTTAGAATTGAATGAACATAACGAATGAACATAATTTGTTTTTATATGGAAGAAGACTGCAAAAACTTCGGCAAAAATATTCTAAAACGAAAATTTTGTAGACACTTGAAACTTGCACTTTATAATAATAGAATTGAGTGGGCTACAAAACTGCAAAACTGCAAACTCTTTCTAGAATATCGAAATTAAAAGCTCGAAATTTTCACGAAGGTTTGTTGAGTTTTTTTCGAATATTGCACAAATTTTGAAACTTGGATTTCATTGTCGAAATCGGGGAATTATGAAAAATGAGTTGGCTACCCTGATAGAGCCGTGTGAGGTCCTACAGTAAATATGTATATAAGTGTTGCTGTACTCATGTTGACACGAGCAAAAGTTGAATGAATGATACTGAAGCATTCGAAGAAAAAGAGGTGAAACAAATTATATCTACTACTTAACTATGAAACAGATGTCAGCGACAAATTCGTCAAGTACTAGGTGACTGCGGTAAGAAAATGTATTATACGAATATGTACTTACAAGTAGTATGTTTTAAAAAATGCAAAAAAAGGCTTAATTTTCTTCACCAGTGTGACCAGGTGAGCCTTTTTAGGCTAGATTTGGCAATTAATTTTATGCCATAGCCTCAGAAATTTAGATCTGATTTCGTGGCGTTTTTCTGGCCTTTCGTTAATTAAAATATTCATAATAAAATTCGAACTGGAACTATAACAATAAGTACCTAAGCTTACTAAAAAGCTTTAAAATTTCTAGGACTACTATTTACCGTTGAAATATTACAATAACGGTGCAAAGTACAATCTTTTTGAGAGAATACTTTCTTAGCTTTTTAAAAAATAATACTGAGAAATTTGCTTTAAACCGTATTTTTGAAATTTGATTTGTTAGCGTACTATTTTTGAATTTGTGTAGCCGTTATTGACCTGATGATGCTGTTTTGTGTTTTGATGAGAATGAATTAAAAAGTTATTTACAGAAAATCTGTTTAGCGGAACTTATCGAGTTTTTAAGGAATTAATATTCTAGTGGTATTCATCTAAACCGATAACCTTATCAAGCAGATATTCTTATATATTTAAGCACTCGTGCCATACTCTCCTTTAGTTTACACTTGCGAAATTAGTCGTGTTTTCTTTGGTTATCGAGCTCAGTTTAGTTTTAGAAATGACCTCACTAAATGGGAAAAAAATTATATTTAGACGAGATAATAGTCATTTAAATAAATATTTAACATAAAGGCGATTTATTTGAAGCAAGTTAAAAGAAACAATGGCAGAATGTTTGTTTGTTTATTGAATTCATTTGTCACTGCTACCAAACTGTGCGGCCAAATTATCAGTGACACACTTTTGCAGGATCATATCGTTGTGGTTGAATTTGCGTGCAAAATTTTTATGCGGATCCCGATTATTGCCCAAGAAAACACAGCTTGAGTTGCGATAGAGTTGCATCGGCTTCAGTTTATCGTGTTTATTCAGTGAAATCGCTGGTTAAATTTATCAGAAATGTATAAACGAGTTTCCATACAAGTTTTAACAGTTAATTTAAAACGTTTACACAATTAAAAGTTTATACGGTTTGATAAAAACCCTTATTCACTTCTTTTTAACTTAAATTTTCATAGTGTATAACTCTTTCTAGCCTTTTATAAAAACAAATTTAGCTTAACTGTTTGCGATCATCTGGTCACACTGATTTTCACCTTGCAAAAATTACCTAGTCCAGGATGAAGAGGTCCATGCGGCTAATACAACTTTTAAGGTCTTTATTTGAACGAACTGTTCACCTTTGTTAAGCAGGAAGGAATGTTTAAATAAACTAATTTCCGAAAAAATACAAATCGGAACTTTTGCAGTGCAGTGCGAACAGTGCAGACGTTCTACGACTAAGTGTGCGTCCATTCATATCTGTGGGCGTTTGACAAAACAACTTCTCTCGAGTGAGGTCATTTTCTCTTCAAAGCAATAATTAACTGAGTTCTCATATGAAATTTTTTCATTTTTAATCGTTAATAGGAGTAGTTTAAGATGCTATCTTAATGAAAGTTAAATAAAAATTTTAAATTTTTATTTGGAAGCTCCTTAAAATTAACTCTAAATTCCAACCTACAGAAAGTAAAGAAGTTGTTTTGTCAAAGGTCCCCAGATATGTATATACATAAGTATGTCTGTATGTGTAAAACTTAATACATGGCTCATTTTATGACTTGATGAAAACTTTGCCGACAATGTTACGCCCAAATCTTTTGTATAAAATTTGTTTCAGGATGTTTAATTACAAAATCTTTGATAACTGAATCATGTCTAGTTCCCAATTTTAAGTTTTTCAACTTTTTATTACAAATAAAAATTTAAAGTTTCAAAAACAAAGCAAAAGTAAAAACATAAGTGTCAGTTTTGTTTTGCTGACCATTTTTCAAACCTTAATGGCTTCGCTTTTGGTTCACAGGAGCATCATAATCCATATGTATGTAAGATGACCAGAATTGTTTAACATTCCAGGAGGACAAATTCTCCACATTAAAAATACAAAAAAAAAAAATGTTATATCTATTTTAACACATAAATAACGAATACACATTTCGTTAGGAGATCAATACATTGCAATTATATTTGCGTATTACTATTTTTATAAATTGTGTTAACAAAAAATAAAGAGATAATAGTTAGGTGACCAGAATTTTTTAACATTCCAGGAGGACAAATTCTCCACATTGAAAACTCAAGCATTTTTTTTTATATTTATTTTAACACATAAATAACGAATAAATTAACAATTCAAAGTTTCTCTAAGCACAGTCAAACAAGTTAATAATACACTGCGTTGCATAATTATAAGACCGCCATATATTAACAAGTTTTGAATATTTATTTTTAACAGACTTCCAAAAAAGGAGAAAAACCTTCGGCGAAGAAAACCTAGTTGACGGCGAAGAAAGACACGTAAACATATGTAGATTTATACCTGGCCAGGAACTGTCACTTCAGCATCATTTCCCAAAAACCTTTTGAGGAATTTACATACTATTACGCCCGCAAACATAGTTGACCGTGAAAATAAGCCTACACGTCTTTCTTCGCCGTCAACGACATACATATGTTAAGAATCTTCCTTCGCTGAAGTTTTTTATGCGTAAACTTTTAAGATCGCGCCTCTTTATTCGTGTCTAGTGACGACATACCCGCTATTTTCAGATTTAGTCTTCTAAGTAGATAATAAACAAATAATTAAAAAAAGTAAAAAAAAATATATATATATATATCTCATGATCCACTGATCGGATCTCAACGAGATTAGTATGGGACCACCTCTGAGACACTACCTTTCCGATGCAAGAATTATCGAAATCGGTTGACGTGGTCCAAAGTTATGCGGTAACATACATACAAAAAAAAAAAAAAAATATTCCGACGAACTGATAACTTCCTCCTTTTTTGGAAGTCGGTTAATGATTTAAAACGGTACTATATACGCAGTCTCAATTCTATGACAGTTAAAAATGATCGTAAAAAATAAAGATTCAAAACAACCATTCATTTTTATCGAAAAAAAAAATAATAATAATCACTAAGTAACCATTAAAGTTGACCAAAAAAATAAAAAGTAAAATTTCACAAATAGATATTCTTGATCGAAAAAATGAAAGTCCATAAATAACTATTTTGCCGCCATGATAAACATCTTGGTATTTAATGGCTATTATCGGCCCGTGATAAAAATATGTATATTGTGTTTTTTTTTCGAAAAATCGTGAATCTCGCTAATAATTGATTATGGCCGGACTGTACTTGACGCCACAGATACATATGTATGTATGTGTTCCACTTTGTTTTATTTCGATAGGTTCAGAAAAAAAAAAAAAAAATTCATCTAATAAGATTTGGTACGATTTTAATTGTTCTCGTCGGCGGGATTTTTTGATTATTAACCAAAGTTGTTGGCAGCGTTCGACAATATACATAACTGGCACAGCCAAGGCTAAGCGCATGCTCACCACAGCTCAACAGTTGTAGCTATAGACGGCTGAATCCGCAGGTGTAGAAATGTACATATATATATAAGTATTTATAAATACATACATACATACATATATTAAGTACGTGGAATTTTGATAAAACAACTTAAATAGTTTTACATGGTGTGACTTTTGATTAAAAAAGAATAAGTTTGCCTTCAAAGATTTTATAATTTTACTAAGCTTCGATTAAAAGGGCATATTAAACTATACTCATGGCTAATTAATCGTTAAAATCGTTGTTTGGGAACCTAATTAAATATTGCTTCGAAGAGAAAATGGCTTAAATCGAGATAAATTGTTTTATGAGAATACCACAAATACATATGTATCCACTGTTATTTGTAAATATCGTAGGTGATACTGCAAAACGGTCTATGTCTATTTGTACCTGTGACACTTAGATGGTCTCTTACTTGCACCGGAATGCATCCGCAAATCGTTACACCCTAATAAAAGAATGACAAAACTGTCTACCTTTGCCCGATGAAGATTAACTATTGCCAGAAGCGATCATATACAGCTCGAAGATCAATTAAGCACCAGAGGTGAAAAGTGACATAGAACGTTTTGCAGTATCACCGACGATATCTTTCTTGCTTCTTCGCTTCGCCCGAGCCTATTAAGTCCGGATTTTGCGATTCAGTGGCGGTGTTTTGTTTACGACCGTCCTGTTGCTTGAGACGTGCAGCTGAGCCACTCTACTTCCGAATGTAAACATTAATTCTCAGCGATTTTGTTTGCTTCTTATGGATATGCCACTATTGCTTACTTAAAGCACTTGTGTTGGCCATATACGACCAAAATGGATTCTGCCTAATACATATGTACATACATATACTTATATGTAATATTTAGTATGTATAAATAATTTTATCTCCAAGTACGTTGATATAAACTTACATACATATATACCTTTTTTTTATATGTCATTAGCATTATACATAGCTGCTTAAAAGCACAAACAGACGGCAGCGTTGATCGGGATTAACTGGGACTTAATCCGGATCAACTGCAGTTAATTCCCGAGTTGATCCAGATCAACGCTGCCGTCTGTTTAAGCTCTAAGCGATGTTGGTCGAATTCAAACTAGATCACCAGTCGTATATTGTTCTTCCCATCTGGGCACAATTAGAAACACCAAGTGAAGTCCAGTCCTTATCTAACTAATTTTTTGTTTAACGCAGCGGAGACCTTCCTCTTCATCCAGCATCTCCAGCGGGTACCGCAACAAAAATAAACATTTACTTTCATTTGTACGAAAAGGCCTTGTCAGATAATGTTGGCTAGAGCAATTCTCCGTTGGTTTTCAAGGCAGGCGTTGCCATTTGTGATAGTGTTCCTTCTCAAGTGGACGAAGTCCTCTAATACTAGTCGATCACTTCTGCTTCTGCTTTGCAAACTGTTTTCCAGGATTTCATAGTTATTTTAATTGCACATTTGTAAGCTTGACCTTATACTACGTTCAAATTGATGAGTTAAGCATGTCAAATAGGCTTCAACTAGTTAAATGAACAAAACGTTTTCATAAACAAGTTGAATCGCATGCAATTGTTGTTGGAACATTTAACCAGTTAAATTATTTCGTTTGAAAACCAGTTCAGCGCAGAGTTGTATCAGAAAGCTTCCTTCTTCAGCCGATTAGAAAGACCCAAAAGCTTTCATTTGACACACCAACGCTAAACAAATTTATATTCTCAAAAATATTGGAAATCAAAAATTATCAAAATTGTATGCATGTCTCCCCTCCCAAATCCGAGTCGGTCGAGAAATTCGAGTTTGGTTAAGAATTTCAATTACACTCTTGGTATTGTTATTCTACTTCCGGAACGAATTTGTGCTAATTAAAATTTTTTCTGATATAAAATTGGCCATTTCTTATAGATTTTGTCACTGAACTCATATCTGAAAAATATGCACAGCATTTTCAAAAACACATCTCTTGTCCTTTCACAAGTCGCACAGTGTGCTTTTTGAACACTGCACGCGAATTAATCGTAGCGCTTTCGACAGAAGCAGCATTTTGATATGAAAGAAAATGGTTGTGAAAGCTAAAGTAAATCCCTTTCAATTGTGGCCACTGAGCCACAATTACCCCTTGACCTTAACAAAATTGGTTAATAGTAGTGTTCTTCGAAAAAAAAACATGCAAAATACACAAATCAAATTTTCTTCGAATTTTGAACGGTGGAATCGTGTTGCTCGTTTCAAAATCTGTAATACTAGTATAATCAAAAATACATACATTTTTCGTTTTGGAATAAATCGCGTGTATTTTGCATGTTTTTTTTTCAAAGAACACTATTTTTGATCAATTTTTTTAAGGTCAAGGAGTGAGTGTTGCTAAATGGAAATATTTTTCCTTGAAAGGCAATTAAATTAGCTTTCAAAGCCATTTTGCTTCATATAAAAATATTGCTTCTGTCGAAAGCGCTACGATTAATTGGCATGAAGTGTTAAAAAAGCACACTGTGTGCCGTCGAGTTAGCTGGAATATCTTATTTTTCAGTCGAGAAATGTAATTTTGAAATTTTAAAATTACTACGGTGTATTTTTCTCAAAACTATATGACTCAAAACATATGATTTGTAAAAATATAATTCATTTATAAACAATATATATAATATAATAAAATAAAATGTCTATCATCCTTGGGCGTACACAATTTTTGATTCTTATTCGAAATCTTTTGTTTTGGAAACTGATCACATCTTATTTTGCAACAGACAGTCTAATGTTTTACTAGTAGATGACATTGGTCATGATGACAATTTTTTTACTAAAAGCTGAAAGAAAACATCGATTACCTCGTAAGGTGCTTATCTATTTTTTCCCAGTCGGATGGATGAACAGAAAATAATGTTACTCATACGCCATGTGTACACGCAAATTCTCCGAGTGGTATATGTATTTACATACACACATACATGTGTATGTACCCTACAAGACAGCTGAGTATCATATGAGTACTCATATTATCATTATCCCTAATCACAAAAGTGCTTATCAAAGTCCTCATTTTCGTTCAGGCCATGGGAAAAAATTGAGTACTTTCCCCTCAATGTTGTCATCAGAAAGTCCTCAGTACTAATAGTCAAACTACTCATTTATGCCGTACTACAAAAACAAAAGTGTAAATGTGTGAGAATTTTTGCCTAAAGTGCTCAGCAATGTCTTGTAGGGTATATATGCATTTATACAAAATACTAATCATTGAATCGGTTTTTAAGAACTTCAAAAAAAGGAACGTCATCAAGTCATTGGAATATTTTGTTTTATGTATGTTACCGGATAACTTTGGACCGCGTGAACCGATTTTTTTAATTCTTTATTTATCGGAAAGGTAGTACCTCAAGGGGCTCTCATACTAATTTGGTTTAGTTCCGATCATTGGCTCATAAATTAACGGTAGTTCCAACTTTTTATAAGAGCATTGAATTCGGTTGTATTTTTGCTTAAAAAATTACTTGTACTACATTTTGAGAATACGACGACATATAACACCTTGTGAATCTTCTAATTGTTTTCTAAGTTATCGGAAGCAAACACTCGTAGCAAAGGGTTTCTCCCTCATTATTGGAAAAATAATATAATAAAATATGTTTAGTTTTTTTTAGTGTAAAAGAAAATGGTAGCTAATATTGTAGAAAATCGCCCAGTGTTCAGATTTGCCCCATAAAGTGTAAATATAAACTAAAAATTGTTTCCAAACCTAGAGCCCAGAGATTCCATCGCAACTAGCCATCATAAATGCTCCAAAACTAAATTAATTACTATTCAAATTTTTAAATCGTAAATTGCAAAGGTACCAAAGGTATATCAACGGAAGGGGGAAAGGCTGACAAAATTTTTCTTACGCTTTTTTTTGCTTTTGCTTATTTTAATAATTTCAATTTTAAATGACACAGGCCTCTTGAAATTTGATCACTGTTGTTTCGCCTACAGGTTGAAGTGCCGATAAATTGATAAACATAAATATTGTATGTTGTGCTCCAAGTACAAGTATAAGGCCAATAACTCAAACCATCAGGTTGCTTGGGAGGAAAAGAGCAATTTAACGTTTGCAGGTAAATTAAAGTATTTCTGCGCTCCGCTCTACTTTTGTTGCTTGTGAAAAGTACTTTAGGGGAGGATGCAACTAAAAGCTTTAACGAAAACGTGGTGAAGAGCAGCCCCGCGGAGTCAGGCTAACAGTTGTGCTTTAACCGACAATCAAGTTGGATATGCGAACGGAAAATCGCATTTGATAAACAAAGAAGAGTTAATAATAATCACAACAAAAATTGAAGAATAGAAAGTTCCAAATACCAGCACTACTTAACTATGTACATTCATATGTATACAAATATAAAATAGTAAAAAAGATAAAATTTCGATCCTCCGGCCACCAAATTTCCAATTTTCGTTGGAACGCGGTGATAGTACGCGATGAAAAATGCAAATATGTGAAACTCTGAGGCATTAGAGGAATGCTGAATTCTGTGGGGGTGTGTTGAATTTTTGAATTATCGCGTGAGTCTCACCAAAGTGCGAAAGCGAAAGCGCCGAATTATTTTGAATTTAGTTGGTCTCGAGCTTTTAGGGAATGCGGATGTTTCAACGGAAATGTTTGAAATAGTCAAATAAAAAAGTGAAAAATACTACTGACAAACATATGTACATGCAGATTTACATATGTACATACATGAATTAAAAAGTGAAGTGTTGAGAAATTAAGCTTAAAATGAAATCCAAAAATAAAAAAATTATTTCGCTTTGGGCTCTAACTAGAAGTATTTAAACGGCATATTAAACATTTACAGACGAAAAATCTACGGTACATATGTAGTTGGCTGGGTTGTTCACGTGCGGGCTTATAATTTTTTTACATGTCAAACATAAATATGTATGTACATAATTGAAAAAAAAAAATCGTGTCAAAACGCCACGGATACAACGACCGAGACCCCAGACCTTAAAGTGTAAGAAAATATTTGATTACCTCGCTTACTTTAGAAACTGTTTTCCTTTACTGCAAGCATATATGTATGTGTGTATATTTATTGCATGTTCATGTGTACATACATACATACATCCCCATATATGCATGTATGTATGTATATTCAGCTCTATTATAGTTGTCGACGTCGACGTCGATGTAATTTTTTCGTAAAAAACAGCCCTCGCCAGTCCAAATCCAGCCAGTAGTTGAGGAAACTACTGTGGTCAGCGAAACCAGAGTTGGACGGATGAGGGCAATTTTTTGACGAAAAAATTGCATCGAAGTCGACGACCATAATAGGGCCGATTATTTCAAAAACTTTTTTCTTTCCTATACGTATACTGCAGAATTCCAGTACTACCTATGTAAATACATACATACATACATAAGTAAGTGTAGACTCATGGCGCCGACCCTCTTCTGCAGTACCGTCACAGGCATACCTTATAATCTGCTATGGGAATAGTGTATTGTATATTCTTATTCACATGTACATACATATATATTTATATGTAGGTATGTAGATATACATAAGTATGCATGTGTACTTCACCCAACAAGCAAAATAAACTTAAAGAAAGTTTTTTTTAAGTTTTCAATTATAAACATTAAGCTTACAAAACGTTGATTTTTTGTTTATAAAACGCTTGAAAGTAAGCGTAATATAATCGAAAAGGAACATTGGTTATAAGCGTAGAAATATAAACTTGTAATAAATGTTCAAAAGAAAGCTTTTAATAAGCGTAAAAGTGTAAACTTATAATAAAGGTTCAAAAAAAGTTTTATATAAGCGTATCAATATAAACTTACTAAAAATTTTCAAAAGAAAGCTTTTTATAAACATTTTTATAACCCTTTATTTAAAGATATTTCATTAAAACCTCATACATAGATTGCTTAACATCTAGAAACTAAACGAAATGCGAATTTTCCGCGGACTCATCTACAGTCGCGAAAATATAAATAGGGAATAGACATTTTAGCATACAAATTCACAATAACACATACAAATTAAGCATAAAAAAGTTAATTATTACATCTTGTTGCGTGCTTTCAATTACTTGGGGTTATTGGCAAATTGGAAAAGGGACATCGATGCAGCTATATATTGCGCTTTATCGCCGCCATTCTCATTGATGAACTTTTCTGAAAAAAATTTAATACGTTTTTAATTGAATGTTAAACTAAGAAAGGATAAGGGGAACTCATCATTTGAAGACTCGAATGCTCCACCATTAGCGCAGCGGGTCCTGGATTGGATTTTCTTGTTTTACCGCATTGGTTTTATTTAATTTTTTCTTTTAATAATATATTTTAAAAAACGTAAACACGTCACTTACGATTGAAAAAATTTTATATTTACTACTTCATGTCGTTGGCATTTACATTTCATTTATAAGTTTAAGTTATTTATAAACATTCGCTCTCAAAACTTATTAAAGGTTTGTTTGAAAAAACTTTTAATAAGCTTAATATTAAAAAATGCTTATTTAACGCTTATTATAGCAAACTTAATTTAAGTTATTTTTAAAAACGTTTACTGAAATGCTTGTTGGGTCAATTTCGTTTTTCAAAAATGTGAAATATCATATATGTACATATGTATACATACATATCGTCACCTGAAATGCAAAAAGTCGTAACTTATATAAAATTCAAAATTCACTTTTTGATTGCTATGATGGATTTCAGCGAATTACAACTCCCCACATCGTTTTATGAAAAAAAAATTAGTCACGACTTTTTCCATTTCAGTGACAATGTTGTTACGTCATTTTGCATTTCAGGTGACGATATGTATAAATAAATAAGTAATTAAAAATTAAGTAACGCAGGTTCTTAATGGTTAATATCTATATGTACATACCGTTAGATGGAAGCGCGTCATAATCCAAAAAAATGTTTTTGAGTTAAGTATGCAGAAATTACTGCCAGTCCACCTTTTATCTATTAATTGTGCTTCACAAGAAGGCACTTTTTCACTTTTATTATTTTACTAGCAAATGCCCGGTTTGCTTTGCGACGCCAGATAAGAACTTTTGCGTTGACCAATACAAAAATAGTGTGGTTTAACCAACAGCTTGGAAAATATGCGAAAATTGGCGGAATTAATGTTAGTTGCAGGGCTTCATAGTATTACTATGATACAATTAGCGCGTTTTCGCCACTTTGATGCCTGCATTATTGTAAGACAATTGAAATTCGTCGCTTGTGTTACCAAATTCTTATATCCATTATTTTATCTCGAGGAAGAAGTGGTAAACACAATAATCTCATAGATAGATCGTCTTGGATTTCGGAACATTGACAATTTTTTCGAAAAGTTTTAAGCGAAAATACCAAATTCCGCGCCGGACTTCCAGCTTTGACACTGAAATTTAAGATTTTTTAAAAAGTTGGGTCATCAATTTGTGCAGTGAGTTGCTCATTTAATGTTAAAAAACTTAGACTTTTTACTTGTTTGTAATGCAGTTTTTTTTCGGTAAATCGAAAAAATCAGGTTTTTAATACAATTGTTTTAAACGGTTTAAAGCCTGAATAAAAACCGTGCTTTATCAAAAAACCGATTTTTCGGAAACGGTGCCCATCCCTAACTTCCACCGAACCGGGACATACATACATAAGTTCCATGGAAGTTAGGTCGTGAAATTACTACCATCGATCGATTTTTGGCCCATGGAAGTGCATATTAAATACCCGGCGAAAGTATTAAATATATGTTTTTCACCTTTCCGAAAACTACCGTGGTAACCTATTTTAAACATCTTCGATAGAACGCTCAGTTAGATATAATGAGATAAACTTATATAGTCATATGTGGGCGGTATCACGCCCATTTTCCAAATTTCCAAATAATGTTACTTATTTTCAAGGAATTGTTGTTAGTATCAATTTGGTGCCACGCCCATTTTCCAAAATTGTATCATAAACGTATTCCTTGGTAAAGAAACATTGCAAGCATCAATTTTGAATAAATCATTTAGCTTAAGTATTTACTGATTTGTCGAAGATTTCATATTTCTCTAAATTACCGTTATATGGGATGAAAAAAAAACATCGATATCAACAAAATAAAATTTTAACCTACACTTATTGCAAAATTTGAATTTTTTGGATTATGACACCATTGAAGTAAATGAGCGAAAAGTATATAATTACATATGTACATATATACATATGTATATGGTTATTTATTAATAACTTCAATACTGAGTATATGTACAGTGATTGTTTTTTTTTTTTAATATTTCCAATGTTTTCCATGGTAAATATTTTTTGTAAATTTTTTATTAAAATATAGGTTATGTTTAAACAAGCGAGATATAAATCCAAGTTTCGAACTTTACGAAATTTAAATATTCACAATCGAATATGCTTAGCTACTAGATCACCAAACAGAAATCGAGTAGTTAATTTGAAGTTTGCGGTACGCCGTAAAATTCTATTCTTATCTCGACGAATTGTAAAATAACCATCCATTATAGGGGAATGTGAAAACCGAATTTTCGGTTTTCGGTTTAAAAGCAAAAAAATGATTAACACCTAAATTATAAAAAAGACTGAAAAAGATCATTAGCCAAATATAAAAAAAAAACAGTTTTTGGAAACACCGATCTTATTTGAACATCCCTAGTGGAGGTTATGTCCGTGGAAATTATATCGAAACCCCGCTTAATTACATGTCAAAGCAAAGCCTCAGAGATTACTGAAAACTTTTAAATTAAAATGGAAGGTCTGTGGGAAACAAATTCTTGCTGCAGTTGTATTGGTCATCATTTCCTTTACTAACAATCTTGTTTCATTATTAAGGTTAGGTGGATCAAGGTACCGAAAAAAGAATGTAATGCGCCTTAATTTTTAAATTGATATTCTCTGAACGTAGACGGCATTCGAGGTGCTATGACTTCTTGCAAACTCTCATCCTTTTTAGTTTACAACAGGACATTATGTTTAGCTGTTTGTTCGTAATGAGTCCAAGGTAATGGCTCTCTGAATGTACTGCATCTTTTGGAGGTGCCTCTGGTAAATACTCACTCTCTTTCAGTTTACTATAAACGCCACGCCCTCTTGTATAAATTCATTTTTATATATTTACCATAGATGTTCTCACCGAATTTCAAAGTCATGTGAGTTAGGGTTCGAAGATATAGCAAATGTAAAATTTCACGGCTATGGAACGTTCCGCGCCCCC
>NW_023458561.1:71516020-71526787 GCF_013731165.1 Rhagoletis pomonella | reverse complement strand
CCCCCTTGTACAAACTCAATAATATTAACCTCACTATAAGCGCCTACTTTAGTTATGTCTTCACACTAAATTTCAAAGTCATGTGACCTATCGTTCCTTAGTTATAGCTGATTAAAATTTGACGCCTGTGGGATGTTCCAGTGGACTCGAAATAGAGGCTGTACATTAGTGATTTCATGATATATACGGTGCGCTTGGATAAGTCCCCACATCCAATTTTTATCCAAATTCCCATTCTGTCATCATAACCAAATGATTTGAGCTAAAAATAGAAATCTTCTATGAAAGGATTCGAAAGATATCTCGATTATCCTTAAATTTTCGCCTATCCATCGCAAATAATATTTATTTCACTTTACTGCAAAAATAATTTGCTTGATCTTTAAAATTTGCAAAAACAGTGAAAACCCGTGTTTTTGTTATTTTATAAGTTTTTGCGATCAGTCACGATACTTGTTACTCTGACTGTAGTGGTTATAATACTCCTTTTTAAAGCTGTGAAACCCCCGTAAAGTGGTATGCAAACCGTTTTTGTATCTTGTGTATGTCAGAAGATATGGCAGTTAGAACTTAAAAAAATTAGAAACCAAAATGTTTTTAAAGTCATATTTGCTCAATAACTTTTTTGGTTTGCAAGAAATCGCAAAAAGTATGTGAATATTTTTTGTACAAAACTTAATTTCCAATTAATTAATTAATTAATTTGAAGAACAATTGGATTGGGAAAGCCTTTTGCGTTAAATCCTGTCCAAGCGCACCGTGTGAATATTTTGCCTTATATGGGAGAAGCCAGAGTAGAAAGTTCAATTAGTTTTGAATGATTAGTTTAAGGGGAAAGATTATCTTGTTATAGGGAGGAGGTGTGAGAGATATCTAGAATACATATTCTATGTGAAGGATCGGTCTACATCGCATTGATCATAGAAGTGGGGCACAAGAAGCCGGGAGGGAATGCACTTAGATCCTTTTAGGAATCAGAAAATCAATGCCAAACGAGCATAAATCGAAGTTATTCGGATGGTTATTGCTTGGTGTCATGATACAAAAAAAAGGTAGTTTTAATAAACAACTTTTTGCTTAAAAATGAGATTTTTGACAATTGCTCAATTGTAAAGAATTCGAAGCGGCGTTACCCAATTTAAGTTTTTTTGTGGATGGGGATTTTATATCCTAAATTTGGGAGTATAAATAAAATAGTTGTATTAACATTTACCTTTTAAAAATAATTAATATCTTATCTTAAAAACGTTAAAATTTTACCTTAAATTCGATAACTACTTGCCAAAATCTTTATTTTTATATTAATACAATTTTAGTGAAGAAATTTTAAATTGTTTTTTAGTGCCATTGTGCCATCTGATTATTACACAATGTAGCTAGCTAGTCCTGCTATTACAGTTTTCTATATCGGATGCGATTGTTTCTGATGTAATTGAGACACTGAAATTACACATTTCGATATTGTCTTTGTCCATGTCTTTCAAGTAACTTGAAAACGGAATTTACTTTGGGATCCATAGGCGTCATGACTTTCAGAGAAGTGAGTATTATCCAATTCTAGTATGTTCGTCGACAACATCGTTGTTTCTTAGGGTAAAAATAAGTACATTTTACTGTTCAATATTAGAGGGGGTGTGAAACAAAATTGATGATTTATTGTTAGCATGAAAACTAGAAACACAATTATCAACTTTTTGAGCATTATACCTCTTCTCTTTCAAAAACAAAAGGGGAAATATTCGTTTATTTGAGCAATGGCTTTGGTTTTTGTACAAATAACCGAGCCGTACCCAACAAAATATGTACCTTTTGCTTGTTCAAATTTCGATTATATGAGCAAAATGTTTGTAAATAAACCAGAAATGAATAACAAAATTTGAAGGATTTTAGATATTGGATACGGTAGCACGCAATGTCACAATCTACTTAATTGTCAGGTTGTTAATATGGCGACGAAAAAGTGGCAAAAATGGCTTGGTGTGGTTTCCCATACTTTACTTTTCATAATGTGAAGTATACATATTTATGAGTTTTCTCCATGGTACAATAAAAACAGGTAGAAGCCAAATTGACATCAAACCTACAAAAGTCAAAGTTTTCGGGAGAGTAAAAATAAAAATGAGCGTGTGTAAGGAAAAATAAAAAAATATATTTCACTGGTTGACGTTTTTAA
Source organism: Rhagoletis pomonella (assembly GCF_013731165.1). Classification (NCBI taxonomy): domain Eukaryota; kingdom Metazoa; phylum Arthropoda; class Insecta; order Diptera; family Tephritidae; genus Rhagoletis; species Rhagoletis pomonella. The sequence continues at coordinate 71,524,614 of NW_023458561.1, read as the reverse complement.
GTATATTTGAAGTTTATTCTTATTTATTTATTTTCTTTAGTTAAAATTTGAAAAAACGTGTATGTTGTTTTCTGTTTTTGTTTTATGAGTTGCAGTGTTGTTGGAGGGACTTTTCGGCATAAGGGTCATAGGAACAGCACTTGGCTTCAAACGTGCCTTTCCTGTACCTCCCGGTGTATTTGTACTTCTTTAAAATGTTTAACGCACAGCAAGGCATTTCACTGCAGCTCTGCCCACAGCTGCTTTCGCAACGTTCCATACGCGAAGGACATTGAGGCACGTTAAAAAATTAGTGGTATCTGACTTATATTTAACACCACATAAAAAACAACGCTTCAGGTGTTGCATTTTTAACACATACACTAAGTATAAACCGCACAACACTACAAAAATTCAAATGCAAATTAAAATTTGTTATTAACGAACATTCAAAAAAAAACAACGATATGACATTCAAAGCGTAACGAAATATAGGAAATAAAATAAAATCAAGTTGAAGTTTAAAGGTTTGGTTCTCATGAGAGCAACGTCATTTTGGCTTCTACCTGTATTTATGTGCCTTGAGTTTTCTCGGGTCTGTCAGTCATTAAAAAAATGAAAATTGCACCCAATATTAGGTTTGTTCCACAAGCCACTTGTAGAAAAACTCGAGCAAAGTTCAAACTGTCAGCGTATATCAAATAAACTCGAAAACTTAATGGTGGAACGCGTATGTGTAACTCGAAGCGACTGCGAGTAGCTTGGGGAACAAACCTATTATAAGCTTCTTCCTTGCACTTTTGTATAAATTTTGACTTGTTTTTGAAATAAGTAGCACAGTGTACTAAGTACCCTTTTTAATAAACCACCTTTTTTACTTTTCATACCCTCATACAATCCATTCAAGTAATCATAATTCATATTGTTTTTTTTTTTACTTTTACTTATAGTTGGAGCTTGGCTATCGGCACGACTACAACCGCAACAACAAGATCTATATCCAGTGGCGATTTGAGGCAAAATCAAAGCCACAACTCGAAAGTGGCACAATAAATCACAAACATTAATAAAACTGATGCAGAGAAACAATTGAAAAGCATCATCGGTCATATTTGACAAAAAGAATATCAATTACACAATAGTAAACACGCTGTCAGGTGTCCTGCCGCATCGATAAGCGGTCCCCTAATAAAAAGCGCTGGTCGTGAGGGATTTGCCTGAAACGTTTGTGTATTTGTGTGTTCGCTGTGTTACGCTGGTCGCAACATTCTACATTGAATTATATTACCACGGCTGTCACAACTGTTTCATTAAAAGCACAACGAAACTCACGAACACACCCGACAATAATACAATAAAAAAAACAAAATACGATAACGGTTAGAATGGTAGAGGGAGGCAAACAAAACTCAACAACAACAAAAAAAAACGGTTAGCGTAAGCAAGTCGAAAATAAAGTGCAAGTTCTGAACCTCAGTAAGGATTCAATTAAAGTTGTGTATTTAAGTGAGAGCATAGCTTTGTTGGTATTACTGTCGAAGGTAAGCCCCAAACATCTTTCATCCGTCGCTCAGCGAAAAGAAAGAAAGCTGGCAACATATTACGTATGTATGCATGTATGCATGTATGTACGTGCGTTAGTGTTCGAATAACAAAAAACAAATAAATTCTACATGCAAGTATTTAGTAAGTGAAACAGTTACAAGACAGTTTTCTTAAAAAAGTGCACCTTGCCATGAAAGACAATTATTAACAAATAACGGTAAATAATTACCACTTAACGATTTGCCCACGGGAATAGTGAAACGGCGCTCAAGGGAGATCGCCGACATTGGTCATGTAACCAGTGGACCAGGTATACAATAAAACGAGGGCAACAAAAAGTTTCAAAAGAAGTCGAATTGTTTAAAATCGATTTTATATTGAGCTGCTGTTGTGTGTTCGAAGATATATATATATATATATATATATATATACATATATAAAGGAATATAGCCTCCTCGCAGAAATCGTGAAAATCTGAAACAAAATGGCAATGGAATGGATAACAGCCATGGACAAGCGGTAAGTTTGATATTCCTTTTTTTTCTCCTAAATCTTTTGTTGCTGCAAGTGCCGCGTATACATATATAACTTAAGTGTACGGTTTTAAGAAAATTTTGCGAAGGGATTACAAAAATAATCACAGGTTCACACTGTATGCCTAACGCCGATGCCACATAAAACTTTTGCTTCGCTTTACGTGACAGATTCGCTTTGACAGATAAGATGAGTTGTATGAAAATGCACAAAGCATGCCAAATAGATCGTTGAAGCTGCAGCGCGAAGCGAAAAGATGGGCCAACTCCCATCTTTTTGCGCGCTTTGACAATCAGCCGGTTTAATATTTATTTTTTGTTTCGTCCAAATTCGAGTTTTCATGCAGAAACATAATACTTAATTACATTGTTAATAATTTTAAAGCAAAATATATAAAATGCACAGCATTTTTGACGAGTAAAAAAGCAGTACAAAATTGCTTTCTTGGCGTTCATTGTGGCATACATTTTGCGTCTGGCGCTTTGCTGGAAAAGTTATAAATGTCACGCAAAGCTACAAAGTTTTATCTGGCATCTCAGCTTAAGTGTCGTTTTGTGTGACTGTTGTGAATGTAGCTCGATTGGTTGCATTTCTAATGCTGACTACACACAAGGCAACCGTTGAAGCAAAAAGGGAATGTTGCCTCGACCGTTGCAAAGTCAGCTGGCTCGATCTATTTTGCCAGAATACTGCCATGCAAATGAAATGTTGTTGCTCATAGAAATTTGTGTTGTCGCAACCGTCGCCCGAAAATCATAATATTTTTGGTTGCGGTGTCGATTGCCTCTTGTGTATCGTTGTGTATTGAGTTTATTAGCTTATTTGATAACATATACACACACTACTGAGGTTGCCTTTACGGTTGCCCAGTGTGTAATTGAACAAAAAATAAAAATTATAGTTTAAAAATCTAAAACCTCCCTATTATAATTGCCATTCGTACTGTCATCAGGTATGTAACTTGAGAATAGAAATCGCTGCATCTTTTAGGCGCATCGATATTACGCTACGCCCATGTATGCATGTATTTAGAGTGGCCTAAAGAAAGTAAAGTCAGAATTTTAATGCTCGGATTTTTCTATATCGAAAAAAATGTACCCCTGTTTTTTTTTTGTTGAAATCAAATAATATTTAGAGGTCGCTCAAAGTTTTCTATGTATTTTATATGCAAAAAAAAAACAATTTGTTGTAGATATGGTGTAGAATATCAATATTTTTCAATCGTTAAACTATGTTACCCGGGTTTTTTTGAGAAATGAGAGGGTCCCTTACAGATTTTACGAAAAAAGTATGTTATTATTAATTTGCCATAGAATTTACTTAGTTGTATTAATTAGTTTTTAAATTTTAATCCCTATTTACATTTGCCAGCAGTGTAAAATTTGAAAGGAAAGTTCATTTGGCACGCAGGTCTTCGTCAGTTAATTCATTCCATATCTTCTGTAACCATAGGCTAATTTTCTCCATTTCGAGTCCCTTATACTCCCCCTTCTGTCCAACATAAGGCCTCATACTCAAAACTCAAATAGACTCGGAACTGGTGACTAGGGCGGCCATTTATTCGACCAACCCTATACAGTTTTTCGTTTTTTTTGTAATTTTTTATACAAAGCCTAAGAAAAAATACACCTGAAAAGGACTTGTGTGCCAAATAAAACTTTTCTCTCAAAGTTTACACTGCTGGAAAATGTAAATGAGGATTAAAATTTAAAAACTAATTAATTCAACTAAAGTAAAATCTGAGGAAAATTAGCAATAAAATACTTTTTTCGCTAAATCTATAAAGGATCCTTTTATTTCTCAAAAAACGCTGGGTAACAGTTATTCGTCGCCGCGCTGTATATGAGCAGAAATACATTTACGTAGATTTCAATATCCCGAAACATCTAAATTACTTAAAACAACCCAATACTCAAAAATAAGTACCCTTAATACGTTTAAGATGGGGGCCTCTGGGTTGGCCCTAAGGTAAATCCGGCCCTGCACATATGTATATATGTAAGTAATTATGAACTTAAAACATTTAATTTAATAACATCAGTCAGTACGTTATTCTGTCAATAGATATGAAAGAGTGGGAGGGGGACAAAAAGCAAATACCCAAACCAACCAAAATTTTGTCGAAAAGGGACGAAAGCAAACTGCATACATATGTATGTAAATATGTACATAACTGTTATTCATCATATTAAGTATGAAAAAATCCATAAGCGAGCATAAATGTACATATGTACATTAGACCACGTCGAAAATAGACTAAAATTTTAGCATTTGGTATAGTATGATCCTCCATGAAGTGCAAGAAGGCAATCCTTTCGGCATGTACCCCAACGGGCCAGTACCCTGTGCACACTGCAGTAAATTTGTAGATATCTTCTTGGCTCATTCGTTAGAGAGCTTTGGTTTTAAGTGGGTCGTAAAACACCCAGAACTGCCGGGTAATCCTGTTTCGACGATAAATCAATGTGTAGTGTAGGGCTGCCATAAGCCTGAACCCATCGACCAGGGCACTAAATAATCATCCAAATTAAAAACGAAGACGGAAGTGAATATGGGGCTAATCTATTTCTTATGAGTGCAGTTGCTTTGGTTCTGTTGCACAATCAGTAGAGCTGAATGATTAATATTGATGATATGCTTGCATGAAATGCTCAAACTTTGAATTTTTGTTAATCATAAAAGAACACATTTTCTCTTTTTTCTAATGTAACTTGAATAAATGTTTGGCGCCTTTAACGTGGTCTTGAATTCTTTCCTTTCACCACTAAGCAAAACTCCACATATCCAACAATGCGCTTCATAATCATTTTTTACATTTTGTATATGCATAACCAGAAGATAATTTAGGTGGGCTATCTTAAGTGAAGCCATTCTAAAAGACTTATAGCTCACTGCACTGCATAGAATGTAATTTTGACGTAGAAATCAAAAACCAACATACTTCTACATATTTAATGCTGTGCGTTGGGTAACTAACCGCTTACACGCGAAGCTCATTCAACAGATTCCTTATGTGACAACTCTCATGCAATGCCAAGTATGCATAACTGAGCCTTTAACCAATAAGGGCTGAAAAAAGTGCTTCTCTGCATGCGTCCTGGAAAGGGTTTCAATTTAAGCGAATTTTATGTTTAAATTAAAATGCAGCATTACGAAGGATTTTAAACCTATTTCCATTGATAACCATCGTTTAGTAATTCATTTAATTTTTTAAATAATTTTAATTTAACCTTTTAAACTGGGGCAGCACATCAAAGATATTATAAATTGTTAAACTAAATATTTCTTAAAACTATTTCATTTGGGTATAAAATAATTTAATTAAACTTCTCAAAAGGTGGCAACCCTCTTCAAAACATTTCCACACTACTACCTTCTTAATCCTCTTTTGTCTGCCTTCAGTAAACTGACGATACGGCCATCGTCAGCCATATTACTGATGCGCTGACGATGACGATGACTGATCTACAAACATGGCATGGCTAATCATCTGTCAAAGCACGCTTCAAAAAATATCGCGCTTTCTTGCTAATTTGAATTACTCGGTGACCAATATTAAAGTGGCTGGCAAATATGTGGAAAGGTAGCAAAACTTTAATCATAGCATTTAGCACATAAAAATAATATTCGATTTCAATCGAAAAGATATTAACACTGACACTGATGTATCAATTTTGCCGCTACTCGACCAATTTGCTGCATTGGTAAATGATGCAGACATAATTGAATTTCAATTTCGCAAATTGAGGCTGAGTTAAGGTAACTTCACCAACTGTACCAATATAGAACGTTTTTGGGATCAAGTAAGTTTGATTAAAAATGGATTGGGCGAAGCGGCCTTTGGAGAATTGTGTGATTTATTTCATAATATTTTTAGTATGCCTCACAGTTCCGCAGAAGCTGAGCGCAAATTGTTTGATTTAGCATTAATAAAAACGAAATTAAGAAACAAATTATAATTTAAAACTTTAATTAATGCAATGTTAATAATATACAATTGTAATGCACTTTGGATGCAGTATAAAAAAAACCCGTTGGATTTACATATTTTCTTGATAAAGAGGAATAAACTCCACTCAATTTACCGATGTAATAAAAATTGGTAAATTTTTTACCATTTAGTTAATTTTTTGGTCCAAAAAATAAATTGGAAATGGCAACCGTGGTAAGGATGTAAAGCCCTTTCAAAACCAATATGGATGATACCCATATTGTAACAATTGATTTAACTTTTTAAATAATTTGAGCTAAATTTCTTAACAGGTGGCAACTCTTTTAGGAAAAGTAAAACCTGATTCAACGTGCACACCCTAAGCCCTTTAACTCGACACCTCACGTTTGAAAATCGAACGAACGGTGCGGATCTGAGGGCATTGATTATTAAATAATAAAGAATATTCTAGAAATGGGCGTGGCTATATTAAAACCAAAGTTCAAAAATTTAGACTTTATTGTGGATTTCGCCAGAATATGTATATGGATTGAAAAAGTTGTGGAACAAATATTGTTAACGAAGAGATATTCTGTCGAAATCCGCAATAAAATCCGCGTTTTGCTAACTTTAGTCCTGCAATTGCCACGCCCATTTCTAGGAGTTTGTCGCCTTAAAGAAAAATCTTGCCGTACAAATATTATATCTGGATAGGTATTCTATCCGAGTCCGCAATAAAATTTTAATTTTTGCAAAAACCCGATGTTTAACACCTTACTAAATATATCTCATACATACATAACATACGTTTTCGAAAACAAATTACAAAAAAGTATTCGAGGCTATTAGCTGCCTGGACTGTTCTAAAGTATCAACTCAAACAAACCTTAAAAAAAAAAATTTAAAAAAACAGATTTATAAATCAAAATTCCAATGTCGCCCGTGAGCAGAATCGGTCCTCAAAGGGTTAAAAAAGAAAGCACTGAAATTCAGGATTTAATCGGTACAAAAATGAAAAATCAAGACACTTACAGGTCCGGACTTAAAAAAAAATATTCAGCGGGATAATTTTCGCAAAATCGGTACTTGCCCGCCAAAAGCGGTCCGAATGGTCACCGTATATATTGTACTTAGGATACATATCTTCCCTTAAAGAATCCCATTTGTTTGCCTTAATTGGGCTAATTAAAACGTATTTATGCAGCTTGCTTACTGACACCGGGGCGTATGACGAACGCAAAAAGAAGAAGGAATAACTTTTGCCTTAAACTGTAAAATACAAGTAATTTTTAGCAAAAAAAAAACCGACTCAACTCCCATATAAAAAAAATATATATATATGTATATATATCTCATGATCCACTGATCGGATCTCAACCAGATTAGTATGGGACCACCTCTGAGACACTACCTTTCCGATGCAAAAAGAATTATCGAAATCGGTTGACGTGGTCCAAAGTTATGCGGTAACATACATAAAAAAAAAATAAAAAATATTCCGACGAATTGATAACCTCCTCCTTTTTTGGAAGTCGGTTAAAAACTGTAAGGTTTGAGACAACTCTGGCACACAGACATACATACATACATATTGAATGCCTGCGTCAAAGCATACTTTACCGATTATGATTGCGTCTAAACGTTAAGAATCTAAACACATCTAGGGGATTCACAAGACGTGTTAACCGTCGTAAAATCTTAAGGTTAACATCTTTTTTAATTAAAATGGTTTTAGGGGATTTCTAACTAAACCGAAATTCTTTTAAACTGATAAAGAATATATAATTAGCCAACCCCCCAACCATTTTAGCCGCTATTTTACATAAACAAGTGTTAAGCTTAAGATTTTACGACGGTTAACACGTCTTGTGAATCCCCTAATCGTTTTTAAACGTTTTCCTTTTAATTTCCGACCATTCTGCGTCGGTGCTAATGTAATGTTGTTGATTTTGGGGTTGTGATGGTTGCTGTTGTTGGTTATTGGGTTTCTGTCGCATGGAACACAAATTATAAACAACATTCACGTCACCAATGTTGAACATTTCAGTGTGTTGCAAAATATTTCCACACCTAATTTGAAATAATAATTTAATTTGCATTCTTCATTAACAGTTTTTAAATATTTATCTAGGTAATCAAGAGGATAATATTCGGAAAGGCACACTTGCTTAGATAACACTGGTCTACAAGGGTTTTGCGAATAAGACGGGACCTGGTGTTTCCGAACGGATTTTTCGTGCTGAACACGAATCTGGGGTCCAAAACTTCCCATCACGTCACGTTTTCGAGAAAAAAGGGGTTGAAACCCGTAAAAACAGCGTTTTTGGACATTTTCGAAAAATTGTAGAGCCGAACCCTAACGTGCTACAAACTTTGCATATGTCAGAAATTAAAGGTAAAATTGTGCCCTTTCGAATGAGCCTTATGCCAAGTTGATCGCATGTGCCCTTGGAGCAGGGGGTGTATTTGTGTCTAGGGGTGCAGGAAAAAACAGCGTTTTTGGCCATTTTTGAAAAATTGTAGAGCTGAACCCTGACGTGCTACAAACTTTGTATATGTCAGAAATTAAAGGCTAAACCGTGCCCTTTCGAATGAGCCCTATGCC
>NW_023458561.1:71496479-71515920 GCF_013731165.1 Rhagoletis pomonella | reverse complement strand
CGAACTGGCTGCCGAGATAGGTCGATCTTCCACTCAGCCATCGATATGCTCTTCACTTACATATTTGTCATTGCGGTTTTTATTGCTCCTCCTGCACAAACTCAAATTATTGCAAATATTACTTAAAATACATATGTATGTACATACATATGTATTAAGCCTTTTGTTGCAACTGGAATAGCAATTGATTATTTTATTCAAGGCAAACGTTTCTTAATTACTAAATTTCGCGAATATCTCTTGCAGATTTTTGATATAAGAAAACTGAGCTGCTGTCACGTATTTTAAGAGTTTTGTAATTACAAAAATAAGCAACGCATTTATTAAAAAATATTTTATTGCAATTACATGCATTGCATTATTAGACAAGCGCCATTGTCTTGAGCATAGATAATTTATTTATTTACCACACAGCCGGTTTGTGGCAATTTTTTTATGAAATATGTGTGCGCATTGTCGATCGCGGTTTAGTTTAACAGAGATATGCAATTCGCACTTAGCCTTCACTTTTTTTGTTTTGTTTATTTTTTGCACAACGTGGATGAAGCTTAAACCAAGCAAGCGATTAACGAAAGATTGCTTAAAAACCCCATGCCGGTGCGTGGCAAAACGGACACTCCGAACGACCTGTCGACTTGCAATGCCCGATGCGTATTAATTCAAAACAACGCAGCTGTGAGTGCGAGATCCACAAAAGTCTTATTTTGCTCACAAAAATTCACACAGACCGACACCACAACCAGTGTTGCCACACATGGGCTTTTCCTACCAAAATTGGTAGGTTTTTTTTTCATTTGATAGGTTGGTAGGCTGGATTTTGGTAGGTTTCGCGACAAAAATAGTTATTACCGAAAAATTTTAAATATGTATCTCCAAACTTTTTAGCAACCGGCGACCACATATATTACTATATTATTGCCAAGTGTAAGATCGACCTATCTCAGCAGCCAGTTCGAAACGCCCCATTTCAGAAAACTTTTCAAGACCGCCCTATTTCAGAATTTGGTTGAAGATCGCCTTATTTCCTTATATGCGGCACTCGCCTGGTGACCAAGAGATAGCAAATAAAGCGGGTGCTACCTGGAGTAAGCCGCACCGACTGGTCTACATGGCCGTCACATGACCTATGCACATCTGTCAAACGGATGTCCTTGGCGTCATTACAGACATTCCTCCTTTTGTCTATTCTGATTGGAAAAGAGATCTGCTGGAGCGCCTTATAGCCCAATATTATCAGCATGAAAACCGGAGTTCTTCGTGGTCATTTAGAGGTTCTCAAGCCATTCCTGGATGATCCCGCTATCAAGCTCACTGATATCATGCTTCCGAGGTTGTCCTTTTACAAACCTTGAAAGGGACTAGTGGGAAGCGATAATACTATGATTGACCAAGGGTAGTACTGGGCAGGGGCCCTTGGACAAAGATTCCAGAAAGGTCTGCCAAAGGACTCATACCCAACCTTATTCCAGCAGGAAGTCTTCGAAATCAAAATATATGTTCGCGAAATGGGGACAGAATAAATATTATGTCGAATAGTCAGGCAGCACTCACGGCACCAAGGGTTGTGGACAACTGTAAAACTCTTTTGAAGCACCTGGGAGCCCGCAATAGGGTAATGCTGTGGTGGGTTCCGGGACATGAACATTTTGAATGCAAAGAAAGGGCTGACTGTCTCGTAAAGCGTGAAGCCCAAATGCACATGAATAATGCTGAGCCTACCTGAGGTGCATATAAAGGATAATCTGCACAACTACATAGGAGCTGGGAAGAATCTCAGATTGCTGCCCACTAGGGGAAATCAAAGGGAATGAGATAATGAAAGAGATATATAACTCCTTCCAAGAGCAACTCCGAAGAACTTCTTAACTTAGCCGGGAGGATCTTAGAACTCTTACTGGTTGCCTGACACTGACTGGTCAGTGCAAGTTAAGGTACCATTTGAATAAAATGTGACTTACTGCAGGCTTTGTGGGCTGGTGGAGGAAACCCCAGAGCATATTCTATGTGACTGCCCACGTATCATCAGAAGCAGACTGATACACCTTGGGGAACTATTGTCTGCTCCATCCAAAATTTATAACTAGGTGCCTTCCAAAGTGCTCAACTTCTTAAATAACTTAAGGTTGGAGTGATTACAATTAAAGTTCAGTACAATAGATCTTCTTAGGTCAAACAAATTTTTTGTTGGTTTTGGTAGGAGAAAAAATTTGTCCGTGGCAACACTGACCACAACCCAAACAAGTATCTGCCTATGATCTGAATAGATGAGCGACAAAAGCAGTATAAACATTGTAGCAAATTCATTTACATTGGAGATACCGACCCACTGTTTTACCGTCACATAAGGTTTGCTGCTGACAACTCTACATGCTTACTTATGTATATAAACATAGCGGTAACGTGTTCCAGAACGCATTGCCTTCCCAATTTGTCAAACGACTTCGTAACGACGTCGTTTTCGACTCGTTCTGGTGAACCATTTGTTGCCCGGCGAAGTTCTCCAACGACTCGTCGGCGAACTCGCCGTCGTATGAAAAGCCCAGTTCGCCGGCCGGCCGTAAAAACAACAAGCCGCAGAACTGATGCTCAAAATCTTTAACAAAAACCATACAAATCCAATTTCTAATTGTATGCAATATTTAATAAAACAAATCAAAAGCAGATAAGTTCTACTATAGATTTTTCCTACCAATCGCAAATTATTGGACAGTACTTTTAACACAACCTACTTTAAACTCTCTCAAAAAATTTACTTTCAAAACGTAAAAAAGGGTAATAAAAATGCATTTAAAGCTTTAATTTGTTATTGTTTGGTTAATTCAAGATTTTTACAAATGTCTTATCCACTTATTTGTTAGTTTTATAAAGAAAATAATATTCCCACTGACGGTCAGTTTCCCATGGAACCTCCCAATACAGTTCAATTCATTTAATTTTATTAGAAAGTCCGGTGTACGAGATCAAGGCCTTCGCATTTGTCAGCCAAAAAGGTAAAAAAGCATAATGCGGCAAAAAAGATAAATAGGGATATGACATTTTACCAAGTTTTGGCTAATAAGGTTTTGTTAATTCAATGTTTATAGTTCTTTATGAAAGCATAGTTCGTTATCTAACATAAACCATGCAAGTCCAAATTTCAAACATCTTACAAAAATTAGAAAAATTCTACCAATTTTCATCAAAATTTCGAGTTTTTTATTTATGTAGATTGCCGTTGATTTTTGGGAACTTTTTTGTTGAAGGTGTTTCTCATTTCGAACATACTTCGTATGCATATATGTAGACGAACGTACAAATATTTCCGATAGTACCGCGATAGTGACCACCGTTCATCGATAGTGGTGACAAATTTGAAACTATCGATGGAGCCATCGATAGTTTTGCAACGCTCTAATGAGTGAGGCCGTACAATTTTAAGTTTAATTAAATACATATGTATGCATGTACATACCGATTTTTAAGTAAGATCTAAATACCTAAATGCATACATACAGTATCGGTCATATCTATAGCACGCCATTTCAAAGTGATATTGTGTGCCACTTATATGTATTTATTTATTTTTAAGAATTTTCAATTAAAATACAGTTCTTTCTCTAACAAACTCCATATAAACCCAAGTTTAACAATTTGTAGAATTCTTCAAAAAAGTGCGACAAATTTTCACCTAAGTATCAAACTTTTTTCTCGGAAGTGTTAGAATTTTTTCGAGTACACAGTTGTTTAGCCCCTTCAATTTTAGTCTGATAATGTGCAAGTTTCAAGTGGCTAAAAAATTCTAAAAAATTAACGGTAATTCGTAGCCACTTGAAATTTGCACATTATCAGACTAAAACTACAGGGGCTAAAAAACTGTGTACTCAAAAAAATTCTATCACTTCCGAGAAAAAAGTTTGAAATTTAGGTGAAAACTTGTTACACTTTTTTGTAGTTTTCTACAAATTGTTGAACTTGAGTATATATGGGGTTTGTCCGAGAATGAACTAGATTTTAATTGAAAATTCTTAAAAATAAAGAAATAAACATAAGTGACACACAATATCACTTTGAAATGGCGTGCTATAGATATGACCGATACTGTACATATGTATGGATAAAAACTGATTTATAAAAATCTTTATTAATTTTAATTTTTTAAGACAATCTGTATTTTCTGTTTTCAATTTATTATACATAAGTATGTACTTATCTAGGCATTATTCTACATTAGTTCTCTGTAAGGCATTCTTTGTTCGCTTCTCTGGATTCTGTTTATCCATGCGTTCTCCCTTCGTACGAAGGTAAGAGCTTACGACCAATGACATTTCCATGTTCCATCGCCTAATTCGACTCCATTTTAATTTCTATGGCAATCGTGTTTTTTGTTGGGTACATACTTTGTTATTTTTAACCAAAAAGCATCTATTTAGTCACACGCAGCTTGTTTCAAAATATACCATACAAATATAACCAGCGGTTGCAGCTAATAAAAAGCTTTATTTTCCATTCTGGGGTAAGCATTTAAGTACATTACAAACAGAAAGAGCACGTGCAAGTTTAAGGGCCGCCAAACTCAAGATATTGGTGCACATGCACCTATTGTATGTTTGTATGCGCATTAGGGTGGTCAAAAAAAAAGTAAAGTCGGAAATTTAATGCTCTCACCCCCTAGGATTGTTCTATACCGAAAAAAAGTATACCGCTGTTTTTTTATTTTAAAATCAAAATATATTTAGAGGTCGCTCAAAGCGCTCAAAGTTTCCCATGTATTTTGTATGGGGGAAAAAAGACTTTTCGTAGAAATGGCATAGAATCCATGGAAATCAAAACTTTTCAATCTGAAAGCTCTGCTTCTCTTCAGAAGACTTCAGAGAATAATGCCCAATTGTTTATTTAAACATTTTTTAATTTTAACTATTTTTTAAGGGTCTCCGAAATATCCCAAAAAAAAATCAAATATACAAACAGAAATATACAAAAGATAAAAAGAAAAAATAGGTTAAATTAAAAAACGTTTAAATAAACAATTGGGCATTATTCTCTGAAGTCCTTTGAAGAGAAGCAGAGTTTTCAGATTGAAAAATTTTGATTTCCTATGTCATTTCTACGAAAAGTCTTTTTTTCCCCATACAAAATACATGGGAAACTTTGAGTGCTTTGAGCGACCTCTAAATATATTTTGATTTTAAAATAAAAAACCAGGGGTATACTTTTTTCGGTATAGAACAATCCTAGGGGATGAGAGCATTAAATTTCCGATATTACTTTTCTCCCATACATTTTTGGACCACCCTAATGCGCATACATATGTAAGGATGTATGTATAAAGATATCTACACAGAAATGTGTTGTTGCAGCATTACATACATACCCAGTACGGCATGGATCAACCAATTACTTCAGAAAAAGTAATTTATTTCTGTTTATTTAGCAAGTAACTTTTAATTGATGTATAATCTCACCTAGCAGCCTCCTTCAGATAAATCAAATGCTTACACTTTTGATACCTCTGCAAATACATAATTCATTAGTTAGCAAACTTTGGGCAATCAACTACTTCAGCATTTAATACTAAGTAATTTTAAATTGTTTGAAAAGACATCTACAAAAGAAACATACTGACTTTGAAGTGCTGATAAGCCAAATGCAAAACTGGTTGAACATCGGATATTTAAACCAGCTTCTTTCTGTACTGGGTACATTCTTACAAGGTACATACATATGTACATACCAGGGTTGTTGCGAACATTTGCATTCGCATTCGGTATTTAATGTACGAGAAGGAGAAAAATACACGCTTACTTCGACAAGGCTGTGTGGGCGTTTAAAAAATATATGTATGTAACCCTATTTGCCGCCATGATCGGGTAGATGCGCACTACCGCATCCCGTACATTCAGGGTTCGATCCGTTGTTCAAACAAAAAGGCAAGCTTCCGATGGGATTTCTGCCGTAAAAAACTCATTTAAACCCATTTTCCATTCGGAGGCGGTGTAAAACTTCAAGGCGCACGCCACAAATCGGAGAAAAAGCTCGGCCAAGCGCTGCGAAGCATTCATTTATTGCTAGGTCCTTACCAGTGCCGAAATGTAGGATACGTATCTAAATACCTAGTTCTTAACAAGCCTCCGTACATTTTTTATTACAGCGAAGTTATTTATTGTTGTCGTTTGAAGTTCTTTTGTACACTTTGTACTAATTTTCGTCGCCGACGGTGAGTCAACTTTATTTACAAAATAAGTAACACCATAACAAGAAAGTCAACAACTGCAACCAGCAATCAACTACCAAACAAACAAGAAGTTGCCAACAAAACTCATAATCATTAAACTCATCATCGTTATTATTGTTTAGCTTTTTAGATTGCGTATCTGAACTTTCAACTTTCAGATTCATGGCATAGAGTATTGTTGCTTGTTGGTTGTACATATTTGTTGCTATTGAGTGGCTATTAACAGTCTTCATTGTTAGCGTTTGAGTGAATGGGCACATAGTTGTATGTATGTACATATGGGTGTTCCAAAAATACACAGGAGAATCAACTTTTTCGAATTTTTACGCTGCCATAGCCAGGACTGAAGAATATCGAAAATAAAGTGATCTATATTGTATTGAAATTTTACGAAAAAATTTATTTTCCCAATGTAAAATATGTATGTACAATATATATGTATGTTGGCGGGTGAGCGAATAAAACACGTATTTTTAGCCTTAGTACGTAGACTTTGCTTAAGATTCAACGATTTCAATGGTTTGATATATTTGCGCTAAAATCCAAGGTTTTACATATTAGGAACAGTGTTGCCGTTTTTACTCCGATTCACTTCTGTTTCGAGCAGTGTTGCCAGGTCGTCAGTTTGGTTTTCAAAAATCGTCATATGCATGTAAAAATTGTCAGCATATAAAAAATTTTAGTAAACAGAACCAGGAAGCGCTTTTGTTTATTTTTTTCATTCTATTCTAGCTTCTGATTGCTATACATAAAAAAAAAGTTTAATTTTTTTATGGATTTTAAAAATTCGCATAAATGGTTTCGAGACTCACACTTCGACACTTCCTCTTTGGCATGAACACCTCCATTTGGTGCGAAATATTTAGATGCGCAATGTCTTTTTGAAAATGGCACTATTGATTACTGACTCTTCGCACGAATAATAGAATTGGCAGTGCTCATGTTGGTGCATAGATAGCATAAATAGCATGACTGGATAATTTTGTTTTGTTGTTTTTTCATGTGAGTTTATGCTATCTATGCACCATTGCTAGACAGTATGCAACGGATCGAGAAGACCCCTACTTTTAAATAGTGTTAACATTGAGAGCGGCTTCACTTGCAAAAGGCGCGTTGTAGAAAGAATCTAGGTGAAATTGATGGCAAGGTAAGTTAAACTTATGGAAAATGTACAACAGCATCAAATGACAACAACAGCATTAAAAGGTAAGCTTTACCAATTAGGACTTAATACGAGCGCTCACGAAAAATAAGAAGATCACATCGTTACCTTAATTCACCACACCAGTTCAACTTTTTTGACAACTGACGATGACGGCGACGGTGTCGGTGAGGCAATGGACGTACGTTGTGTACTTTCGCTCTTAAGCTTAGTATCCAGCTCTTAAGAAAAGCAAAAACTCCATATAAAATGACGTACAAGAAATGGCTAAGAAATTTTCTTGAGTCAAATTTCCTTAAGGCAGTACGCAGCTCTTAAGAAATTTACTACGCTTTCTACTACGGTTTTCTAAAGTTTTTTGTGAAAAAAGAGCACAAGGCAACCCAGGTTTGCAACAGAAATATATGCCCGTTCCATTATTTCTTGAGGAAAGAGTGAGGCAACAGGCTGTGAGGTATAAAAAATGTCAAAATTCCTTGGACACACACACGAAATAATGGCAATTTTTTCCTGACCGTTTTCTTAAGAGCTGGATACTAAGCTTTAGTGCGAACAATTTGACAGAAAGAGCGCTCATGTCAGCGACTGAGAAACATACATCCGCAAGGTTGCATTTTATAGTACAAATATAAGAGACTAAATATTTAAGTCTGCACATACTTATTGCGCACCAACAATATATGTACATATGTATGTGGAAAACTTCAAAGCCTTGGTGGAACGATTAAATATTTGCCGATTCCAAAATAAACATACAGTTCTCTTCACTTTCGATATTCTTCAGTTCCGGGGGGTTATGGGAAAAACTCTGGACCACCCTAATGTGCATACATGCATATTATCTATATAGTCTCATGTATACATGTGTAATTATGTATGTGTGTACATACAAATGTTAAATTTGACAACAAACGTTAACACTCACGAAGAATTTGTTCCAACTAATTTAAAATAAACTTTAGTTAATTAGGAGGCATGTTAATGCCTTGTAAGCGGATATTATTGACAATAATTGCATGCAACTAGGTTGCAAAAGATCCCCGATAGGAACGTGAAAGGTGCATATGTATTAAGTTTGTACATACATATGTATGTACATTAGGGCTGGTATTTCATACCTGCCGCTAGCGAATTGCTTAACAATCGGTAATGCATGGTCGTCTATTTGAATTTGAATTAATTTATGAACAAAGAGTTACATTAGTAAATTAAGATTGTGTTCTTTTTTAGTACAACAAAAATTGGTACGTATGAAGAGGACATAAAATACATTAGAAATAGAGACCGAAAATAACTGGTCCACATTAAACACATTGTAACCTTTTCTATCAGTAACCTATTACATTTTACTGTTTGTGATATATCACTGAGACAACGATTTATGTGAGAGATGTTACGGTTAATTACTGTGAGAAATCTAATAGCGAACAAAAATAAGAATCAGCCGAAGTCATTTATGTAAAAGTTTTTGTTGAAAAGATCAGTTAGTAATATTTATTATGGTACAAAAAAATATTTTATGAAACATTGTAAGCCAAAATTATATTTGTTGAATACTAAGTTTTAAGTATTTTCACAGCACTCGCAACAAAGTATACAAGTATTTAGTTTGATTTACCTAACGAAACTCCACTTACAAAAGTACTTAAATAGAGAGTTTCACTACATACTGGAAACAAAAGTACTTAGTACTTAATAAGTGCTACTTATGACTTGATTAAATACTAAATACTTGCTACTTAGTAAGAAAAGCGTATTAATAAAGAATTTTAAGATGTTCGGTACTATTTCGGGTCGTTGGACTACTTCGGAATTTTCGGGTCTGTTTCGGAATTTTGAGATTATTGGGACGATTCGGTATTTTCTGAACTACTTCGGAATTTTCGGATCTTTGGGACTACTGTGGAATTTTCGGGGCTAGTTCGTGATTTTCGTGATTATTTCAGGATTGTCGAACTTCTCCGGATTATTTCGGGGCATTTGGGCCTATATCAGGAATTTTGGGATTTTCGGGATCTATTCGTGAGTTTCGGGTATAAAATTAGCTGAGGTGAGTTCAAGTGAGTTGAGTTGAGGTAAGGTCGGTAGATGTGAGTTGTGGTGATTTAAAGTGAAATGAGTTGAAGTGAGGTGACCTGAGACCAGTAAGGTATAGTAACCCAGTGGGAAAATGTAATGTATAGTAATTAGGGCTGTGCGCTTAATTGATTATTCATAATTTTAATTAATCATAAAGTAAATAACTCAATTATTCGATTAATTGGAAATTATGACTACTCAGAAGTTCAGTTACTCGAGTAATCAAGATTTTGATTGACCAAAAACAAAAATATTTGAGAAATTTGCTTTATGATTAATCAAAATTATGAGTAAAATGAGTAATCAGTATTTTAAAGTACTCTTTACATATAAAGTAATTGAAGTTCCTTGATACTTTGAAAACAACGTTTCTGCTTTCGAAAATTAAAACTATTTTTTTTTTTTCATATACAGAGTGTAAAAAAGAAAATAAGCTTTTTCCAAAGCAAACTCTTTTAACGAGCAAAATTAATTTTTTTGAGTAATTATATTTCAAGTAACTCGATTAATCATCGTTTTGGGTAATCACGAATTTGATTACTCGAGTAATTGATTAACCGAATAACTGATTAACCAACTTGATCGAATAATCGCACAGCCCTAATAGTAATCGAAAAAATAATCAGTAAAACAACCCTTTTCACATTCGAAAATGCACATAATAATCGAATAATCGCACAGCCCTAATAGTAATCGAAAAAATAATCAGTAAAACAACACTTTTCACATTCGAAAATGCATTTTCCCCCCCAGGGCGATGTCTTAAGAAAAGTGTGGCATTCAATTTTCCATTACATAGTATCGAGAAATGAATGTGTTTTAATAAGAAATTTTTAAATACATTAGAATGCTGATTATATAGTTAGCAGTAATATTATCGAGAACGCATAAGAAATACATTATATTATTTATCACTCATGTAATGATTTACTACTTTTCCGACTGGGGAGGTATTTATTAGTATTTGGCCATCCACTAAGTACATTATGTAATTCTCTATTGGAAGTATTTCGCATGTCTAAAATACCTGAGTACTTTTAGCGCCTGCTACTCTAGTATATAGCAACTCCTAAATACCTGAGTTTTTTTAGTTGATTATTTAGACAACCCCAAACGCTAAGTATGTATATTAGTATTTTAACAAAAAAAAGTAATAGAATATATTGCGAGTTTTATGATTACTTTTATTTAATTTGCCTCTTAGTGCAGTCGGAATGGAGTTCCAACTTCTAATATTTAGTATTTATGAAAAATAGAGAATGTAGATTTTTAGGGATTTTTATGAGTTAACAAAATGGACAGAAAGGAAAATACATTTAGAAGTCGACACATTCAAATACGATTTGGACCTTAACAATGATTTAGACTTCAAATGCACCGAATTGGAAGACAAGTATTTAGAACGCATGCCCGACGATTGGAATTTAAGTGAGCTCTGCCCAATTTACATAAAAGGCGATCCCGCCATACGCGCCAACTACGGCGGGATCAGCCTTCTAAGCATAGGTTACAAGGTCTTATCGAGTGTATTGTGTGGAAGACTGAAGCCCACCGTCAACGAACGGATTGGGCCTTATCAGTGCGACTTGGAAAATCTACCATAGATGAGGTATTTGCAATACGCCAAATCTAGGAAAAGACGAACGAATGAGGTGAACGAGGATAAAACGAAGTATCTCCTGTCATCACACACTGAGCAAAAAATCAACCCAAAATTGGTTAATATTACCAAACTCAAATCAGTCAATGTGATTTTTGGTTAATATTAACAATGCCTTGGTTGATATTTTCAACAATGATTTGGTAATATTTATTAACCACAATTTAGTTTCCATTAACCAAACTTTTGTTTGGCGATTTTTTCGCTTGAACACGCTTATGTTCTGCACTTCATAGATGCTTTTGTATAATTCGGAGATATAAAAAAATTATATTTATTATCATTTTAACAAGTTGCCTCTGACGATATTTGAAACGGCATCTTCCGAATATTACCAAGTAACAGCAAGCACCTCTGCACACTCAGCTACAGCCGCTTTATAAATGTGTCTGCAAATGTTCAACTTGAATCAATTTTCTTCGTCGTTTGATTTGGTTCTGCACTTCACAGGGGCTTTTTCGTAATTAAAAAAAAAAAAACAAGAGAAAAAAATAAAAGTTATGTATCGCGCTGACGGCATTCGTACTGCTGGAAGGCAGCAAATAACAGCAAGCATTTCTGCACGCTCAGTCACTGCCATACGTACGAATATGTTCTCAAATGTTCAACTTGGATCACGTTTATTAAATCGGCTTATTAACCATGAAAAAGCCAAACCATAACTTGGTTGAAAAAACCATTGTGCTTTTGGCTCAGTGCACAAACTGTCAGAGCATACGCGCCTTGGCACCCACGTCACTTTTAACAGTTACAAGTTGGAAAAAGTATACGAGTTCGTTTATTTGGGAACTTTGGAAACCAGCATTATCAGCAATAATAATGTCAGCCTTGAAGTCTAACGGAGAATCACACTTGCCAACAAGCGCTACTTTGGACTAAGTAGGCAATTGAGAAGTAAAGTCCTCTCTCGTCGTACAAAAATCACACTCTATAAGTAACTCGTCATGCCTGTGCTGGTGTATGGCGCGGAGGTATGGATAATGAAAACATCTGATCAAGCGGCTCCTGGAGTTTTCGAGCGATAAAAGAAGAGGAAGAACCTTATCTGTCGCTGGAAAAACAGAAATAGATCTAATCTGGCCACAACCACCATTCGTCCTATAGCCCAATAAAGAAGAGAAGAAGAAGTCATTTAAAAAGAGCTCTACAAGTATTGTGTGATGGAAACTAACACATTCTCATTTACCTTACTAACACATATACAAATTTGGCGTTGGTTAAAAAGAGACGACTAAATAATGCCATAAGTCGGAGGAAGACGGAACACAAATGTTTACATCAGATTTTTCACACTGCCCTTTAGAATTTGATAGAAACTTGTAGGTAGCCAGTGACAGAAATCTCTATCAGTCTTGCCACTCAAATGATTTGTCAAATGATAGTCACTGTTCTTGCAGGGAGGTTACTGCTGAAATAGTGATAATTGGCGCATTTTAAATTATGTCGTTTTTCTCTTTTACATCGAATGACCCATTTCTGCTTGTATTATGTGGCATTCGTTAAAAGTTTAACTTACATTGCTTAATTTTTTTTTTTTAATAAAGTTGCTTACCTTTCCGTCAGTATCTGGAGCGTGATAGCGAACTTCAAGCGAGCCTCCTAGAACGGCATACCAAAAGCGACCTTGCTCGCCAGCTCGAAATACTGCAAATAAAAAGTGATTTCAACTTGCTTTTCAAGACAAAATATTTATATATAAATGGCAAACTGATAGATGGATGATACCTAATCTTAAGGGAATTTAAAACCATCTACTTACTACATAAATCAATTAGTTTCAGTCATTAATTAAGTACAGTGTTTAGAAGAAGATTGTTTTCTTCCCATCTCGTATGGACCTAAAATTGTGTATCAACCATGGGTAACTTTTAAAATCTACCAACCATTTATTTTAACTGAGAGTTGAATGACCAAAGAGGTCCTACCCTTTTTCCCTTTATCCTATTAATTTTGTATTATTATTATTTGTTTAATATTTTATCATCACTTGACAGATTTTCTACAACATTTTTCTGGCAATACTGATTTTGTAATGACTAATGAAATATAATTTTACAATGATTAATTAATAGCCAGTTTCACGAAAGCAATGTAATGGCGTTTTCGTTTCTACCAAAAAATGTTGCCTTCTCATTGCCCTCTTCTTAGTATTTGTTCGTATAAGTGAAAGCTTCAACAATCCATACCAAACTAGGTACGAGCTTTGCTTAGGGCCCTGCTAAGAAATCCGTTGAAAATCTTTGAAATCGGGCAATAATCACGCCCACCTCCAATTTAACGGTAATTTACAGAAATACGAAAACTGCGATAAATCAGTAACTACTGAAGCGAATTCACTTAAAATCGATGATTGCAATAACCATTTAGCCGAAAATTATATTATTATACATTTTTCTTAGGACCATAAATATGTATCTCCATAACCAATTTATCAATTTTCTACCAAACTCGGTGCACTTAACAACCTTGGCATTTCCATATTGGTATTTTCCATAGGCAATTCGTTGAAAATTATTCAAATCGAACTAAAATCACAACCGCTTCCCGTATAATGGTAAATTTAAGAAATACGAAAACTCCGATATTTCAATAACTGAGGACGCTAATTTACTCCAGGTTAAAGCCCAAAATACAATAACTCAGTGGTAGTGACAGTTTCTAAAATCAGCTGTTACTGCTAATATTGAAAGTTGGCTGCATTTCATTTATGTCAAATTCAACATGCGAAGTTTGCTGCGATGGGGGCAGTGGCAGTGAATTTAGAATTTGGGCTAAACTGAGCAATACTGCGAGCTGCCACTGCTGTATTGTGAGTCGCTTCATTGGACACCACACTTTCTAAAAAACAGCTGATTTCGAAAAACTGCCAGCTGCCACTGCGTTATATTATTTTGGGCTTAATAGTTACAACAACCTCTTAATAATAAATAAAACTTTATGACTACAAAGGTGTATCTCGGTAACCGCTTTATCGATTTCTACCTTCTGCAAATGTAGCGTAGAGAAAGTTGAATGGACGATATATGATAACTGCGCCGGGTATATAAAATTCAGTGTCGCCCGAACTTAATCTTCTTTACTTGTTTTAATTTGAACTTATATGAAAACCGATAGAAATGAAAACAGCATTTTTCACTTAAACTAGAATCTATTGATTTTTTCTAGGATTCATTATTCAGAAGAACTCCAAAACTCGATTTTCTGTTCGAGCTACCACAAGAAAAAGTACTTCAAAGTTAAGACTTTAAAATTTACCCTCTTAACGAGCCTTGTCTTCTCATACATATATTTATGTATGTATGTTTGTATGTACATATGTTAAAATCTATACTTAACGATACAAATATTTGTGTATTTCAACTTACATGTCACACCTTTCTCCAAATCTTCATAAAAGCCGCACATGGCCAACTGCTGTAATGCCGAACCGGGCAAACGACATAATGGCTCCACACGTCTCAAACGACAGGAAATCAGTTCAGCATCTCTTAAATTACGATCGCAAGGACTGCAAGTACAAACAATTACAAATAATTAATAAGCATCAAAATATATTTTCTTTAATTCTATTAATTTTATTTTAAGCGAAATAATATGAAGGATATCAACACATTGACAAGCTTTTCAACACATTGACAAGTTGTTCCCGGTGTTGCAACAACATGTTGTAGCAATTCAAAGTATTAAGCTAAGTGTACATGGTAGAGAAAAAACGCGAGTCTTACCGCCCTATTCCCACACCACTGACAAAACTCAGCGGCTGACTATTGCCTTGACTACTGCGCCAATACCATGCCGCAAATTTATTATAAGCTGTCGTATGACAATTGTCAGTTTTATTGTTATGACCTACTGAGTAAGTGACAACGGCGAAACAATGTTTATATTGTGTTTTAGGCGCAGTAATTGTGACAATAGTCATATGATGAATTTTGTCAGTGTTGTGGGAATAGGGCGGTTAAACAAAAATTTCGCTAGAGACAATTATTTAACAAGACTTTTTCGCAGTGGACACACTGCCTCGCAACAAGATCAATAAGTCTACGACAACTCTATGCTCTATTTGGCGAGCTAAATAGAGTTTTAGCTGTACGTAAACATATGGTAAGGTTTTGATGATGAATTTCATCACAGCAAACCATTTTAGGCACATTTAAAACTTAGCCAAATAACTTATCAGGAAATTTTCTCATATTTTCATAGGCATTTCAACGCCTTTTCCATTAGCCTCCCTCCTTTGCAAAGGGACATAAACAATGGTTAAAACATAAGGGCTATTCACCAAATTGAGCAAGTAGTTTGGCACAGTCGTTGCTTGAGCTAATCTGGTCTTTGCCAGAGTGCCAGGCAATTTGCTCAACTTGGTGAATACTAGGGATGTGAATTTTTTGGCTTTTCCGATCCCGGGATTTTCGGGATGTCGTTATCATGATCCCGGGATTTGGATATTCATTACTTTTCAACAACTTAAATCGTTCGTTCAACAACTTAAAACTTCGTTGTTTGAGAAGCTCTCCTACCATAACATAAATAATAAATAAATAATATTTAAAGTGGCGATTTTATTTGTACTCTGTGACATCAGGATTTATTTTAAAGGACTTTGTTGTTGAGCTAGACATTTATAAAAAATATTTCAATTATTAAATAAAACAAGTAAGAGAGATAACAACAAGATAACAATAACACAGGGCAACACTGATTTTGGTGCGGCAAATGTTAAAGCAGTTTTTGGTTCACTTTTTTGTGCTGACTACGAATTCGTAGGAATAAAGTGTCTATCAGCTCCATATTTTGAGATAAAAGGGAACAAAGTGTAAAAAAATCGCGTTTTTTGCAATATTTAAGAAGCCCTAGCAACGAAAAAGGTGATAGGACCTTCTACTTATGCTTAAATTAAAGCTAGAACTCTCGACCACTATTCCGAAAAATACCATCCCTGCACCTTGACCTGATGGTCACTTATAGTAATTTATTGAACAATAAAAGAAAATATTGAAATATTGGAAAAAACAACAAGTCTAAGCGGTAGAAGTTATAGCAGCTATTTCGGAGATCACCACATCTCCTCATCAGACTGCGTTTTTCTAGACTTCAGCTGGGATCGAACCCACGTCATCGATGTACAAAGTCAGAACCACTGAGCAATGCACACCCCGTAAGCTCTTGTTGCTAATCCATTTCCTTATTCAGCCTACTATGTACTATCAAGTGCAGCTGACTTGCCGCTATTTAAACTTGACTGTGTGGATGTTATTGTTAATTCTATACATTAATTACAATTATTGTATAGTTTATAGGCAGGCTCATCGCAAACTATTTATTTGTTAATTTTATTGTGGCGTATTAATGTTTATTCCACCAGTGTTATTGAGCTTTGTACCAGGATTTGTTTGTTAGGAAAAGAGGTCTGATGAGGAGATGTGGTGATCCCCGAAATAGCTGCTATAACTTCTACCGCTTAGACTTTATTGTTATTCATTTTTTCCTAACAAACAAATCGCGGTATAAAGCTCAATAACTCTGTTGGAATAAACATTAATACGCCACAATAAAATTAACAAATGATTAGTTTTTGCTGTTCAATAAATAAATATAAGTGGCCATCTGATCAAGGTAGATGTTATCAGCGATACTAGTTGGGGGTTCTAGCCTTAATTTAGCCTAAGTGGAAGGTTCTACCGCCTTTGGTTTCTTTGCTAAAGCTTCTCAAATACTGAAAAAAAACATAATTTTTTGATACTTTGCCCTCGTTTTTCTCAAAATTTTGAGCTGATGGAAACTTTATACTTACGGATTCGCAATCAGCACAAAAAGTTCTATCAAAGTCCACTATATATTGTTTTCAGGTTATAAAAAGGAAATCAAGTGAAACAAGCAAATTTTTAGCAACTTCAATCGTGCGCTTTATAATACTAAAATTCAATTTTTTTTAAAGTTTGCCATTTAGGTGAAAACTTGCAGAATTTTTTAAATTTTTTTACAAAGTTTAATCCAACCCAGAGATCTACCACATTTTTAAGAAATCTACCACATTCTTTTCCAGATTCTACCACACAGAATTTTTTTTAAGTCCGATCACTGCGAATATCCCTAATGACAGCAGAACGGAAATAATAACTAATCGAATCTGACTGTGAATGTGAGTTGATTTCTCCCACCTGTAAGGAGTTGTTTAGAAATTTCTTTTTATGCCATTTTCCCATTTTTTCCCAGTTAGACTTAAAGTAAGACTCTGCTTTTACATGTATAAATTCGTGGACTCAGTCGTTAAAGCAACTTAAGATATTTGAATGGGCAATCCTTGAGAATGCACCGAAATGGGAGTAAATATTCGTTGGAGGGGTTATACGACATTTTAATAACAAGTCCAGATCTACATGCTTCGCCAAATTGCTGCAAAGAGCAAAAATTTTAACCAAAACTTATACCAAATCTGAAGATGGTGATGCTGGAGTGATCGTGTTGATAGTTAATTTGATTAGTTATCGGGAAGATCTGTAAAAATATGGCGGGCGGGACGGGACCAAAATCCTTTCCCGACACTCCCGATAAAACCGCAACCCCCGCAAACTCACAGAATCTTCCTTAAAAACGATGTTTGAAATATGCACTTTTAATGTTTTATTGAGATGAAAACGAACAGCAAAGCAAAACAAAATAATCGGAAGATGCCAGATCTTTCATTATTATTTTTATTATTTAAAATTAATTTGAAAGACATGTAAACATTTTTGTCAACCTCCGATCGGTTTGCAAGCCACGCCACACACGTCGAAATCTCAACCGACCGTTTCAATTTGTTGTCCGTTTGTAGCCTGCTTTAGAGATAAGTAGATATCGGGACCCACGGGACACGCGGTACAATTCTGAAAAACATCGGGATGGGCGGGTTCGGGACTTAAAAACCGCCATTCGGGATGGGTGGGATCGGGATTAAACAATTAGTCCCGTGCCCATCTCTATTTGAAAGCCTACTTCATGAGAATTTTTCATCACCCAATTTTTTTTCATAACTTTTTATTTGTGTCCCATATCGTTGAAAAGGTGTTTTTGAATACCATATTTTGCTCGAATATTATATTGATGAAAATTATCTCTCGATATCTTTACTTCCACAAGTAAAGTAAATTTTATGAGTTTCTACCTGGCAAAATAAAATTTTAGTCAACATTAAATTTACTGTTTTGGCAAGTAATAGGTTTTTCACAATCGCAAATAGATATATCAGTTAAAGTAAATTTTTCAACAAAATATCACACTTAAACGCCTTGCGCTTAGGCGGAAATTTTTATAAAGATAAATTCTCCCTGACGCAAGCTCTCAAATAAAAACGGATAGCTTCCGATCCGGTCTAGTGTATATTGTATTTATATGTAATATGGCCCAAATTAAGGATACAAGCATTTTCTCGCCTTAATTGTATATAAAAAATTTATTGTTGCCATTAATAAAATTATTTTTCGCTGTTGGACATAATGACTCATGGCAATTTTTGCGTACACACATACATACATATGTATGTATATCGGTGATGTCGTTAGAAATTCAATTGTTAGCCAATTATCAGATAAATGTAGTATGTTTTAATGAGTGAACTATTTATTACATTCTGTCAAGAACAGCATGTGACACAAGCTAACCGACGAGTTTCTATAAAAACCGTAAACGACCACTTATCACAAAGTTGTAGTTGACATAAGAAATGTTTGTATATTTTATATGCCTCATTTACGTATGTAAGTACCATGTATGTATGTATGTAAGGCTCCGGCTTGAATCATTCCTTTTGATTGCCCTGTTCTCTTTTCGTGTTCGATTCTAAAATAGAGGCAAACATTGGAAAATTTTGTGTGTGTTTCTTAAAATGCCACACTCTTTTAAGGCAAAAAGGGCACATTATTTTCCCCTTGAAGCTTTCTCAGCGGAGATGGTTGTCCTGAAAAACGATAACATTATGAAATACGTGAGCTAGACAAGGACAAGAAGGCAAAAACATGCCTTTTTACAGGGTTGCATGTAACATCAAACACATTTTGCACCGGGGAGGGGCAACATTTTTTGGAAGAAACGACATCATCATTAATTACACTGGTCTTCAAATTTCAACTTTTTTTCTGCGAATAAGACGGGACCTGGTGTTTCTGAACGGATTTTTCAAAAATGTCCCATCACGTCACGTTTTCGAGAAAAAAGGGGTTGAAACCCCTAAAAACAGCGTTTTTGGCCATTTTCGAAAAATTATAGAGCTGAACCCTGACGTGGTACAAATTTTGCATATATCAGAAATTAAAGGCTAAACCGTGCCCTTTCGAATGAGCCCTATGCC
>NW_023458561.1:71480599-71496379 GCF_013731165.1 Rhagoletis pomonella | reverse complement strand
ATATAGCAAATGTAAAATTTCACGGCTATGGAACGTTCCGCGCCCCCTTGTACAAACTCAACAATATTAACCTCACTATAAGCGCCTGCTTTAGTTATGTATTCACACTAAATTTCGAAGTCATGTGACCTATCGTTCCTTAGTTATAGCTGATTAAAATTTGACGCCTGTGGGATGTTCCAGTGGACTCGAAATAGAGGCTGTACATTAGTGATTTCATCATAAACACGGTGCGCTTGAATAAGTCTCCACATCCAATTTTTCTCCAAATTCCCATTCTGTCATCATAACCAAATGATTTGAGCTAAAAATAAAAATCTTCTATGAAAGAATTCGAAAGATATCTCGATTATCCTTAATTTTTCGTATGATAACTTTTCTAGCTAATTAAAAAAAAAATCCTCCAAAAAAATTTTTGGACGAAAAATCTTCGCCTATCCATCGCAAATAATATTTATTTCACTTTACTGCAAAAATAATTTGCTTGATCTTTAAAATTTGCAAAAAACAGCGAAAACCCGTGTTTTTTTATTTTATAAGTTTTTGCGATCAGTCACGATACTTGTTACTCTGACTGTAGTGGTTATAATACTCGTTTTAAAGCTGTGAAACCCCCGTAAAGTGGTATGCAAACCGTTTTTGTATCTTGTGTATGTCAGAAGATATGGCAGTTAGAACTTAAAAAAAAATTAGAAACCAAAATGTTTTTAAAGTCATATTTGCTCAATAACTTTTTTGGTTTGCAAAAAAATCGCAAAAAGTATGTGAATATTTTTTGTAAAAAACTTAATTTCCAATTAATTAATTAATTAATTTGAAGAACAATTGGATTGGGAAAGCCTTTTGCGTTAAATCCTGTCCAAGCGCACCGTGCAAATATTTTGCCTAGTATTTCTTTGGGAGAGGCCAGAGTAGAAAGTTCAATTAGTTTTGAATGACTAGTTTAAGGAGAAAGATTATCTCGTCACAGGGAGGAGGTGTGAGAGATATCTAGAATACATATTCCATGTGAAGGATCGGTCTACATCGCATTGAACATAGAAGTAGGGCACAAGAAGCCGGGAGGGAATGCACTTAGATCCTTTTAGGAATCATTCGGATGGTTATTGCTTGGTGTCATGACACAAAAAAGAAGGTAGTTTCAATAAACAACTTTTTGCTTAAAAATGAGATTTTTGACAATTGTAAAAAATTCGAAGCGGCGTTACCCAATTTAAGTTTTTTAGTGGATGGGGATTTTATATCCTAAATTTGGGAGTATAAATAAAATAGTTGTATTAACATTTACCTTTTAAAAATAATTAATATCTTATCTTAAAAATGTAAAAATTTTACCTTAAATTCGATAACTACTTGCCAAAATCTTTATTTTTATATTAATACAATTTTTGGTGAAGATATTTAAAATTTTTTTTAGTGCCATTGTGCCATCTGATTATTACACAATGTAGCTAGCCAGGACTATTACAGTTTTCTATATCGGATACGATTGTTTCTGATGTAATTGAGACACTGAAATTACACATTTCGATATTGTCTTTGTCCATGTCTTTCAAGTAACTTGAAAACGGAATTTACTTTGGGATCCATAGGCGTCATGACTTTCAGAGAAGTGAGTATTATCCAATTCTAGTATGTTCGTCGACAACATCGTTGTTTCTTAGGGTAAAAATAAGTACATTTTACTGTTCAATATTAGAGGGGGTGTGAAACAAAATTGATGATTTATTGTTAGCATGAAAACTAGAAACACAATTATCAACTTTTTGAGCATTATACTTATTTCAAAAACAAAAGGGGAAATATTCGTTTATTTGTGCAATGGCTTTGGTTTTTGTACAAATAACCGAGCCGTACTCAACAAAATATGTACCTTTTGCTTGTTCAAATTTCGATTATATGAGCAAAATGTTTGTAAATAAACCAGAAATGAATAACAAAATTTGAAGGATTTTAGATATTGGATACGGTAGCACGCAATGTCACAATCTACTTAATTGTCAGGTTGTTAATATGGCGACGAAAAAGTGGCCCTTTTGCATCATGGCTTGGTGTGATTTCCCATACTTTACTTTTCATCATTTGAAGTATACATATTTATGAGTTTTCTCGGGTCTGGCAGTCATTAAAAAAATGAAAATTGCACCCAATATTAGGTTTGTTCCACAAGCTACTTGTAGAAAAACTCGAGCAAAGTTCAAACTGTCAGCGTATATCAAATTAACTCGAAAACTTAATGGCGGAACGCGTATGTGTAACTCGAAGCGACTTCGATTAGCTTGGGGAACAAACCTATTATAAGCTTCTTCCTTGCACTTTTGTATCAATTTTGACTTGTTTTTGAAATAAGTAGCATAGTGTAGTAAGTACCCTTTTTAATAAACCACCTTTTTTACTTTTCATACCCTCATACAATCCATTCAAGTAATCATAATTCATATTTTTTTTTTTTGATTTTACTTATAGTTGGAGCTTGGCTATCGGGACGACTACAATCGCAACAACAAGATCTATATCCAGTGGCGATTTGAGGCAAAATCAAAGCCACAACTCGAAAGTGGCACAAACAATAAATCACAAACATTAATAAAACTGATGCAGAAACAATTGGAAAGCCTAATCGGTCATATTTGACAAAAAGAATATCAATTACACGAGTAAACACGCTGTCAGGTGTCCTGCCTGCCGCATCGATAAGCGGTCCCCTAATAAAAAGCGCTGGTCGTGAGGGAATTGCCTGTGAAACGTTTGTGTGGTTGTGTTTCGCTGTGTTACGCTGGTCGCAACATTCTACATTGAATTATTACCACGGCTGTCACAACTGTTTCTTTAAAAGCACAACGAAACTCACGAACACACCCGACAATAAAAGAAAAAAATACGATAATGTTAGAATGGTAGAGGGAGGCAAACAAAACTCAACAAAAAAAAAACGGTTAGCGTAAGCAAGTCGAAAATAAAGTGCAAGTTCTGAACCTCAGTAAGGATTCAATTAAAGTTGTGTATTTAAGTGAGAGCATAGCTCTGTTGGTATTACTGTCGAAGGTAAGCCCCAAACATCTTTCATCCGTCGCTCAGCGAAAAGAAAGAAAGCTGGTACATACATATTACGTATGCATGTATGCATGCATGTACGTGCGTTAGTGTTCGAATAACAAAAAACAAATAAATTCTACATGCAAGTATTTAGTAAGTGAAACAGTTACAAGACAGTTTTCTTAAAAAAGTGCACCTTGCCATGAAAGACAATTATTAACAAATAACGGTAAATAATTACCACTAAAATAACGTTTTGCCCACGGGAATAGTGAAACGGCGCTCAAGGGAGATCGCCGACATTGGTCATGTAACTGGGTGACCAGGTATACGAATAAAACGAGGGCAACAAAAAGTTTCCAAAGAAGTCGAATTGTTTAGAATCGATTTTATATTGAGTTGCTGTTGTGTGTTCGAAGATATATATATATATATATATACATATATAAAAGGAATATAGCCTGCTCACAGAAATCGTGAAAATCTGAAACAAAATGGCAATGGAATGGATAACAGCGATGGACAAGCGGTAAGTTCGATATTCTTTTTTTTCTCCTAAATCTTTTGTTGCTGCAAGTGCCGCGTATACATATATAGCTTAAGTGTACGGTTTTAAGAAAATTTTGCGAAGGGATTACAAAAGTAATCCCAGGTTGCGGATATAGAAGGACTATTTTCATCACACTGTAAGCCTAAAGCTGATGCCACATAAAACTTTTGCTTCGCTTTACGTGACAGATTCGCTTTGACAGATTCGCTTTGACAGATAAGATGAGTTGTATGAAAATGCACAAAGCATGCCACATAGATCGTTGAAGCTGCAGCGCGAAGCGAAAAGATGGGCCAACTCCCATCTTTTTGCGCGCTTTGACAATCAGCCGGTTTAATATTTATTTTTTGTTTCGTCCAAATTCGAGTTTTCATGCAGAAACATAAAACTTAATTACATTGTTAATAATTTTAAAGCAAAATATATAAAATGCACAGCATTTTTGACGAGTAAAAAAGCAGTACAAAATTGCTTTTTTGGCGTTCATTGTGGCATACCTTTTGCGTCTGGCGCTTTGCTGGGAAAGTTATAAATGTCACGCAAAGCTACAAAGTTTTATCTGGCATCTCAGCTTAAGTGTCGTTTTGTGTGACTGTTGTGAATGTAGCTCGATTGGTTGCATTTCTAATGCTGACTACACACAAGGCAACCGTTGAAGTCAGCTGGCTCGATCTATTTTACCAGAATACTGCCATGCAAATGAAATGTTGTTGTAGTACTTAGGATACATATCTTCCCTTAAAGAATCCCATTTGTTTGCCTTAAATGGGCTAATTAAAACGTATTTATGCAGCTTGCTTACTGACACCGGGGCGTATGACGAACGCAAGAAGAAGGAATAACTTTTGCCTTAAACTGTAAAATAAAACTGTAAGGTTTGAGACAACTCTGGCACACATACATACGTACATATATATTGAATGCCTGCGTCAAAGCATACTTTACCGATTATGATTGCGTCTAAACGTTAAGAATCTAAACACATCGTTTCAAAACGTTTTCCTTTTAATTTCCGACCATTCTGCGTCGGTGCTAATGTAATGTTGTTGATTTTGGGGTTGTAATGGTTGTAATTGCTGTTGTTGGTTATTGGGTTTCTGTCGCATGGAACACAAATTATAAACAACATTCACGCCACCAATGTTGAACGTTTCAGTGTGTTGCCAAAATATTTCCACACCTAATTTGAAATAATAATTTAATTTGCATTCTTCATTAACAGTTTTTAAATATTTATCTAGGTAATCAAGAGGATAATATTCGAAAAGATAAGATAATTAATGATGATCTCGTTTCTTCCAAAAAAAAATGTTGTCCCTCCCCGGTGCAAAATGTAACCCTGTAAAAAGGCATGTTTTTGCCTTCTTGTCCTTGTCTAGCTCACTTATTTCTTAATGTTATCGTTTTAAGCAACCATCTGATTTTCAGGGCAACCATCTGATTTTCAGGGCTGAAGCTGAGAAAGCTTCAAAGGGAAAAGGATGTGCCCGTTTTGCCTTAAAAGAGTGTGGCATTTTAAGAAACACACACAAAATTTTCCAATGTTGGCCTCTATTTTAGAATCGAACACGAAAAGAGAACAGAGCAATCAAAAGGAATGATTCAAGCCGGAGCCCTACATACATACATACATGGTACTTACATACGTAAATGTGGCATGTAAAATATATAAACATTTCTTATGTCAACTACAACTTTGTGATAAGTGGTCGTTTACGGTTTTTATAGAAACTCGTCGGTAAGCTTGTGTCACATGTGCTGTTCTTGACAGAATGTAATAAATAGTTCACTCATTAAAACATACATTTATCTGATAATTGGCTAACAATTTCATTTCTAACGACATCACCGATATACATATGTACATATGTATGTGTGTACGCAAAAATTGCCATGAGTCATTATGTCCAACAGCGAAAAATAATTTTATTAATGGCAACAATAAATTTTTTATATACAATTAAGGCGAGAAAATGCTTGTATCCTTAATTTGGGCCATATTACATATAAATTTATATACACTAGACCGGATCGGAAGCTATCCGTTTTTTTATTTTAGAGCTTGCGTCAGGGAGAATTTGTCTTTATAAAAAATTCCGCCTAAGCGCAAGGCGTTTAAGTGTGATACTTTGTTGAAAAATTTACTTTAACAGATATATCTATTTGCGATTGTGAAAAAGCTATAAGCTATTATTTGAAAAAACGGTAAATTTAACGTTGACTAAAATTTTATTTTGCCAGCTAGAAACTCATAAAATTGACTTTACTGGTCGAAGTAAAGATATCGAGAGATAATTTTCATCAATATAATATTCGAGCAAAATATGGTACTCAAAAACACCTTTTCAACGATATGGGACACAAATAAAAAGTTATGAAAAAAAACTGGGTGATGAAAAATTCTCATGAAGTAGGCTTTCAAATAGAGATGGGCACGGGACTAATTATTTAATCCCGATCCCACCCATTCCGAAATGCGATTTTTAAGTCCCGAACTTGCCCATCTCGACGTTTTTCAGAATTTTAACGCGTGTCCCTTGGGTCCCGATATCTACTTATCTCTAAAGCAGGCTACCAACGGAAAACGGTCGGTTGAGATTTCAACGTGTGTGGCGTGGTTTGCAAACCGATCGGAGGTTGACAAAAATGTTTATGTCTTTCAAATTAATTTTAAATAATAAAAATAATAATGAAAGATCTGGCAACTTCCGATTATTTTGTTTTGCTTTGCTGTTCGTTTTCATCTCAATAAAACATTAAAAGTGCATATTTCGAACATCGTTTTTAAGGAAGATTCTGTGAATTTGCGGGGTTTGCGGTTTTATCGGGAGTGTCGGGAAAGGATTTTGGTCCCGTCCAGCCCGCCATATTTTTACAGATCTTCCCGATAACTAATCAAATTAAATATCAACAAGATCACTCCATCATCACCATCTTCAGATTTGGTATAATTTTTGGTGAAAATTTTTTGTTCTTTGCAGCAATTTGGCGAAGTATGTAGTTCTGGACTTGTTATGAAAATATCGTATAACCCCTCCAACGAATATTTCCTCCCATTTCGGAGCATTCTCAAGGATTGCCCATTCAAATATCTTAAGTTGCTTTAACGGCTGAGTCCACGAATTTATACATGTAAAAGCAGAGTCTTACTTTAAGTTTAACTGGGGAAAAATGGGAAAATGGCATAAAAAGAAATTTCTTTACAACTCCTTACAGGTGGGAGAAATCAACTCACATTCACTGTCAGACTCGATGAGAAGTTATAGCAGCTATTTCGGAGATCACCACATCTCCTCATCAGATGTGTTGATATCCTTCATATTATTTCGCTTAAAATAAAATTAATAGAATTAAAGAAAATATATTTTGATGCTTATTAATTATTTGTAATTGTTTGTACTTGCAGTCCTTGTGATCGTAATTTAAGAGATGCTGAACTGATTTCCTGTCGTTTGAGACGTGTGGAGCCATTATGTCGTTTGCCCGGTTCGGCATTACAGCAGTTGGCCATGTGCGGCTTTTATGAAGATTTGGAGAAAGGTGTGACATGTAAGTTGAAATACACAAATATTTGTATCGTTAAATATAGATTTTGACATATGTACATACAAACATACATACATACATAAATATATGTATGAGAAAACAAGGCTCGTTGAGAGGGTAAATTTTAAAGTCTTAACTTTGAAGTACTTTTTCTTGTAGTAGTAGTAGTTCGAACAGAAAATCGAGTTTTGGAGTTCTTCTGAATAATGAATCCTAGAAAAAATCAATAGATTCTAGTTTAAGTGAAAAATGCTTTTTTTCATTTCTATCGGTTTTCATATAAGTTCAAATTAAAACAAGTAAAGAAGATTAAGTTCGGGCGACACTGAATTTTATATACCCGGCGCAGTTATCATATATCGTCCATTCAACTTTCTCTACGCTGCTGCTGAGTTAGACTTAATGTAATAATTGAACCAAGTTTGGTAGAAATCGATAAAGCGGTTATGTTTTATATATTATTAAGAGGTTGTTGTAACTATTAAGCCTAAAATACAATAACGCAGTGGCAGCTGGCAGTTTTTCGAAATCAGCTGTTTTTTTAGAAAGTGTGGTGTCCAATGAAGCGACTCACAATACAGCAGTGGCAGCTCGCAGTATTGCTCAGTTTAGCCCAAATTCTAAATTCACTACCACTGCCTCCATCGCAGCAAACTTCGCATGTTGAATTTGACATAAATGAAATGCAGCCAACTTTCAATATTAGCGATAACAGCTGATTTTAGAAACTGTCACTGCCATTGCCACTGAGTTATTGTATTTTGGGCTTTTACCTGGAGTAAGCGTCCTCAGTTATTGAAATATCGGTGTTTCGGTATTTCTTAAATTTACCGTTATACGGGAAGCGGTTGTGATTTTAGTTCGCTTTGAATAATTTTCAACGAATTGCCTATGGAAAATACCAATATGGAAATGCCAAGGTTGTTAAGTGCACCGAGTTTGGTAGAAAAATGGTAAATCGGTCTTGTGGTCCTACATAAGTGGGCGGCGCCACGCCCATTATCGAAAAATGTATAATAATATAATTTTCGGCTAAGTGGTTATTGCAATCATCGATTTTAAGTGAATTCGCTTCAGTAGTTACTGATTTATCGCAGTTTTCGTGTTTTTCCGTAAATTACCGTTAAATTGGAGGTGGGCGTGATTATTGCCCGATTTCAAAGATTTTCAACGGATTTCTTAGCAGGGCCCTAAGCAAAGCTCGTACCTATTTTGGTATGGATTGGTGAAGCTTACACTTATGGCGTTTTCGTTTCTACAAAAAATGTTGCCTTCTCATTGCCCTTTTCTTAGTATTTGTTCGTAGAGGGCAAAGGGAATGTAACCTTTTTTGGTAGAAACGAAAACGCCATTACATTGCTTTCGTGAAACTGGCTATTAATTACTCATTGTAAAATTATATTTCATTAGTCATTACAAAATCAGTATTGCCAGAAAAATGTTGTAGAAAATGTGTCAAGTGATGATAAAATATTAAAAAAAAAATAATAATAATACAAAATTAATAGGATAAAGGGAAAAAGGGTAGGACCTCTTTGGACATTCAACTCTCAGTTAAAATAAATGGTTGGTAGATTTTAAAAGTCACCCATGGTTGATACACAATTTTAGGTCAATACGAGATAGGAAGAAAACAATCTGGTTCTGAACACTGTACTTTATTAAATACTGTAACTAATTTATTTATATAGTAAGTAGATTAGGTATCATCCATCTATCAGTTTTTAGACATTTTTGCCATTTAGTCGAAATATTTTGTCTTGAAAAGCAAGTTGAAATTACTTTTTATTTGCAGTATTTCGAGCTGGCGAGCAAGGTCGCTTTTGGTATGCCGTTCTAGGAGGCTCGCTTGAAGTTCGCTATCACGCTCCAGATACTGACGGAAAGGTAAGCAACTTTATTAAAAAAAATAATTAAGCAATGTAAGTTGAACTTTTGACGAATGTCACATAATACATGCAGAAGTGGGTCATTCCATGTAAAAGAGAAAAACGACATAATTTAAAATGCGCCAATTATCACTATTTCAGCAGTAACCTCCTTTTAAATGACTTCTTCTTCTCTTCTTTATTGGGCTACGCGACGAATGGTGGTTGTGGCCAGATTAGATCTATTTCTGTTTTTCCAGCGTCAGATAAGGTTCTTCCTCTTCTTTTATTGCCCATAAATCCTCTTCTTTTAATGCCCTTACTAGAGTAGCAGGCGCTAAATATTCTAATCTAAAGTACATACTCAGGTATTTTAGACATGCGAAATACTTCCAATAAAGAATTACATAATGTACTTAGTGGATGGCCAAATACTATTAAATACCTCCCCAGTCGGAAAAGTAGCAATGCATTACATGAGTGATAAATAATATAATGTATTTCTTATGCGTTCTCGATAATATTACTGCTAACTATATAATCAGCGTTCTAATGTATTCAAAAATTTCATATTAAAACACATTCATTTCTCGATACTATGTAATGGAAAATTGAATGCCACACTTTTCTTAAGACATCGCCCTGGGGCGGAAAATGCATTTTCGAATGTGAAAAGGGTTGTTTTACTGATTATTTTTTCAACAGCCCTAAGGTGCGATTATTCGATTACTCGATCAAGTTGGTTAATCAGCTATTCGGTTAATCAATTACTCGAGTAATCAAAATTGTGATTACCCAAAACGATGATTAATCGAGTTACTTGAAATATAATTACTCAAAAAAATTAATTTTGCTCGTTAAAAGAGTTTGCTTTGGAAAAGGTTTTAATTTTTGAAAGCAGAAACGTTGTTTTCAAAGTATCAAGGAACTTCAACTACTTTATATGTAAAGAGTACTTTCAAATGCTGATTACTCATTTTACTCATAATGTTGATTAATCATAAAGCAAATTTCTCAAATATTTTTGTTTTTGGTTAATCAAAATCTTGATTACTCGAGTAACTGAACTTCTGAGTAGTCATAATTTCCAATTAATCGAATAATTCAGTTATTTACTTTATGATTAATTAAAATTATGAATAATCAATTAATCGCACAGCCCTAATTACTATACATTACATTTGTCCACTGGGTTACTATACCTTACTCGTCTCAGGTCACCTCACTTCAACTCATTTCACTTTAAATCACCACAACTCACATCTACTGACCTTACCTCAACTCAACTCACTTGAACTCACCTCAGCTCAGCTAATTTTATATCCGAAACTCACGAAATAGTCCCGAGGATCCCGAAAATCCCAAAATTCCTGATATAGGCCCAAATGCCCCGAAATAATCCGGAGAAGTTCGACAATCCTGAAATAATCACGAAAATCACGAACTAGCCCCGAAAATTCCGAAGTAGTCCCAAAGATCCGAAAATTCCGAAGTAGTCCAACGACCCGAAATAGTACCGAACATCTTAAGATTCTTTATTAATACGTTTTTCTTACTAAGTAGCAAGTATTTAATATTTAATCAAGTCATAAATAGCACTTATTAAGTATTTAGTACTTTTGTTTCCAGTATGTAGTAAAGCCAAACTCTCTAAGTACTTTTGTAAGTGGTGTTTCGTTACGTAAATCAAACTAAATACTTGTATACTTAAAACTTAGTATTTAATAAATATAATTTTTGTTCGCTATTGGATTTCTCACAGTAATTAACCGTAACATCTCTCACATAAATCGTTCTCCCAGTGATATATCACAAAAAGTAAAATGTAATAGGTTACTGATAGAAAAAGTTACAATCTGTTTAATGTGGACCAGTTATTTTCGGTCTCTATTTCTAATGTATTTTAGGTCCTCTTCATACGTACCAATTGTTGTTGTACTAAAAAAGAACACAATCTTAATTTACTAATGTAATGTTTTGGCAATTTTTTTGCTGGCAGTGTCCTCCATATAAAAGATAATTGTCGACATACTTTGTATGGAAAAAACGTGAAACACCTTTAACCAAAAAAATTCTCAAAAATCAACGGAATTTTTTAGCCGCTTGAAACTTGCACTTCTTCAGACTAGAATTGAAGGTGCTACAAAACTGCATACCAAAATTTTTTCTAAAGATCTGATTGAAATTTGGGTGAAAAATTGCAAAATTTTTATAATTTTTATACAAAGTTTAAAATCTGATTTATATGGTGTTTGTTGTATAGCCAGCTAGGCTTTTATAAAAAAATAATAAACATTAAATAAACAAAAGACAAATAGCCAAAACTGGTAAAAATATCGCACTCCTATTATTTTGTGGACAACTGTATGTACAAACTTAATATGCACCTTTCACGTTCCTATCGGTGATGTTTTGCAACCTACTTGCATGCAATTATTGTCAACAATATCCGCTTACAAGGCATTAACATGCCTCCTAATTAACTAACGTTTATTTTAAATTAGTTGGAACAAATTCTCCGTGAGTGTTAACGTTTGTTGTCAAATTTAACATTTGTATGTACACACATACATAATTACACATGTATACATGAGACTATATAGATAATATGCATGTATGCACATTAGGGTGGTCCAAAGTTTTTCCCAACAAGCCCCCGGAACTGAAGAATATCGAAAGGGAAGAGAACTGTATGATTATTTTGGAATCGGCAAATATTTAATCGTGCCACCAAGGCTTTGAAGTTTTCCACATATGTACATATATTGTTGGTGCGCAATAAGTCTGTGCAGACTTAACTATTTAGTCTCTTATATTTGTACTATAAAATGCAACCTTGCGGATGTATGTTTCATAGTCGCTGACATGAGCGCTCTTTCTGCCAAATTGTTCGCACTAAAGGCCTGTATGCAGCTCTCAAGAAAACGGTCAAGAAAAATTTGCCATTATTTCGTGTGTGTGTCCAAGGAATTTTGACATTTTTGATACTTCTCAGCCTGTTGCCTCACTCTTTCCTCAAGAAATAATGGAACGGGCATATATTTCTGTTGCAAACCTGGGTTGCCTTGTGCTCTTTTTTCACAAAAAACTTTAGAAAACCGTAGTAGAAAGCGTAGTAAATTTCTTAAGAGCTGCGTACTGCCTTAAGGAAATTTGACTCAAGAAAATTTCTTAGCCATTTCTTGTACGTCATTTTATATGGAGTTTTTGCTTTTCTTGAGAGTTGCATACAGGCGGAAGTACACAACGTCCATTGCGTCACCGACACCGTCGCCGTCATCGTCAGTTGTCAAAAAAGTTGAACTGGTGTATTTGTATGAAGTAAGTTGGGCCTTTGTGAATTAAGGTAACGATGCGATCTTCTTATTTTTCGTGAGCGCTCGTATTAAGTCCTAATTGGTAAAGCTTACCTTTTAATGGTGTTGTTGTCATTTGATGCTGTTGTACATTTTCCATAAGTTTAACTTACCTTGCCATCAATTTCACCTAGGTTCTTTCTGCAACGCGCCTTTTGCCAGTGAAGCCGCTCTCAATGTTAACACTATTTAAAAGTAGGGGTCTTCTCGATCCGTTGCATACTGTCTAGCAATGGTGCATAGATAGCATAAACACACATGAAACAACAACAAAACAAAATTATCCAATCATGCTATTTATGCTATCTATGCACCAACATGAGCACTGCCAATTCTATCATTCGTGCGATGAGTTAGTAATCAATAGTGCCATTTTCAAAAAGAAATTGCACATCTAAATATGTCGTACCAAATGGAGGTGTTCTTGCCAAAGAGGAAGTGTCGAAGTGTGAGTCTCGAAACCATTTATGCGAATTTTTAAAATCCATAAAAAAATTAAACTTTTTATTTTTTACGTATAGCAATCAGAAGCTAGAATAGAATGAAAAAAATAAACAAAAGCGCTTCCTGGTTCTTTTTACTCAAATTTTACATGCATATGACGATTTTACATGCATATGACGATTTTTGAAAACGAAACTGACGATTTCTCACTTCAATGACCTGGCAACACTGCTTGAAAAAGAAGTGAATCGGAGTAAAAACGGCAACACTGTTCTTAATATGTAAAACCTTAGATTTTAGCGCAAATGTATCAAACCATTGAAATCGTTGAATCTTAAGCAAAGTCTACGTACTACGGCTAAAAATACGTGTTTTATTCGCTCACCCGCCAACATACATTGTACATATTTTACATTGGGAAATAAATTTTTGCGTAAAATTTCAATACAATATTAACCGATTTCAAACTAAAAAATACGGATCTCCTTATTTTCGATATTCTTCAGTCCTGGCTATGGCAGCGTAAAAATTCGAAAAAGTTGATTCTCCTGTGTATTTTTGGAACACCCTTATGTACATACATACAGATATGTGCCCATTCACTCAAACTCGTAACAATGAAGACTGTTAATAGCCACTCAATAGCAACAAATATGTACAACCAACAAGCAACAATACTCTATGCAAAGAATCTGAAAGTTGAAAGTTCAGATACGCAATCTAAAAAGCTAAACAATAATAACGATGATGAGTTTAATGATTATGAGTTTTGTTGGTAACTTCTTGTTTGTTTGATAGTTGATTGCTGGTTGCTGGTTGCAGTTGTTGACTTTCTTGTTATGGTGTTGCTTATTTTGTAAATAAAGTTGACTCACCGTCGGCGACGAAAATTAGTACAAAGTGTACAAAAAGAACTTCAAACGACAACAATAAATAACTTCGCTGTAATAAAAAATGTACGGAGGCTTGTTAAGAACTAGGTATTTAGATACGTATCCTACATTTCGGCACTGGTAAGGTAAGCACCTGGCAATAAATGAATGTTTCGCAGCGCTTGGTCGAGCTTTTTCTCCTCCGATTTGTGGCGTGCACCTTGAAGTTTTACACCGCCTCCGAATGGAAAATGGTTTTAAATGAGTTTTTTGCGGCAGAAATCGCATCGGAAGTTTGCCATTGCTTGCCTTTTTGTTTGAACAACGGATCGAACCCTGAATGTACGGGATGCGGTAGTGCGCATCTACCCGACCATGGCGGCAAATAGGGTTACATACATATATTTTTTAAACGCCCACACAGCCTTGTCGAAGTAAGCGTGTATTTTTCTCCTTCTCGTACATTAAATACCGAATGCGAATGCAAATGTTCGCAACAACCCTGGTACATACCTTGTAAGAATGTACCCAGTACGGAAAGAAACTAGTTTAAATATCCGATGTTCAACCAGTTTTGCAT
The DNA here is from genome assembly GCF_013731165.1 of Rhagoletis pomonella. NCBI lineage: Eukaryota > Metazoa > Arthropoda > Insecta > Diptera > Tephritidae > Rhagoletis > Rhagoletis pomonella. Next base: position 71,482,127 of record NW_023458561.1, on the reverse strand, counting down.
TTGGCTTATCAGCACTTCAAAGTCAGTATGTTTCTTTTGTAGATGTCTTTTCAACCAATTTAAAATTACTTATTATTAAATGCTGAAGTAGTTGATTGCCCAAGGTTTGATAATTTTTCAACTCATAATGAATTATGTATTTGCAGAGGTATCAAAAGTGTAAGCATTTGATTTATCTCAAGGAGGCTGCTAGGTGAGATTATACATCAATTAAAAGTTACTTGCTAAATAAACAGAAATAAATTATTTTTTCTGAAGTAATTGGTTGATCCATGCCGTACTGGGTATGTATGCGCATACAAACATACAATAGGTTCATGTGCATCAATATCTTGAGTTTGGCGGCCCTTAAACTCGCACGTGCTCTTTCTGTTTGCAGCGTACTTAAATGCTTACCCCAGAATGGAAAATAAAGCTTTTTATTAGCTGCAACCGCTGGTTATATTTATATGGTAGATATATTTTGAAACAAGCTGCGTGTGAATAAATAGGTGCTTTTCTTCGGTTAAAAATAACAAATTATGTACCCAACAAAAAACACGATTGCCATAGAAATTAAAATGGAATCGAATTAGGCGATGGGAATCGCTTACCCTTTCGCTTGAAGGAGGCATTATTTTAACATGGACATGTCATTGGTCGTAAGCCCTTACCTTCGTACGAAGGGAGAACGCATGGATAAACAGAATCCAGAGAAGCGAACAAAGAATGCCTTACAGAGAACTAATGTAGAATGCCTAGATAAGTACATACTTATGTATAATAAATTGAAAACAGAAAATACAGATTGTCTTAAAAGATTAAAATTAATAAAAATTTTTATAAATCAGTTTCTATTCATACATATCGAGCCCTAACCGCCAAAATAACGTAAGCGACATTTTTTTCAAAATTTTATTTTTGATGCAGAAATATTCCTAGAGCATCTAGATGCATTTCTGCATCAAAAATAACATTTCGAAAAAAATGTCGCTTACGTTATTTTGGCGGTTAGGGCTCGATATGTATGTATGCATTTAGGTATTTAGATCTTACTTAAAAATCGGTATGTACATACATACATATGTATTTAATTAAACTTAAAATTGTACGTCCACACTCATTAGAGCTGCAAAACTATCGATGGCTCTATCGATAGTTTCAATTTGTCACCACTATCGATGAACGGTGGTCACTATCGCGGTACTATCGGAAATATTTGTACGTTCGTCTACATATCGATGGCTGAGTGGAAGATCGACCTATCTCAGCAGCCAGTTCGAAAACGCTCTATCTCAAAAAACTTTTCAAGAACGCCCTATTTCAGAATTTTATTGAAAAACACCCTATCTCAAAATTCGGTTCAAAAACGCCCTATCTCACTTCAAAATGTATTGAAAATATGCTGATATAGGGCGTTTTTGAATCGGCAGCTGAGATAGGGCGTTTTTAAAACGAATTCTGAAATAGGGCGTTCTAGAAAAGGTTTTTTGAGATAGAATGTTTTCGAACTGGCTGCCGAGATAGGTCGATCTTCCACTCAGCCATC
>NW_023458561.1:71471320-71480589 GCF_013731165.1 Rhagoletis pomonella | reverse complement strand
AGAGCGTTTTCGAACTGGCTGCCGAGATAGGTCGATCTTCCACTCAGGTGTCGATATACAATGCTAAACTACAACCATATATACATACAACACGAAAATACATAGTGACATTTTATTTATGGTACCTGGTTAATCGACGATTTACAAATCTGGTATGTAAGTACTCTAAATATACTTACATATGTATGTGTGTGTGTTATATTAACTCTGCAGAAAAAGCGCACCGAGTTTGCCAGCGGGACTGCAATTCGCGAAATCATTTTCTACTCACACCCACCAAAATTTATTCCCCCCAGGGGAAAATAAGTGGGCTGTTACAATTACATATACATAATTATGTTGCAATACATATCTATGACCGAAACTGGGATGACCACTATGAAAATTTGTCTTCTGGTTTTTGGAGCTGTAACCGTCTAAGCCATTTTGACCGTGTTCAACAAAGCACAGCTTCTTCTTCTTTCTTCTGTGTCAACTGTCGCCAGCTGGAAATGCCAAGTGAATCCCAATTCCTTCACCGACAGTTATTTTCATCACCGAATTGAAAATGATGATTTGTAATTCAAATTTGAATATGTAAACTGTCGTAGTCACTTAGATACTTACTTTCGTTGAACTGGACGTATTTTATTTTGGGTCTCGATGATTAATCAAATTTAAATGTAAATTTTTAAAAAAGTCAATCTTCATTGTATATCCCTAGTATCATTGAATAAAAAGTGCCCTACATCAAGCATCCAAACTGCTTTATACGAGTACATACATATGTACATACACGTCAATGAACTTACCAACCAGCCTTCAACACTCTGGATGCCGATCAGCTGCAAAACATCAAAACGCTATTTGTTTGCTTGTTTTAAGCGCGGTCCAATTTATGCTAAGCCATATTTGTTCTTTATGGTAGTGGCTACTTTTGAGAAAACTTTTTGTCAGCCGTGCTTGGTCGACTACCAGTCGACTTCTTTCGATGGTTAATTGCGAGTTTGTGATGCTTCACAGTTGGCGCCAGCTGGCATAGCTTCGATTATTAATTTGAAATTCCGTTTATGACTCTGCATTGTTATTGCTCGATTGTTAAACGCCACCTGCAAGCATCGTGTTGCTGGCCGCCAGTATTATTTAGTATCCACACAGGCAAAGACAAATGCATTTTGCTGCTAAATGTGTTTAATTAATAAAAATTGCATTTTTGTTTACATTTACGTACCTAAAACTGGAAGAGCAAATAGAAAGGGGGATTTGACTTGTTTAGGAATTACTGGTGATCTCGTTTCTTCCAAAAAAAAATGTGTCCGTCCACGGTGCCACATTTTGTTGATGTTACACTCAACCCTCCAAAAGGGCATGAGAGATTACTTATCCTTGTCTACCCAGCATACACAGTTTCAAACGTCAAATACATATATATTTTGATTTCAGCGCCAATTCGTGGTGAATTTTTTGGAAATCTATGATTTATTATGTTTCAACTATATACGCCAAATTTGAACCAAATCGGACCATAAATACGGGTTTAACAAGTAAGAAAGTCTAGTCGAACATAAAATACCCGGCGCAAGTATTAAATATATGTTTTTTCACCTTTCCGAAACCTTCCGCTAGATGGTAAGCCGGGGTGTATCAGTTTTGAGTAAATTAGCGTCCTTCAATTTCGAAATATTGAAGTTTCAAGCATTTCTGAAATTTACCGTTATATAAAAAGCGGCCGTAATTTTAGTCCGATTTCAATAATTTTCAACGTTTTGCTTTTATTTGGCAAGCACAATAAAAATTCCGAGTTTGGTACAAATTGGTAGAACGGTTACCGATACCGTTACGATATATGTGATCATAAGTGGGCGGTGCCACGCCCATTTTCCAAAATTTTACCATAAACGTATATCTTGGTAAATAATTGTTGCAAGCATCAATTTTGAATAAATTAGCTTTAATATTTACTGATTTATCGAAGATTTTGTATTTCTCTAAATTACCGTTATATGGGATGTGGACGTGGTTATTGTCCGATTTTTTAAATTTTCGGCCATTTAGTATGCTGTGCCAAGACCAACAACTGTGCCCAGTTTGGAAGAAATTTGTGCAGCGGTTACCAAGATATACACATGTAACCAAAAGTGGGCGTGGCTACGCCCATTTTCCAAAAATTTATAATATTCTTATTTTTCGTCTGAAAATTATTACAAATATCAATTTTGAGTGAATAATCTTCAGTAGTTACTAAAATATCGCAGTTTTCGTATTTATGGAAATTACCATTATTTGGGAAGTGGGCGTGGTTACTGCCCGATTTCGCCCATTTTCAATACCAATCTACCTTGGATTAACAGAAACCTACATACCAAATTTCGTTGAGATATCTCAATTTTTGCTCGAGTTATCGTGTACACGGACGGACGGACAGACGGACAGACAGACATGGCTTAATCGATTTCTCTATTCATTCTGTGCATTTATGTATACATTTGTCTATATCTATCTCGATTCGTTTTGGCTGTTACAAACAACCGTTATGTGAACAAAATTAATATACCCTTGTGCACAAGTGCGCTCGGGTATAATGAGAGAATTCGAATTGCATGAATTTTTTGCGATTTTGATTGACTATTTCTCGTATTCGTCTATATGCATATACATACATACATTACCGAAATTTTGTATGTTTATGGCCCTTATTATGAGCTGCATTCGATTGTCGATCTTCGCTGGCTATCGAAGATCGAAGATGGAAAGTGAAATTCGTATTATGAGCTATGCAAGCGTGTCGAAATTTTCGTTGAGTATCGAATTTTCTGTCGAACAGAATTTTGCTTTCGATGGTGTAGCGAAGTGTTAGAAAATGGTGAAAAATGTATGATTTTGTATATGTTTTCTTACATTTTGGCGGCTAGACACTAATTTTAAATAATTTTTATTAATTTCATGCAGTTCTAACGTGATGAATACTAAACACAAGCTCGAAAGACTGCTTTTACTTGTGAAAGAAAATGCCAATACTCAGTTGGCACGATCTCTGAGAACAAATCATAGAGCTGTGGATAGTTTTAAAATATTTTAAATAGATTTGGCTCACAAACGCCTCTTTAGATGGTCGGAACTTTTTAATGAATCTGTAGACAAATTTCTTAAATATATTTTATGTCAAAATATATTGTAAAGACTACACTTAAACTCTCTTAAACATTTACTAGTCGTGGTCAGTTCACTAAACTCTCATCCTCTGACGAATCGTTGAACCCCAGAACTTCGTTGTACTAATTTTTACCACGTTTTTATAAACTTGCTTTCTTTTTTATTTAATTTTAATTTGCACAAATTTACATAAATATGTATAAGCACACTATTTGGTTTGCTCGATTTGTAAATAAAGCTTCTCAGCGGTGAAAAATATACTATTGTGAACAACCTAAACGAGCGAAATTCACAATAGCGCAATTCTTCATCGAATGAGCGCCATAATACCAAATGAAAATTCGTTCGCTCAGCACTTTCGACCACAGTCGAAAATCGAATGCAACTCATAATAGGGGCCTATATTTTTTTTTCAATTTCTTTCAATTTCCTTTTCGTTCGCTCATCGTACTCTTATATATCGCTACCCTAATATAGAAAGGCCCTAACAGATTTTCTTCTGAAATCCAGTATTGTATAAAAAAGTCTGCCGATAACTCACTAAGCGCCTACTCGTTTTTAAAAATATCTACTACAACATAAAATAATTTACATTCTTAAATAATTATTATATTTATTATATTTTATTGCTCCGTAAAGTAAGAAAATTTTTAGATAGGGCTTTTCTATGTTATGGTAACGATACAATACATACATACATATCTACATAGGTCCATACTTCCATATGTATGTAGTATATCCATGCATTTGTAGTTTTTCTGTGCATTTCAATCTCTTAGAAGTTGACGTGCATGCGTTAGAAAAAATGTAAAATGTGGCAGCTTTTCTAGGTCACAATTTGTGTTGATTGGTTGCTGGGGACAATGACAACTTAATTTGGGTTTTCGTATCTAAGAATATTTTTCTTTTGTCATTGTTCGCAATTCCGTGTGGATTTGACAATCATGACAGCATATTCTAACTTGCTTTAAATGTCGATATGTACATACATATGTACATACATAAGCAAATGTGATACGAGTGAGGCTGAATTGTCGGTTGGTAGTTTTAAATTTCCTTAATCAAGTACGTAAATAGGGACGGTAATCATTATGAATTCTGAAGAAATACCAGAAATACACCCCAAACAAAACTGCCAACATAGAAAAACTCGGGAGACTGAAGAGGTCTGGCGGGAATGTCAAAAAAAAACACAATCCTCGCAAGGAGTACGGGACAGTCAACAACACCACGTACTACATCGAAAATGAAAGACAAAGAAGGTATTAAGTATTCTCCTATTCTGCAGGGATTTTAGGTTTATCAATAGGCATCTTGACCCATAGGCGGGGATAGAGTCCGAAAAGCGCAAGTTATTTTACTATTTGTTTCTTCTGTATACGTTACATCCTAGTAATATGACACGCGTAGTATGGAGACCAGACAAAGGACGCATACTCAAGCCTACAACGTATAACGTACAAAAGTGTTTGTATTAGAGCTGGATTTTTTAGTTCACTTTAATGATTAGTTCACTTCTTAAAAATATGAGAAAACGAATGCCGAAAAGTGTACAAGAAAATCAACAGCTGTCATCGGATCTGGGTGCCTAGATTTATACCACTTTCCCACGTAAATTACTTTGTTCGCTCCCCCAATTACGATCGCGAATTACCCCATTCACACGGGCACATTCTTAATTCTCTGCGTTTTGTTGGTTTTTTCTTCGTTACAAACTTGATGCAAAATGTAAGTTATTGCTAAAATATATAAATTTCTGTATTAGATTTGTGATGTACACTTTTAGTAACTTTACTTTTAGTACTCAGACAAAGTGCCAGTTTTTATTTGTGAACTGGTTTCGATAAAAAAAATAATAATTAAAATTAGAGAAGGCAGCGATTGGTTCGTAATTCGCATAGTAATTGGATCTGATTTACCCACAAATGAGGTAATTCGCTCGAATTACTTGATTCGAAGGGTATTTGGAGTGCGCATTACGAATGAGAGAGCGAAATACGTAATTGGGGTGCCGTGGAAAAGCCGTATTACTGCATTGCATACCCTTTATTTTAAAGTCGTCGGAAGATTCTTTGAAGGACTATGCAACTGGACAACAATACTCTCTAATCGGCTTCGGCGAAAGCGTTCGTCTCCTTAGAACAATTTACTGCATTGTTTTTAATATTATTTTTAAGTTATTTATTTAACTGAGATGATTGTAAATTCATCAAAACTTTAACAATACAAAGTTCTGCACAAATCCAGTTACTCGCAATCAAGCGCCGGTCTAAAAGAAGTGCATATCTGAACTCGTCGGCCTAAATATGTTCCAGAAATACCAACGCCTTTCATGTCTTTCTAAAAAAAAAATATTTTTGTGGTCTTATATTAACTGAATATAACTTAATATGTATTTCACAAAAATGGTCCTAAGATATGTGTTATTAGTAATTTTTATTCTATAAATGCCTAATTATAATTAAGTTTCATTTTTTATTTTATTACTGAATAGCAAAAAACACATAAATTAATTTTGACCGGTTTTTTGTATGCGACAGTAAAACTTAATAGAAATAAGAGCAACCTTAGCCAGTTGACTCTGGGAGAACAAAAGTGAGAATGTTGGTAAAAAAATGTGTCAGTGTCAATAAAATTGTGGGCGTGAGTTCTTTCAAAAACTCACGTACATAAAAGCAGCAACTCATTCATAATTTTCAACAACCTGGTCGAGGTTCGTGATTCTTTAACAAAAGCATCTTGATAACAATACATAAATAGAAGCGACTTAAATCTTGTCGCATCAATGGAATATACATAAAAGTAACAATCGCAGGAGCGCAACCATTCAGGTATTGTTACGGAGGCGCATTTACATTGTTGCTATTTCCCTTAAAGATTTTTAAGAGTATTTTTGAGGTGAATCATACTGCAATGCGGTATCTTATTGTTTAGGCGTGAAATGTATGCACGTAAATAAAACAATACATATAACCAGTAAAAAAATCTAAGTTCGGGCGAAGCCAAACATTAAATACCCGGCGGCGCAGGTATTAAATATAGTTTTTTTTCAAATTTCTGAGAACTACCGCTACATGGTAGGCAGGGGTGGTTTTACCTCCGTTTCAAAAAACTTCAACAGTAAAAAATTTTCTAAAAATTTATTATATACGTATTTCTTGCTAAAGTTTTATTGCAAACAAATCTGGAATAAATTCGCTTTAGTATTTGCTGATTTATCGAAGATTCCATACTTATCTAAATTACCATTATATTGGATAAAGGTGTGGCAACAACTGTGACAAGGTTGGGAGAATTTGGTGAAGCCGTTATCGAGATTAACACATTCACCATAAGTAGGTGGGGCTACACCCATTTTACAAAAATTTATAATATTCTTATTTTCCGCGTAAAAATCATTGCAAGTATCAATTTTGAGTGAATAAGCTTGAGTGAATATTTACTAAAATTCGTATTTCTGAAAATTACCGTTATATGGGAGGTAGGCGTGGTTATTGTCCGATTTTCACTATTTTCAATACCATCAGTTCTACACTCAAAAAAAGTAAACGTACCAAGCTACGCTAAGATGTCTCAATTTTTACTCGAGCTATCGTGTGCACAGGCGGACAGATAGACAGTCACTGCTTAATCGATTTCGCTTTTCATTCTGAGCATTTATTCTATATCTATCTCGATTCGTTCTGGCTCTTACAAAAACCCGTTCTGTGAGCAAAGTTATCCATATCCTTGCGCACAAGCGCGCTCTGGTACAAAAATGTAGGCATTTTCATCCACGGAATATATTATTTGAGAGATTAATTTCTTGTTGGTAACAATATTGCTTTGTCTTATGTTACCTGTAGGGCTCTTCGGTTATTAACCGACTTAAAAAAAAGAGGAGGGTATCAATTCGTGGGAATATATATATATATATATACATGGGCGTACGCAGAGCATAATTTAGGGGGGGGGCTAAGATTTTTTTAAATTAAAATTTTATCAGAAATGTGAAAATATAGCTATTAAAAATGTATAATAATTTATCTCATTAATACCACAATAACCGATTTCGATAATTCTTTTTCTGTTGTCTCAGGGGAGGTCCCATATTAATTTGGTTTAGATCCGATCATTGGATCATGAGGAAATTAACGGTACTTCTAAATTTGTATATGAGAATTGAAGTCGGTTGTGTTCTTTGCTTAAAACTTACTTGTTATTGTAACAAGGAATTTATATTGCATAAAGTTTATTATGAACTTATTGAAGAGTTAAAATACAAATTTGTTAGTTACCTTAATTGAATGCAAATTTTAAAATGCGACTTCGTCTTTATACCAAAATCGTAATTTTTTCATTATTTTTAACCGATAAAAAAGGAGGAGGTTATCTATTCATCGGAATATTTTTTTATGTGCATATATTACAGCATAACCGATTTCGATATTCCTTTTTTAAAGGAAAGGTGGTAGCTCAGAGGTGGGCCCATCCTAATTTGGTTTAGATCCGATTATTGGATCATGACGAAATTAACGGTACTTCTAAATTTGTATATGAGAAATGAAGTCGGTTTTGCTTTTTTGATAAAAAAAATATTTGTTTATTTAAACCAGAGCTGCTCATGCTGAAACTAAATTTTTCTTAATACTCCTTTGTTTGACGCCAATATTCCAATATTTCATATAATTTAATTTAATTCGACTTTTCAAACAAGATTGCCACCAGTTCAAATTATTTTTAAACCAAAACCTCGTTGAACCTTTTTCGTCTGACACTTGTATTGTGATATATATTTAAATTATCTAATCCTCTTAATTCAATTTGAATTTAATTATAAAATCAGGTGGCAACACTCGTACATGCAGTTGGAAATTAAATTTTCTTCAAAGCAAGTTTGATTTATATTCACACTGACGTATTTATTTGGCAACCCTCGTACATACAATTAAGAAATAAAGCCTTCTCAAAACCATTTCGATCGATAAATACTCATAGTGTAATAATTGATTTAACTTAAAAATAATTTGAATTTCATTTTTTTATCAGGTGGCAACTCTTTTTGAAAAAATAAGAAGTTATTGCACATTGCACTAGGTTTTGTTTCGCGTGTATTTCATGACTTTTTTTTTGTAGCACCGTGTTATTTTTCTTACGCGCTGTGTTGCCTGATCATTGCAAATGTTTCTAGTAGCGTTGTCACGGCTACACACAAGCACAGTACAATTCATCAAATTTAGTCCAACTTTTTTAGTCTGACTTACGGCAAACTTACCAAAAGTTACCAAAATAAAAACAAGATTGCCAAGTTACCAAGCACTCAAAAAGTTACCTATTTTGGTCACAAGTGACCAAATGTGGCAACCGTGCCCATGAGGCGATTTCTTCGAGGCTCGTATATAAGGCCGGCTGCACTGAACAATTGCCCACTTAGAACGCTGGCGCCAGATCTGTCAATTTCTCATATTTTAGTTTAGTTTTCCACCAATCGAGCGGATTTTCACCGAGATGTGCCCGTTTTTCTTTAATTTCACATTTTTTAATGTCTCCAGATTCTGCATCCGAGTCTTTGCTGTCGCTGAAGGAATCTAAAATTATATCTAGGTTGCGTATAAGACTTTTAGCAGTACTTGAAAGCCCGTCAATGTTGCTTGATATACTACTTAACAGTTTAGCGCCTGAAGCTAAAAGCCGGTTATTGTCCGCACTCTGCTTAGACAGACTTAGAGCCATTTCAATAATATTAGAGTGGACTTTCGAATGCGAATGTCGAATGCGGATGTGTAAAATGATGCCAATCATTCGCATAACGAATGCGAATGCAAATATTCGCAACATCCCTGGTCGGGATATTTTGAAAAGCCGTATTTATGATCCGATTTGTTTCAAAATTTGGCATATCTAGGCCTATGTTTCAAACATAGACTTGCAAAAAAATAAAACCACTAGGTGGCGCTGAAGTCAAAATAGAAAGTATATTTGACATAAAATTTATGTTTTATTTGCCATAAAAAAGGTCGTTTAAAAACAATACTAACCAAAAAAAAATTCAATTTTAGTATTGTAACGTCACGTCAAATATTTCGGCTGTTAAAAAACCAGCAAAGAGTTTTAAATTTAAAAACTTGGAAAATTAAGCTTAAGTAGTTCAAATAAAT
>NW_023458561.1:71468914-71471220 GCF_013731165.1 Rhagoletis pomonella | reverse complement strand
AATTTTGGAAAATGGGCGTGGCACCGCCCACTTATGATCACATATATGGGTATCGGTAACCGTTCTACCAATTTGTACCAAACTCGGAATTTTTATTGTGCTTGCCAAATAAAAGCAAAACGTTGAAAATTATTGAAATCGGACTAAAATTACGGCCGCTTTTTATATAACGGTAAATTTCAGAAATGCTTGAAACTTCAATATTTCGAAATTGAAGGACGCTAATTTACTCAAAATTGATACACCCCGGCTTACCATCTAGCGGAAGGTTTCGGAAAGGTGAAAAAACAAATATTTAATATTTGCGCCGGGTATTTTATGTTCGACTAGACTTTCTTACTTGTTAAACCCGTATTTATGGTCCTATTTGGTTCAAATTTGGCGTATATATTTCCAAAAAAATTCACCACGAATTGGCGCTGGAATCAAAATATATATATTCGACGTTTGAAACTGTGTATGCTGGGTAGACAAGGATAAGTAATCTCGCATGCCCTTTTGGAGGGTTGAGTGTAACATCAACAAAATCAACAAGTCAAATCCCCCTTTCGATTTGCTCTTCCAGTTTTAGGTACATAAATGTAAACAAAAATGCAATTTTTATTAATTAAACACATTTAACCGCCAAATGCATTTGTCTGTCTTTGCCTGTGTGGATACTAAATAATACTGGCGGCCAGCAACACGATGCTTGCAGGTGGCGTTTAACAATCGAGCAATAAATAGCAACGCAGAGACATGTATGTAGTCAGTCATAAACGGAATTTCAAATTAATAAACGAAGCTATGCCAGCTGGCGCCAACTGTGAAGCATCACAAACTCGCAATTAACCATCGAGAAACGTCGACTGGTAGTCGACCAAGCACGGCTGACAAAAAGTCTTCTCAAAAGTAGCCACTACCATAAAGAGCAATTATGGCTTAGCATAAATTGGACCGCGCTTAAAACAAGCAAACAAATAGCGTTTTGATGTTTGGCAGCTGATCGGCATCCAGAGTGTTGAAGGCTGGTTGGTAAGTTCATTGACGTGTATGTACATAAATATGTATGTACTCGTATAAAGTAGTTTGGGATGCTTGATCTAGGGCACTTTTTATTCAATGTTACTAGGGATATACAATGAAGATTGGCTTTTTAAAAAATTTACATTTAAGTTTGATTAATCATCGAGACCCAAAATAAAATACGTCCAGTTCAACGAAAGTAATCTAAGTGACTAACTACGACAGTTTACATATTCAAATTTTAATTACAAATTATCATTTTCAATTCGGTGATGAAAATAACTGTCGGTGAAGGAATTGGGATTCACTTGGCATTTCCAGCTGGCGTCAGTTGGCACAGAAGAAAGAAGAAGAAGCTGTGCTTTGTTGAACACGGTCAAAATGGCTTAGACGGTTACAGCGCCAAAAACCAGAAGACAAATTTTGATAGTGGTCATCCCAGTTTCGGTCATAGATATGTATTGCAACATAATTACAGTATATTTTGCTTAGCTGCACATCCTTCTTTGCACGAAAAACTTGTGCACTTAATCGAAAAAGGCACTTAAGCGAATTTTCTTTACTACTTCAATGAGGAAGGTATCCAAATCCCTATGGAACCAAATAATGGAGAAGCACTTACCACGTAGAAATTACTGCAAGCGAAATTTTTACCGAATAGTATCTAATTATCTATATTACTACATAAATTGATAGCCATTTTCGTTGTTCTGCGAGATGAGCAAAATAAATAAAAGCTTGTAAAATTAGGTAATTGTAGGGCCAGTGCAGGTAAACGTAATACTTTCTTTGATAATTGATACTAGTCGCACAATTTTTAAGGCAGGTATCGCCAATGTGCAGGTATGTTGAATGCATCTATCGGAGCAATTTCCTTATAAATGTTAAAAATAATGCCGCTGATGCAAATTTTGGGGTATGTAACTTAAATGTGCACTTAAGCATAAAGGCAGCAAAGCAAAATATACTGTATATGTAATTGTAACAGCCCACTTATTTTCCCCTGGGGGGAATAAATTTTGGTGGGTGTGAGTAGAAGATGATTTCGCGAATTGCAGTACCGCTGGCAAACTCAGTGCGCTTTTTCTGCAGAGTTAATATAACACACACACATACATATGTAAGTATATTTAGAGTACTTACATACCAGATTTGTAAATCGTCGATTAACCAGGTACCATAAATAAATTGTCACTATGTATTTTCGTGTTGTATGTATTTATGGTTGTAGTTTAGCATTGTATATCGATGGCTGAGTGGAAGATCGACCTATCTCGGCAGCCAGTTCGAAAACGCTCTAT
>NW_023458561.1:71467214-71468814 GCF_013731165.1 Rhagoletis pomonella | reverse complement strand
TTAAATTTAAAAACTTGGAAAATTAAGCTTAAGTAGTTCAAATAAATGTTACTACAAAAAACTTTGTATGTTAAATCTCTACTATCAAGGTTGTAATTTTTTTACTGATTAAAGAGCTACATATGTATGTAGGTATATATGTAATTACTATGCAAATGTAGAAAAACAATTTTAAAATTTTGACGTTTTAATTTCGACATGGAATCGTACAGAATGGCTGTGAAGTTCTACAAAAATGCGATCAATAAAATAGCTTACCCAGAAGCCGTCTGAAAGTTGCAAAAGCCTGTACATATACGTACATACATACATACATATGTATGTGTTATAATTTATTCGCGAATACGCTTCATAATTGTGGGACTTAAATATGGTACATTCGTATGTTTTAAGTAGCAGCGTGATATAGCCGTTATTATGGAATGTATTTGGCATGACAACAACAAAAACCTTACATACCGAACCATCGTTGAGATGCAGCTGAAGAGCCAGCCAGCAACAAGTCAACGTTCCGATGAACAGTCTTTCGTGCAGGTCATGTTTGTATGTATTAAGTGGTAACCAAACGATACATATCTACATATATATTGAAGTACATATGTATATGTACATACATACATATTTACAGTGGTGGTCAAAAATGTGGATGAATGGTGTTTAATTTTTAATATTTACAATGTTTTTCAAGCCGTCAACAAAAAAAAAAATATTAAAAATCAATGCAATTTTTCAGCCGCTCAAAACTTGCACTTATTTTACTAGAATTTTATAAGATTGTTAACTACATACCCAAAATATTTCTAAAAATTCTGGTTAAAAAGCTCGAAATTAAAAAAAAAAATTTTTGGAATTTTTCTAACTTTTGTGCAAAATTTGAAAGTGTGATTTATATAGTTTTTGTTAAAACATGAACCATATTTTTATAAAAAAATAAATTAAAAAAATTTTGCTTCAAAATCATTGTAAATATTAAAAACGAAACACCATTCATCCATTTTTGACCGCTGTATGTATGTACATACACTAGGATGGTCCAAAAATAGTAAAGTCGGAATTTTATTGTTCTCACCCCCTAAGGTTGTTCTATACCAAAAAAAAAATATACCCCTTTTTTTAATTTGACATAAAAGTATAATTTAGGGGTCGCTCAAAGCGCTTAATGTTTTCAAACAGGCATAAAACACTCCTCGTTGATAACATTCGAGAGATATGAGTTCCAATTGATCCTTATGCCTAGGGTTGCCTTTAGATACTTCGCCTCTTGTGAGAACTCAGTTTCTGTCCCTATGTGGGTCTAGTCAAGTTGACTCAGTGGGTTTATTGGCATGTCCTCTCAGCACACCAGTTTTCAGTACACACACATACATAAATCCAATCTAGCCTACCAACCTCCCAAATGGAAAAAAAACCTGTCAGTTTTGATAGGAAAAGTCCATTTGGGGCAACAGTGCCCGAGAGTCGATTGGCGAAGCTGCTGGCCTTCTGTTGCGACTGCAGCTTCTCTTCGTAGAGCTTTCTGCATTCCTAGACGAACATTTTTGTGCACGAAGGTGTGTTCGTATCTTAGCTGCAACAAGGTAGTGATCCGCGTCGAGGTTTT
>NW_023458561.1:71462829-71467114 GCF_013731165.1 Rhagoletis pomonella | reverse complement strand
TGTTAACTATTCACTGTGCACTGTTCGGCACTGTTTGTTTTTCAATATTAAATACAAACGTAATTGCCAAAATTGTTTAACTCACGACTGATTTGGATAAGGAAATAGTTACATATGCTTGAAATGAGTTAATTTACATCTTTAAATGATTTTTCATAGTTGCAATTTTTCAAAAGTAATTAAATTAATTAATATTGTATATATTACAATAAAAAAAATCAAATTGTTGCCCCCTTTCATAGTCGAAAAGGGTAAAATTTGTCTTATTCTGCTCTTTACTCCGCTTAAAAAATCTAAGGCACGGTGCACATTAGAGGACGCGATACGATAGGCGATACGAAAGCGACATCGACATGCTGAGTACGTGGGAATTGGTAAGAAGCGACGAAAAAGGGCACACTTGCACGACAGCGACGCTGCGGCGACATAATATCGATTGGTATCGCATGTCGTATCGCTCTAATGTGCACTGCGCGCATGTCGATGTCGCTGTCATATCGTATCGGGTATCGTATCGAATATCATATCGCTCTAATGTGCACTGTGCCTAAGAGTCACACACTTCCAATAAGGCAGAGTCAAATCTTTCGCACTGCTTCTGGTATAATTCCGCCATGAATAGAACCATACAAATGTTCATATTACGCACTACTTATATACAATATATTCAGTTTCATTGACTCCAAACAGTTGGACAGATAGTGCTAAACTCAACGCAAAACTGCAATGGCAGTCATCGAACGCGAAACGCATCCGTAGCCAATGCAAGACCCTGCTGTGCCAAAGTTATGGCACAGATTTCTCCTTGGCTGACTTCCACTCCGCAAGACAAGACTGCCACACGACATTAGATCCATTACAACCCATTGCAGTTTTCGTAACAGCATTTGAAATTCAATAGGTGGTTTTGCATAGCTAGTCAGTTGGAGAAACGAAAGCGATAGCCACCAACGTTCGTTATGAAGGCAGTAGCAATAACGATGTCTATCATGCTCTTGGCGATGGAGTTGCTGTTTTGGATGGCTGGTTTGTTGGTTCATGGAACTGTTGCTATTGATGATGTTGCTCAACGATGTGCGATGAAAGATGAAATTTGGTCGTTACAGCTCGCAGATGCCCTCATCATCCATACAAATATACATACTAAGCAGATGCGATTGCAAAAATTCATATTGACATTATTTGTGCTACATCGCTGGAAGAATTTCTAGTTATGAAAGCAGACTTAATGAAATCAACTCTGCAAATGGCCTCCGCCGCGCTCCAGGTGATTTCCCAAGCATGTATGCGTAACCGCGACAGCAAAGTTGGCTTCGGCTGTTGAGTCAATCGGGATGCTTTGCGCATTTGCATGCTGACTGCCGTGGTCAGCGTGTGGCTGCTGGGCACGGCATCGAGTGACGCTTGGCTGCCCACACGGCAGCGGTGGTGCGACCGCTTGTAAATATGTGTTTTTGTGAATACAATGTTGCACTTTGGGGATCGCGATTAATGCCATACTAACGTCAGTGAACCCAGTACGTTATTGCAATGGAATGATATAGCACACGCGGTAACTGACGTTGGATTATTGAAATATTGAAACTCAATTTAGTACACTCCGGTGCATACGCAACACACACACACACAATGCACGCCATTGCTTCTTGACTCTCGAGCAAGTGGAAGCTGAACTGTGTGTGGCCCATCAGATGTCAAATCAAGCGTGCGCATGCGAAAGGGCGAACGTTACTGTAATGGTTTCCACGATGGATGAATGCATGAATGGTGTGCACGTGTGACACTCTTTTCAAATTCATGCACAATTTTAAAGTTCTCACAAAAGAAGTATGTAGTATGTATTCCGTGTGTTTGGTGTTGTAAAATCGGTCATTTCACATGCAACTTTGGCTGTGGTTTCGCCACCATTGTCAACACATCGCTGTCAACTGGAAAGCAGAGCTTCATGAATTTTGATGTCTGCCAACGGCTTCGTAGGCAAGCTGGTTTCAACTGCGTTTTTTTCAGTTAACATGCGACAGCTGCAAAAGCGATACGCTGCTAAACCAAATATTACGTGTGCTTCATATAAACGCATTGCGGCGACAAACGTGTTAATATTTAATAGACTCTTTTATTTCAAATCACTCATATGTATTTAATTGCAACGGAAAACAAGTAAAAAAGTCTAAGTTCGGGCGGAGCAGAATATTAAATAGCCGGCGCCTTTCCGACAACAGGTGGCTTTACCCCTATTTAAAACATATTCGATAGAACGTTCAGTTAGACATTATGAGATAAACTTATATAGTCATATGTGGGCGGTATCATGCCCATTTTCCGAAATTCCAAATAATGTTACTTCTTTTCAAGAGATTGTTGTTAGTATCAATTTTGAGTAAATTAGCGTCTTTAAATATGAAATATTAAATATGAAACTTTAATCAATCAATTCTAGGGAAAAGCGTTTGCATCAACAAAAGCCAACGAACTGAACGAAAGAAGTAGTGAAGCTGAGTTCTAAGCAGTGTTGCCAAAATTGGCAAGTTTATTTCCATTTTGGTAGGTTGGTAGCCTAGACTGGATTTTGGTAGGTTTCGCGACAAAAATAGTTATTTGTGAAAAATAGAAGATATGTATCTGCAAACATTTTAGCAACCTTGAAAAGGGCTTGTCAATAAACCCACTGAAGTCCACCATTGTCCCATTTACCAAAAGAAGGAAAGTCAACTTGATGCGCACCTTGGTGTCATTACAGGCACTCCTCCCTTTGTCTATTCTAAAAGAAAAAGAGGCCTGCTAGAGTGCCCCTCGGCTGCCCAATACGTTCAGCATGAAAAGGTGGTTTCTCAAGTCGTTCCTGGATGATCCCGAGTTATCCTTCTGCAAACCCTACAAGGTCAGAATTCTTGAAACGGACTGCTTTGAAGCCATAATAACTATGATTGACGAAATGTCACAAGTATGGTATACCGACAAATCATAGAAGAGCAAACAATTAATATTACGTTGGATAGTCAGGCAGCATTAAATGCCTTAGACTCTTTTAGCATAACGCTGTGTTGGGATACGGGACATAAAGGGTTTGAAGGCAACGAAAGGGCTGACTTGACATTGAAACAAATTAAAAAAACCAAGCAATTTTTAGTAGGTTTAGTTGCTTTTATTAGGAAAAAATATTTGTCCGTGGCAACACTGGTTCTAAGTATATTCACGAATTTCAAAATATGTATATATATACATATATATGTGTGTATGTACATACATACTTACATAACAAACGGGGAGTGTATAATAAGAGTTCAACAAAACTTATTCGTCTACCTTTTCATGTGAAAATCGTATATACTTATGTATGCATGTACATTAGGGTGGTCCTTCAAAAAATCAAATGAACGCTTTTATTCAGTCTCACTTCCACAATCGGTAATACCACGCTCACATATAACACAAATACATTTTGGTACCGATTAGAGATGGTTGAGGTGTGTCGGATAGGGGACAAAGTACCAATTCCTCTATACCCAAAATCGATACTACCATAGTCGAAGATATCACATATACATGTAAGTTTTGGTCCCAATTGGAGTCAGTTATGACGTGTTCATAGGGTAATCTGACCCCTGTGCGACACGCCTTAACCGACTTCAATTGGGACCAAAATGTATATGTGATATCTTCGACTACAGTAGCATCGACGTAGGGGTTGAGGCGTAGGAAATGTGATGAACAAACTTGCTTCCTACATTTAAGGACCACCCTACTGTATATAGATCGCCGCTTATCTTTTAGACAAAAACGTGGGAAAATTACATATGAATTTAACATTAGAAACATAAAAGGAAAAATACCACCGTAGACTGGTAATGATTTCTTAATTTTCTATATTTGGAGTGACATCATTATGCTGAGACTTAGTTCACTTGTATATATGTACATACATACATATGTATATGAGCGTAAGAATTAACGCAACGTAACTTATACTAAGTTTGGATACAAGTAGATTATCCTCATTTTCGAGCTTAACTCCCTAATCTGTAATTAGATAAGCCATGTAAAATCTCTCGTTAATCTGAAATTACAAAATAATCTCAGATTAAACCGACAACTTTGCGGTGTCCAACTGAGTTTTATCGATTATTTTTGGGAAGAAGAGGAGAAATGTCAAATGTAGAAGGAAACAAAATTGCACCCCAGCGATGAAAAGATTGTACAATTTTTGAAGTGCAATTAGGCGGGGAATAGTGTTACGTACTTCCCAGCAAACACAGTCTCTAACGTTAGAGAAATTTGGATTTCTACA